>NC_092418.1:57130236-57469236 GCF_040894005.1 Engystomops pustulosus | reverse complement strand
GGCTGCATTCGCAGATGACCTATTGTTTTTTGTCTCTAAACCTAGAATTTCCATCCCTAATCTTCTGAGACAATTTAAGGAATATTACTCTCTGTCCAATTTTAAAATTAACTATGCCAAGTCCGAGGCAACTGCGGTGTCAATGTGCTCGGAAGAGATTAAAACGCTGGAAGAGACCTTCCCCTTTAGATGGCCAGGGGAGGGAATGTCATATCTGGGAGTAAAACTGACTAGGGACTTAAAGGACCTGTATAGAACAAATTATATAACACTTGCAAATTCAATTAAAAAGGATTGCGAAAGATGAATTAAGGGAAGGTTCACATGGCTGGGACGTATTGCGATCTTTAAAATGAACGTGTTGCCAAGGATCCTATACTTATATCAAGCGTTACCTATCCGTATACCGGAGAAATTTTTTAAGTTAATAACAACCATAGAACAGAAATTTATATGGGGAGGCAAAAAACCTCGTATAAAGTTAGAGATATTATGCAAACCAAGAAATAGGGGAGGACTGGCAGTCCTGGACCTCAGAATGTACTACAAAGCTACCCACATGGTGAGGGTCGTAGATTGGTGTAAAAATTATAAGAACAAAAAATGGATAGCAATAGAACAGGAGGCTACCCAGGTCCCCCTTTCTAATACCCCCTGGTTGGAATACAAATATACAAAACAGTTACTTACACATCCAACTATTGGGGCAACATTGCGTGTATGCCACACTCATCAGATTAAAGGTAAGCTTATTCCCACAGCGTCCTTAATGTACCCTATACTGGGAAATTTGAGATTCCCTACCGGGATGGTTGACCCAGTATTTAAGGAATGGAACAGGGCAGGGATAAATAAGGTTTTACATTTTAGAACAGAAACAGGCTGGATGCAACCTTTAGACATTTCAGAAAAATGGGGGGTTCCAGTATTATCCCCATGGAAAAGTTTTTTCCTTCAGGTATTTTTAGACTCACTACAAAGACTAGGGGAGTTTGAAAGTAATCATACAGAATTTGAAAAAATGTGTCTAGGGACAGATCGAGTGCGACACCCCCTCTCTAGGATATACGGTTTGCTCCTAAGAGTTAATAACTTCGAATTGCCATCCTTTACTTTGAGGTGGGAACAAGATCTACAAATTAATATTTCAGAAGAGCAATGGGAACGCAGTTTTGAGTTCTCACATACTTCTCTACTCAATTCGAGATTCCAAGAAAGTAATTATAAACTAATTTCCAGATGGTACCGTGTACCTACTAAAATTAATAGAATGTACCCAGAGGTTAGCTCAGTGTGCTGGAGGTGTATGCAAGCAGAGGGCTCATACCTACATATATTTTGGTCCTGCCCCCTAATAGTACCATTCGGGGGAACTATTCGTGATCTGATTCAACAAGAACTTCACATCAATTTCCTGTTTGATCCAATTTTTGTCCTCCTCCAGTGCAGTGACTTACCAAGAAATGAATACAGGAAGTCTTTGTTAAGATATTTAATGTTGGCTATGCGCCTTTGTATCCCAACCATGTGGAAACAACCTAGACAGCCACCAGTGTCTTTGTGGCTCCAAAAAGTGGACGATATTAGATGTATGGAGGAGTTGACATCATTAGTAAAAGGGACAAGGGATAGATTCAATGAAACATGGCAGGCTTGGTTAGATTTCAGGAAATCCGAAACATTCAGATCCTTCACAATAGGTGAAGATTAATAGTGGATATTATTATAGTTGGAAAGTTGGACAGTAAACAGGAGATTGATTATAGAAGATGCAGTACCAGGGCTAACAGAGTGGGGATTTCTTTTTGTAAATGGGTTAGAAGGGTTAAGCCTTCCTGGTTTTTCTCTTAATGTAATTGTATGTTATTGTATTGTGTTATTGTCGAACAATGGTTCTATGTATGCTTCGTCTTTAACCTTTTTGTATTGGAAAATTAAATAAAGAAGAAATTTTCAAAAAAAAAAAAAAAGGAGACAAAGTAACGGTGTGCCTACATGAAGTTAGTGAGTCTCTCTTAGATTAGAGTTGAATAGCGTCCTAGCTCATTCAGCAACAGAGACAATCACGATCTTAGCTCTTTTAGCAAGAAATGCATTGAAAACAGTGTGCGTCTTATCATTGAGGTTGTCTTGTTAGGAAAATAAGTTAGGAGACAAAGTAACGGTGTTCCTATATGAAGTTAGTGAGTCTCTCTAAGATTAGAGTTGAATAGCGTCCTAGCTCATTCAGCAAAGAAGACAATCACAATCTTAGCTCTTTTAGCAAGAAATGCATTGAAAACAGTATGCCTCTTATCATTGAGGTTGTCTTGTTAGGAAAATGAGTTAGGAGTCAAAATTACGGTGTTTCTACATGAAGTTAGTGAGTCTCTCTTAGATTAGAGTTGAATAGCGTCCTAGCTCGTTCAGCAACAGAGATAATCACGATCTTAGCTCTTTTAGCTAGAAATGCATGGAAAACAGTGTGCGTCTTATCATTGAGGTTGTTTTGTTAGGAAAATGAGTTAGGAGACAAAGTAACATTGTTCCTACATGAAGTTAGTGAGTCTCTCTTAGATTAGAGTTGAATAGCGTCCTAGCTCATTCAGCAACAGAGACAATCACGATCTTAGTTTTTTTAGCAAGATATGCTTGGTAAACAGTGTGCGTCTTATCATTGAGGTTGTCTTGTTAGGAAAATGAGTTAGGAGACAAAGTAACGGTGTTCCTACATGAAGTTAGTGAGTCTCTCTTAGATTGGAGTTGAATAGCCTCCTAGCTCATTCAGCAACAGAGATAATCACGATCTTAGCTCTTTTAGCTAGAAATGCATGGAAAACAGTGTGCGTCTTATCATTGAGGTTGTCTTGTTAGGAAAATGAGTTAGGAGACAAAGTAACGGTGTTCCTACATGAAGTTAGGGAGTCTCTCTTAGATTAGAGTTGAATAGCGTCCTAGCTCATTCAGCAACAGAGACAATCACGATCTTAGCTCTTTTAGCAAGAAATGCATTGAAAATAGAGATGAGCGAGCACTAAAATGCTCGGGTACTCGTTATTCGAGACGAACTTTTCCCGATGCTCGAGTGCTCGTCTCGAATAACGAGCCCCATTGAAGTCAATGGGAAACTCGAGCATTTTTCAAGGGGACCAAGTCTCTGCACAGGGAAGCTTGGCCAAACACCTGGGAACCTCAGAAAAGGATGGAAACACCACGGAAATGGACAGGAAACAGCAGGGGCAGCATGCATGGATGCCTCTGAGGCTGCTTAATCGCACCATTATGCCAAAATTATGGGCAACAGCATGGCCATGACAGAGTGACAGAATGAAGCTAGATAGCATGTAAAACATCCAATAATTGACCCTGACACTATAGGGGACTTCATGCAGAGGCAGCGGCAGCAGCGGCAGGCTAGAGAGTGGCATGGCGACATACCCTAAATGGACTCAGGCTTCAAACCAATGGGTGGCAGAGAGGAACCAAAGGAGGTGAGCAAGAAGCGCTCAAATAATATCGGTACATGATAAAAGTTTGCCAGTATATTTTGTGGATTACACAGCAGGGTGGCGACAAAGTTAACATGGAAGCCATGAAAACAACCCAAAATTCTGCCTGACACAGCTCGTTTGATAAGGGGACCATGTATGGAGGCAGTGAACTAGTAGTAGATTAAAGGTGCTGCAGTTAAAACTATGTTAGTTGGATCTTGGCATGGAGCTGGCGCTCCGCTGCCAGGCGAGCTTTCGCCAATCCAAGCCCCTGTCTCTAGGCTACTCCCCAAACAGCACTTCTAAGAACCTTTTGTATAAGATCAAGTGTAATAGCGTTCTTATAAGTTTAGGATATGGCGGGTGAGGGGAATGGAAACAGATGCGCAAGAAGCGCTGAAATAATATTGGTAAATGATAAAAGTTTGCCAGTATATTTTGTGGATTACACAGCAGGGTGGCGACTAAGTTAACAAGTTTGTTGTGGAAGCCATGAAAACAACCCAAAATTCTGCCTGACACAGCTCGTTTGATAAGGGGACCATGTATGCCTACAGTTCATGCCAGTCGCTGCTCTGGCTGCCAGTCTCCTTTCGAATACAGTTTAAAATAATAACCCTCATCCATAAAGCTCTGTATAATGCTGCACCCCCCTACCTCTCCTCTCTTATCTCAGTCTATCGCCCAACCCGTGCTCTTAGATCCGCCAGTGATCTTAGATCAACCTCTACCCTAGTGCGGACCTCCCACTCGCGTCTCCAAGACTTCTCTAGAGCTGCACCAATTCTATGGAATGCTCTGCCCCGGACTATCAGACTAATACCTAACCTCCAAAGTTTCAAACGTGCTCTTAAAACCCATTTCTTTAGGCAAGCCTATAACACTCATTAACTGCATGAAGTTTTAACTCTTCTACTAACCCGTCCTGTGTCGTCCTCCCATCTGTTATCCAGCAACCAACAGGCACCAGACTTCTATGCAGTCCCATTCACCCTGGACCTGGTGACGGCTGAGTGGTTCAAGCGACAGCAATTCCATTTATTATATTTTGTTCTATTCCCTAAGAAGAATGGCTTGACCATTAAAAATTCTTTTACCTCGTGTTACCCCATCATCTTCATAAACCGTAAGCTCTGGCGAGCAGGGACCTCACTCCTGTTGTTCCATACAAATGTTGTGCTCTGTTACATTACATTTGTATTTGTTTCCTATGATTTGTAAAGCGCTACGGAATATGATGGCGCTATATAAATAAAGATTATTATTATTATGGAGGCAGTGAACTAGTAGTAGATTAAAGGTGCTGCACTTAAAACTATGTTAGTTGTATCTTGGCATGGAGCTGGCGCTCCGCTGCCAGGCGAGCTTTCGCCAATCCAAGCCCGTGTCTCTAGGCTACTCCCCAAACAGCACTTCTAAGAACCTTTTGTATAAGATCAAGTGTAGTAGCGTTCTTATAAGTTTAGGATATGGCGGGTGAGGGGAATGTAAACAGAAGCGCAAGAAGCGCTGAAATAATATTGGTAAATGATAAAAGTTTGCCAGTATATTTTGTGGATAACACAGCTGGGTGGCGACAAAGTTAACAACTTTGATGTGGAATCCATGAAAACAACCCAAAATTCTGCCTGACACACCTCGTTTGATAAAGGGACGATGTATGGAGGCAGCTATATGGACGACTTTTGGAGGTAGCAATGGAGACAACGTGTGGAGGCTGCTATGGAGACAATTTAATTTGGATAGTGCCTGTATGTGGCAGTCCAAAAAAGTTTTCAAACCAGAGGAGCAGGTAGGTGGCCCTCCAGAAAAATGGAATAGATTGAGTGCCTGTATGTGGCAGTCCAAAAAAGTTTTCAAACCAGAGGAGCAGGTAGGTGGCCCTCCAGAAAAATGGAATAGATTGAGTGCCTGTATGTGGCAGTCCAAAAAAGTTTTCAAACCAGAGGAGCAGGTAGGTGGCCCTCCAGAAAAATGGAATAGATTGAGTGCCTGTATGTGGCAGTCCAAAAAAGTTTTCAAACCAGAGGAGCAGGTAGGTGGCCCTCCAGAAAAATTGAATAGATTGAGTGCCTGTATGTGGCAGTCCAAAAAAGTTTTCAAACCAGAGGAGCAGGTAGGTGGCCCTCCAGAAAAATTGAATAGATTGAGTGCCTGTATGTGGCACTCCCAAAAATTGTTTAAAACAGAGGACCGGGTCGGTGGCCCTCCAGAAAAATTAAATGCATAAAGTACTATAGCTAGAGCCAGTGGGCCCTGTCAAAAAATAGCCAGTTTCCTCTGCTTTACTGTACAAAGAGAAGGAGAAGGAGGAAAATGAGGAGGAGGAGGAGTGGATAAATTATTCAGGTTGAGCTTCCTTCACCTGGTGGAGATTGGAAATTATGAGAAATCCAGGCTTTATTCATCTTAATAAGCGTCAGCCTGTCAGCGCTGTCAGTCGACAGGCGTGTACGCTTATCGGTGATGATGCCACCAGCTGCACTGAAAACCCGCTCGGACAAGACGCTAGCGGCAGGGCAGGCAAGAACCTCCAAGGCGTACAGGGCCAGTTCGTGCCACATGTCCAGCTTTGAAACCCAGTAGTTGTAGGGAGCTGTGTGATCATTTAGGACGATGGTATGGTCAGCTACGTACTCCCTCACCATCTTTCTGTAAAGATCAGCCCTACTCTGCCGAGACTGGGGACAGGTGACAGTGTCTTGCTGGGATGACATAAAGCTGGCAAAAGCCTTGTAAAGCGTACCCTTGCCAGTGCTGGACAAGCTGCCTGCTCGCCTACTCTCCCTCGCTACTTGTCCCGCAGAACTACGCACTCTGCCGCTAGCGCTGTCAGAAGGGAAATACTGTTTCAGCTTGTGCACCAGGGCCTGCTGGTATTCATGCATTCTCACACTCCTGTGAGAATGCATGGAAAGATTTTGCTTGTACCGTGGGTCCAGGAGCGTGAACACCCAGTAATCGGTGCTGGAATAAATTCTTTGAACGCGAGGGTCACGGGATAGGCAGCCTAGCATGAAATCTGCCATATGCGCCAGAGTACAAACGCGTAAGAATTCACTCCCCTCACTGGCCTGACTGTCCATTTCCTCCTCCTCCAACTCCTCCAACTCCTCTTCTTCTGCCCATACACGCTGAACAGTGAAGGACTCAACAATGGTCCCCTCTTGTGTCTCGCCAACATTCTCCTCCTCTTCCTCCTCATCCTCCTCCACCTCCACCTCCTCCGATATGCGCTGAGAAACAGACCTAAGGGTGCTTTGGCTATCAACAAGGGAATCTTCTTCCCCCGTCTCTTGTGACGAGCGCAAAGCTTCCGACTTCATGCTGATCAGAGATTTTTTCAACAGGCCAAGCAGCGGGATGGTGAGGCTGATGATGGCGGCATCGCCACTGACCATCTGTGTTGACTCCTCAAAGTTACTCAGCACCTGACAGATATCAGACATCCACGTCCACTCCTCATTGTAGACATGAGGAAGCTGACTGACCTGACTACCAGTTCTGGTGGAAGTTGACATCTGGCAGTCTACAATTGCTCGGCGCTGCTGGTAAACTCTGGATAACATGGTCAGTGTTGAATTCCACCTCGTGGGCACGTCGCACAACAGTCGGTGAGCGGGCAGTTGGAGGCGGCGCTGCGCTGCCCTGAGAGTGGCAGCATCTGTGCTGGACTTCCTGAAATGCGCACAGATGCGGCGCACCTTCGTGAGCAAATCAGACAGATTGGGGTATGTCTTGAGGAAACGCTGAACTATCAGATTTAACACATGGGCCAGGCATGGCACATGTGTCAGTCTGCCGAGTTGCAGAGCCGCCACCAGAGCTGTCACACACAACCATGCCTGGCTTCAGGTTCAGCGGTGCCAGCCACAGATCAGTCTGCGCCGTGATGCCCTGTAATAGTTCTTGGGCGGTGTGCCTTTTATCGCCTAGGCTCAGCAGTTTGAGCACCGCCTGCTGTCGCTTAGCGACGGCACTGCTGCTGTGCCTAGAGCTACCGACTGATGGCGCCATGCCCACGGATGGTAGTTCGGAGGAGGAGGAGGGATGGGAGGAGGAGGAGGCATAGTAGGCCTGAAACACCTGGACCGAGGTAGGCCCCGCAATCCTTGGCGTCGGCAGTATATGACCAGCCGCAGGGTCAGACTCGGTCCCAGCCTCCACCAAGTTAACCCAATGTGCCTTCAGCGATATATAGTGGCCCTGCCCGGCAGCACTCGTCCACGTGTCCGTGGTCAGGTGGACCTTGTCAGAAATGGCGTTGGTCAGGGCACGGATGATGTTGTCTGACACGTGCTGGTGCAGGGCTGGGACGGCACATCGGGAAAAGTAGTGGCGGCTGGGGACCGAATACCGAGGGGCGGCCGCCGCCATGAGGTTGCGAAAGGCCTCGGTCTCTACTAGCCTATAGGGCAGCATCTCCAGGCTGAGCAATCTGGAGATGTGGACATTAAGGGCTTGGGCGTGCGGGTGGGTTGCACTATATTTGCGTTTCCGCTCCAGCGTCTGGGGTATGGAGAGCTGAACGCTGGTGGATGCTGTGGAGGATCGTGGAGGCGACGATGGGGTTTTTGTGGCAGGGTCCTGGGCAGGGGGCTGACTATCAGCTGACACAGGGGAAGGAGCAGTGGTGTGCACGGCCGGAGGTGAACGGGCTTGTTGCCACTGAGTGGGGTGTTTAGCATTCATATGCCTGCGCATACTGGTGGTAGTTAAGCTATTAGTGGTGGAACCCCTGCTGATCCTGGTTTGGCAAATGTTGCACACCACAGTCCGTCGGTCATCCGGTGTTTCCTTAAAGAACCTCCAGACTTCTGAAAATCTAGCCCTCGCCGCAGGAGCCTTCGCCACGGGAGCTTCACTAGTTGACACATTTGGCGCTGATGCACCAGGTCTGGCCCTGCCTCTCCGTCTGGCCCCACCACTGCCTCTTCCAACCTGTTCTGGTCGAGGACTCTCCTCCGTCTCAGAAGCACTGTGCTCACCCGGCTTATCAACCCAGCTTCTGTCTGTCACCTCATCATCCTCCGATCCCTCAGTCTGCTCCCCCCTCGGACTTCCTGCCCTGACAACAACTTCCCCACTGTCTGACAACCGTGTCTCCTCATCGTCGGACACCTCTTTACACACTTCTTCCACTACGTCAAGAAGGTCATCATCACCCACAGACTGCGACTGGTGGAAAACCTGGGCATCGGAAAATTGCTCAGCAGCAACCGGACAAGTGGTTTGTGACTGTGGGAAGGGTCCAGAAAACAGTTCCTCAGAGTATGCCGGTTCAAATGCCAAATTTTCCTGGGAGGGGGCAGACTGGCGGGGAGGAGGCTGAGGTGCAGGAGCTGGAGGAGTGCTGATTTCGGTGACATGGGTGGACTGCGTGGAAGACTGACTGGTGGACAAATTGCTCGAAGCATTGTCGACAATCCACGACATCACCTGTTCGCACTGTTCAGGCCTCAACAGTGCTCTACCACGAGTCCTAGTAACTTCAGACATGAACCTAGGGAGTGTAGCTCTGCGGCGTTCCCCTGCTCCCTCATCAGCCGGTGGTGTCTCACCCCGCCCAGGACCATGGCCTCTGATTCCTGCAGTAGTTGGACGCCCACGTCCCCGCCCTCGTCCTCTACCCCTAGCCCTCGGGTTAAACATTTTGAAAATGAAAGTTATAACTAATTTTTTTTTAACTTTTTTTTGTGTTTTTTTGTGTTTTTTAGTTTTTTTTTGTGTTTTTTAGTTTTTAAAACCAAACAATGCTATCCTATTGCTATGGCTATTTTTTAGCCAAGTATGAAAGCACACTGCTATGCCAGATGAGATGACGCTGAGTTATGAAAAAATAAACGTAAAATAAAAAGGAAATGGCGGACTGTGCCTAATTGAAATCCAACCCCTAATAAATTTTCCCACTTCGGTCTTTGCGATGGATATGTGCGTCACTAAGCGCTAAACACATTGGTCGCAAGTCTCACTCCAAATTCCTGACAATTGGCTAGTATATGCACTGCAGCAAGGACAGCCACCAGCAGATCAACCAGAAATAAAATATATATAACGCTATTGTAGGCGTAAGTAAGCCGTTTGGATTCTCCTTTGGCTATTTTCTAGCCAAGTATGAAAGCACACTGATGAGATGACGCTGAGTTATGAAAAAATAAACGTAAAATAAAAAGAAACTGCCAGACTGTGCCTAATTGAAATCCAACCCCTAATAAATTTTCCCACTTCGGTCTTTGCGATGGATATGTGCGTCACTAAGCGCTAAACACAGCGGTCGCAAGTCTCACTCCAAATTCCTGACAATTGGCTAGTATATGCACTGCAGCAAGGACAGCCACCAGCAGATCAACCAGAAATAAAATATATTTAACGCTATTGTAGGCGTAAGTAAGCCGTTTGGATTCTCCTTTGGCTATTTTCTAGCCAAGTATGAAAGCACACTGATGAGATGACGCTGAGTTATGAAAAAATAAACGTAAAATAAAATGAAACTGCCAGACTGTGCCTAATTGAAATCCAACCCCTAATAAATTTTCCCACTTCGGTCTTTGCGATGGATATGTGCGTCACTAAGCGCTAAACACAGCGGTCGCAAGTCTCACTCCAAATTCCTGACAATTGGCTAGTATATGCACTGCAGCAAGGACAGCCACCAGCAGATCAACCAGAAATAAAATATATATAACGCTATTGTAGGCGTAAGTAAGCCGTTTGGATTCTCCTTTGGCTATTTTCTAGCCAAGTATGAAAGCACACTGATGAGATGACGCTGAGTTATGAAAAAATAAACGTAAAATAAAAAGGAAATGGCAGACTGTGCCTAATTGAAATCCAACCCCTAATAAATTTTCCCACTTCGGTCTTTGCGATGGATATGTGCGTCACTAAGCGCTAAACACAGCGGTCGCAAGTCTCACTCCAAATTCCTGACAATTGGCTAGTATATGCACTGCAGCAAGGACAGCCACCAGCAGATCAACCAGAAATAAAATATATATAACGCTATTGTAGGCGTAAGTAAGCCGTTTGGATTCTCCTTTGGCTATTTTCTAGCCAAGTATGAAAGCACACTGATGAGATGACGCTGAGTTATGAAAAAATAAACGTAAAATAAAAAGGAAATGGCAGACTGTGCCTAATTGAAATCCAACCCCTAATAAATTTTCCCACTTCGGTCTTTGCGATGGATATGTGCGTCACTAAGCGCTAAACACAGCGGTCGCAAGTCTCACTCCAAATTCCTGACAATTGGCTAGTATATGCACTGCAGCAAGGACAGCCACCAGCAGATCAACCAGAAATAAAATGTATATAACGCTATTGTAGGCGTAAGTAAGCCGTTTGGATTCTCCTTTGGCTATTTTCTAGCCAAGTATGAAAGCACACTGATGAGATGACGCTGAGTTATGAAAAAATAAACGTAAAATTAAATGAAACTGCCAGACTGTGCCTAATTGAAATCCAACCCCTAATAAATTTTCCCACTTCGGTCTTTGCGATGGATATGTGCGTCACTAAGCGCAAAAGACAGCGGTCGCAAGTCTCACTACAAATTGCTCACGATTTGCTAGTAGATGCACTGCAGCAAGGACAGCCACCAGCAGATCAACCAGAAATAAAATATATATAACGCTATTGTAGGCGTAAGTAAGCCGTTTGGATTCTCCTTTGGCTATTTTCTAGCCAAGTATGAAAGCACACTGATGAGATGACGCTGAGTTATGAAAAAATAAACGTAAAATAAAAAGAAACTGCCAGACTGTGCCTAATTGAAATCCAACCCCTAATAAATTTTCCCACTTCGGTCTTTGCGATGGATATGTGCGTCACTAAGCGCAAAACACAGCGGTCGCAAGTCTCACTACAAATTGCTCACAATTTGCTAGTAGATGCACTGCAGCAAGGACAGCCACCAGCAGATCAACCAGAAATAAAATATATATAACGCTATTGTAGGCGTAAGTAAGCCGTTTGGATTCTCCTTTGGCTATTTTCTAGCCAAGTATGAAAGCACACTGATGAGATGACGCTGAGTTATGAAAAAATAAACGTAAAATAAAAAGAAACTGCCAGACTGTGCCTAATTGAAATCCAACCCCTAATAAATTTTCCCACTTCGGTCTTTGCGATGGATATGTGCGTCACTAAGCGCAAAACACAGCGGTCGCAACTCTCACTACAAATTGCTCACAATTTGCTAGTAGATGCACTGCAGCAAGGACAGCCACCAGCAGATCAACCAGAAATAAAATATATATAACGCTATTGTAGGCGTAAGTAAGCCGTTTGGATTCTCCTTTGGCTATTTTCTAGCCAAGTATGAAAGCACACTGATGAGATGACGCTGAGTTATGAAAAAATAAACGTAAAATAAAAAGAAACTGCCAGACTGTGCCTAATTGAAATCCAACCCCTAATAAATTTTCCCACTTCGGTCTTTGCGATGGATATGTGCGTCACTAAGCGCAAAACACAGCGGTCGCAAGTCTCACTACAAATTGCTCACAATTTGCTAGTAGATGCACTGCAGCAAGGACAGCCACCAGCAGATCAACCAGAAATAAAATATATATAACGCTATTGTAGGCGTAAGTAAGCCGTTTGGATTCTCCTATGGCTATTTTCTAGCCAAGTATGAAAGCACACTGATGAGATGACGCTGAGTTATGAAAAAATAAACGTAAAATAAAAAGTAAATGGCAGACTGTGCCTAATTGAAATCAAACCCCTAATAAATTTTCCCACTTTGGTGTTTGAGGTGGATATGTGTGTCACTAAGAGCTAAACACAACGGTAGCAAGTCCCCCTGCAAATTCCTCACAATATGGTACTAGCTGCACTACTAGTGCCAGCAAGCCCAGCCACAAGCAAACAAAAAAAAAAAGTATAACGTTATTGTAGCCCTAAGAAGGGCTGTTGGGTTCTTGTTGAATCACTCCTGCCTAACACTATTCTAATAGAACACCCTAACGCTTTCCCTGACCAGCAGCAGCTCTCTCCCTAGCGGCATCCAGACACAGAATGATCCGAGCAGCGCGGGCAGCGGCTAGTCTATCCCAGGGTCACCTGATCTGGCCAGCCAACCACTGCTATCGACGTGTAAGGGTACCACGTCATGCTGGGTGGAGTGCAGAGTCTCCTGGCTTGTGATTGGCTCTGTTTCTGGCCGCCAAAAAGCAAAACGACGGGAGCTGCCATTTTCTCGAGCGGGCGAAGTATTCGTCCGAGCAACGAGCAGTTTCGAGTACGCTAATGCTCGAACGAGCATCAAGCTCGGACGAGTATGTTCGCTCATCTCTAATTGAAAACGGTGTGCGTCTTATCATTGAGGTTGTCTTGTTAGGAAAATGAGTTAGGAGACAAAGTAATGGTGTTCCTACATGAAGTTAGGGAGTCTCTCTTAGATTAGAGTTGAAAAGCCTCCTAGCTCATTCAGCAACAGAGATAATCACGATCTTAGCTCTTTTAGCTAGAAATGCATGGAAAACAGTGTGCGTCTTATCATTGAGGTTGTCTTGTTAGGAAAATGAGTTAGGAGACAAAGTAATGGTGTTCCTACATGAAGTTAGGGAGTCTCTCTTAGATTAGAGTTGAAAAGCCTCCTAGCTCATTCAGCAACAGAGATAATCACGATCTTAGCTCTTTTAGCTAGAAATGCATGGAAAACAGTGTGCGTCTTATCATTGAGGTTGTCTTGTTAGGAAAATGAGTTAGGAGACAAAATAACGGTGTTTCTACATTAAGTTAGTGTGTCTCTTTTAGATCGGAGTTGAATAGCCTCATAGCTCATTCAGCAACAGAGACAATTACGATCTTAGCTCTTTTAGCAAGAAATGCATTGAAAACAGTGTGCGTCTTATCATTGAGGTTGTCTTGTTAGGAAAATGAGTTAGGAGACAAAGTAACGGTGTTCCTACATGAAGTTAGTGAGTCTCTCTTAGATTAGAGTTGAATAGCCTCCTAGCTTATTCAGCAACAGAGATAATCACGATCTTAGCTCTTTTAGCTAGAAATGCATGGAAAACAGTGTGCGTCTTATCATTGAGGTTGTCTTGTTAGGAAAATGAGTTAGGAGACAAAGTAACATTGTTCCTACATGAAGTTAGTGAGTCTCTCTTAGATTAGAGTTGAATAGCGTCCTAGCTCATTCAGCAAGAGAGACAATCACGATCTTAGTTTTTTTTAGCAAGATATGCTTGGAAAACAGTGTGCGTCTTATCATTGAGGTTGTCTTGTTAGGAAAATGAGTTAGGAGACAAAGTAACGGTGTTCCTACATGAAGTTAGTGAGTCTCTCTTAGATTAAAGTTGAATAGCGTCCTAGCTCATTCAGCAACAGAGATAATCACGATTTTAGCTCTTTTAGCAAGGGATGCATTGAAAACAGTGTGCGTCTTATCATTGAGGTTGTCTTGTTAGGAAAATAAGTTAGGAGACAAAATAACAATGGTCCTACATGAAGTTAGTGAGTCTCTCTTAGATTAAAGTTGAATAGCTTCCTAGCTCATTCAGCAACAGAGACAATCACGATCTTAGCTCTTTTCGCAAGAAATACATTGAAAACAGTGTGCGTCTTATCATTGAGGTTGTCTTGTTAGGAAAATGAGTTAGGAGACAAAGAAACGGTGTTCCTACATAAAGTTAGTGAGTCTCTCTTAGATTAGAGTTGAATAGCGTCCTAGCTCATTCAGCAACAGAGACAATCACGATCTTAGCTCTTTTAGCAAGAAATGCAGTGAAAACAGTATGTGTCTTATCATTGAGGTTGTCTTGTTAGGAAAATGAGTTAGGAGACAAAGTAACGGTGTTTCTACATTAAGTTAGTGTGTCTCTTTTAGATCGGAGTTGAATAGCCTCCTAGCTCATTCAGCAACAGAGACAATCACGATCTTAGCTATTTTCACAAGAAATGCATTGAAAACAGTGTGCGTCTTATCATTGAGGTTGTCTTGTTAGGAAAATGAGTTAGGAGACAAAGTAACGGTGTTCCTACATGAAGTTAGGAAGTCTCTCTTAGATTAGAGTTGAATAGCTTTCTAGCTCATTCAGCAACAGAGACAATCACGATCTTAGCTCTTTTAGCAAGAAATGCATTGAAAACAGTGTGCGTCTTATCATTGAGATTGTCTTGTTAGGAAAATGAGTTAGGAGAAAAAAGTAACGGTGTTCCTACATGAAGCTAGTGAGTCTCTCTTAGATTAGAGTTGAATAGCGTCCTAGCTCATTCAGCAACAGAGACAATCACGATCTTAGCTCTTTTAGCAAGATATGCTTGGAAAACAGTGTGCGTCTTATCATTGAGATTGTCTTGTTAGGAAAATGAGTTAGAAGACAAAGTAACATTGTTCCTACATGAAGTTAGTGAGTCTCTCTTAGATTACAGTTGAATAGCGTCCTAGCTCATTCAGCAACAGAGACAATCACGATCTTAGCTCTTTTAGCAAGAAATGCATTGAAAACAGTGTGTGTCTTATCATTGAGATTGTCTTGTTAGGAAAATGAGTTAGGAGACAAAGTAACATTGTTCCTACATGAAGTTAGTGAGTCTCTCTTAGATTAGAGTTGAATAGCGTCCTAGTTCATTCAGCAAAGAAGACAATCACAATCTTAGCTCATTTAGCAAGAAATGCATTGAAAACAGTGTGCCTCTTATCATTGAGGTTGTCTTGTTAGGAAAATGAGTTAGGAGTCAAAATCACGGTGTTTCTACATTACGTTAGTGTGTCTCTTTTAGATCGGAGTTGAATACTGTATCCCCCTGGCTCATTCAGCAACAGAGATAATCACGATCTGAGCTCTTTTAGCAAGAAATGCATGGTAAACAGTGTGCGTCTTATCATTGAGGTTGTCTTGTTAGGAAAATGAGTTAGGAGACAAAGTAAGGGTGTTCCTACATGAAGTTAGTGAGTCTCTCTTAGATTAGAGTTGAATAGCGTCCTAGCTCATTCAGCAACAGAGACAATCACGATCTTAGTTTTTTTAGCAAGATATGCTTGGAAAACAGTGTGCGTCTTATCATTGAGGTTGTCTTGTTAGGAAAATGAGTTAGGAGACAAAGTAACGGTGTTCCTACATGAAGTTAGTGAGTCTCTCTTAGATTAGAGTTGAATAGCCTCCTAGCTCATTCAGCAACAGAGACAATCACGATCTTAGCTCTTTTAGCAAGAAATGCATTGAAAACAGTGTGCGTCTTATCATTGAGGTTGTCTTGTTAGGAAAATGAGTTAGGAGTCAAAATTACGGTGTTTCTACATTAAGTAAGTGTGTCTCTTTTAGATCGGAGTTGAATATCCCCCTAGCTCATTCAGCAACAGAGATAATCACGATCTTAGCTCTTTTAGCAAGAAATGCATGGAAAACAGTGTGCGTCTTATCATTGAGGTTGTCTTGTTAGGAAAATGAGTTAGGAGACAAAGTAACTGTGTTCTTACATGAAGTTAGTGAGTCTCTCTTAGATTGTTGCTGAATGAGCTAGGACGCTATTCAACTCTAGAGACAATCACGATCTTAGCTCTTTTAGCAAGAAATGCATTGAAAACAGTGTGCCTCTTACCATTGAGGTTGTCTTGTTAGGAAAATGAGTTAGGAGTCAAAATTACGGTGTTTCTACATTACGTTATTGTGTCTCTTTTAGATCGGAGTTGAATATCCCCCTAGCTCATTCAGCAACAGAGATAATCACGATCTTAGCTCTTTTAGCAAGAAATGCTTGGAAAACAGTGTGCGTCATATCATTGAGGTTGTCTTGCTAGGAAAATGAGTTAGGAGACAAAGTAATGGTGTTCTTACATGAAGTTAGTGAGTCTCTCTTAGATTAGAGTTGAATAGCGTCCTAGCTCAATCAGCAACAGAGACAATCACGATCTTAGCTCTTTTAGCAAGAAATGCATTGAAAACAGTGTGCGTCTTATCATTGAGATTGTCTTGTTAGGAAAATGAGTTAGGAGACAAAGTAACTGTGTTCCTACATGAAGTTAGTGAGTCTCTCTTAGATTAGAGTTGAATAGCCTCCTAGCTCATTCAGCAACAGAGATAATCACGATCTTAGCTCTTTTAGCTAGAAATGCAAGGAAAACAGTGTGCATCTTATTATTGAGGTTGTCTTGTTAGGAAAATGAGTTAGGAGACAAAGTAACGGTGTTCCTACATGAAGTTAGGGAGTCTCTCTTAGATTAGAGTTGAATAGCGTCCTAGCTCATTCAGCAACAGAGACAATCACGATCTTAGCTCTTTTAGCAAGAAATGCATTGAATACAGTGTGCCTCTTACCATTGAGGTTGTCTTGTTAGGAAAATGAGTTAGGAGTCAAAATTACGGTGTTTCTACATTAAGTAAGTGTGTCTCTTTTAGATCGGAGTTGAATATCCCCCTAGCTCATTCAGCAACAGAGATAATCACGATCTTAGCTCTTTTAGCAAGAAATGCATGGAAAACAGTGTGCGTCTTATCATTGAGGTTGTCTTGTTAGGAAGATGAGTTAGGAGACAAAGTAACGGTGTTCCTACATGAAGTTAGGGAGTCCCTCTTAGATTAGAGTTGAATAGCCTCCTAGCTCATTCAGCAACAGAGATAATCACGATCTTAGCTCTTTTAGCTAGAAATGCATGGAAAACAGTGTGCGTCTTATCATTGAGGTTGTCTTGTTAGGAAAATGAGTTAGGAGACAAAGTAACGGTGTTCCTACATGAAGTTAGTGAGTCTCTCTTAGATTAGAGTTGAATAGCGTCCAAGTTCATTCAGCAAAGAAGACAATCACAATCTTAGCTCTTTTAGTAAGAAATGCATTGAAAACAGTGTGCCTCTTATCATTGAGGTTGTCTTGTTAGGAAAATGAGTTAGGAGTCAAAATTACGGTGTTTCTACATTACGTTAGTGTGTCTCTTTTAGATCGGAGTTGAATATCCCCCTAGCTCATTCAGCAACAGAGATAATCACGATCTTAGCTCTTTTAGCAAGAAATGCTTGGAAATCAGTGTGCGTCAAATTATTGAGGTTGTCTTGTTAGGAAAATTAGTTAGGAGACAAAGTAACGGTGTTGCTACATGAAGTTAGTGAGTCTCTCTTAGATTAGAGTTGAATAGCCTCCTAGCTTATTCAGCAACAGAGATAATCACGATCTTAGCTCTTTTAGCAAGAAATGCATGGAAAACAGTGTGCGTCTTATCATTGAGGTTGTCTTGTTAGGAAAATGAGTTAGGAGACAAAGTAACATTGTTCCTACATGAAGTTAGTGAGTCTCTCTTAGATTAGAGTTGAATAGCCTCCTAGCTCATTCAGCAACAGAGATAATCACGATCTTAGCTCTTTTAGCTAGAAATGCATGGAAAACAGTGTGCTTCTTATCATTGAGGTTGTCTTGTTAGGAAAATGAGTTAGGAGACAAAATAACGGTGTTTCTAAATTAAGTTAGTGTGTCTCTTTTAGATCGGAGTTGAATAGCGTCCTAGCTCATTCAGCAACAGAGACAATCACGATCTTAGCTCTTTTAGCTAGAAATGCATGGAAAACAGTGTGCTTCTTATCATTGAGGTTGTCTTGTTAGGAAAATAAGTTAGGAGACAAAATAACCATGTTCCTACATAAAGTTAGTGAGTCTCTTTTAGATTAGAGTTGAATAGCGTCCTAGCTCATTCAGCAACAGAGACAATCACGATCTTAGCTCTTTTAGCAAGAAATGCATTGAAAACAGTGTGTGTCTTATCATTGAGGTTGTCTTGTTAGGAAAATGAGTTAGGAGACAAAGTAACGGTGTTCCTACATGAAGTTAGTGAGTCTCTCTTAGATTAGAGTTGAATAGCCTCCTAGCTCATTCAGCAAAAGAGATAATCACGATCTTAGCTCTTTTAGCAAGAAATGCTTGGAAAACAGTGTGCGTCTTATCATTGAGGTTGTCTTGTTAGGAAAATGAGTTAGGAGACAAAGTAACATTGTTCCTACATAAAGTTAGTGAGTCTCTCTTAGATTAGAGTTGAATAGCGTCCAAGTTCATTCAGCAACAGAGACAATCACAATCTTAGCTCTTTTAGCAAGATATGCATGGAAAACAGTGTGCGTCTTATCATTGAGGTTGTCTTGTTAGGAAATTGAGTTAGGAGACAAAGTAACATTGTTCCTACATAAAGTTAGTGAGTCTCTCTTAGATTAGAGTTGAATAGCGTCCTAGCTCAATCAGCAACTGAGACAATCACGATCTTAGCTCTTTTAGCAAGATATGCTTGGAAAACAGTGTGCTTCTTATCATTGAGGTTGTCTTGTTAGGAAAATTAGTTAGGAGTCAAAATTACGGTGTTTCTACATTACGTTAGTGTGTCTCTTTTAGAACGGAGTTGAATATCCCCCTAGCTCATTCAGCAACAGAGATAATCACGATCTTAGCTCTTTTAGCAAGAAATGCTTGGAAAACAGTGTGCGTCAAATCATTGAGGTTGTCTTGCTAGGAAAATGAGTTAGGAGACAAAGTAACGGTGTTCCTACATGAAGTTAGTGAGTCTCTCTTAGATTAGAGTTGAATAGCGTCCTAGCTCATTCAGCAACAGAGACAATCACGATCTTAGCTCTTTTAGCAAGATATGATTGGAAAACAGTGTGTGTCTTATCATTGAGGTTGTCTTGTTAGGAATATGAGTTAGGAGACAAAGTAACGGTGTTCCTACATGAAGTTAGTGAGTCTCTCTTAGATTAGAGTTGAATAGCATCCTAGCTCATTCAGCAACAGAGACAATCACGATCTTAGCTCTTTTAGCAAGATATGCTTGGAAAACAGTGTGCGTCTTATCATTGAGGTTGTCTTGTTAGGAAAATGAGTTAGGAGACAAAGTAACGGTGTTCCTACATGAAGTTAGTGAGTCTCTCTTAGATTAGAGTTGAATAGCCTCCTAGCTCATTCAGCAACAGAGATAATCACGATCTTAGCTCTTTTAGCAAGATATGATTGGAAAACAGTGTGCGTCTTATCATTGAGGTTGTCTTGTTAGGAATATGAGTTAGGAGACAAAGTAACGGTGTTCCTACATGAAGTTAGTGAGTCTCTCTTAGATTACAGTTGAATAGCCTCCTAGCTCATTCAGCAACAGAGATAATCACGATCTTAGCTCTTTTAGCTAGAAATGCATGGAAAACAGTGTGCGTCTTATCATTGAGGTTGTCTTGTTAGGAAAATGAGTTAGGAGACAAAGTAACGGTGTTCCTACATGAAGTTAGTGAGTCTCTCTTAGATTAGAGTTGAATAGCCTCCTAGCTCATTCAGCAACAGAGATAATCACGATCTTAGCTCTTTTAGCAAGATATGATTGGAAAACAGTGTGCGTCTTATCATTGAGGTTGTCTTGTTAGGAATATGAGTTAGGAGACAAAGTAACGGTGTTCCTACATGAAGTTAGTGAGTCTCTCTTAGATTACAGTTGAATAGCCTCCTAGCTCATTTAGCAACAGAGATAATCACGATCTTAGCTCTTTTAGCTTGAAATGCATGGAAAACAGTGTGCGTCTTATCATTGAGGTTGTCTTGTTAGGAAAATGAGTTAGGAGTCAAAATTACGGTGTTCCTACATGAAGTTAGGGAGTTTCTCTTAGATTAGAGTTAAATAGCTTTCTAGCTCATTCAGCAACAGAGACAATCACGATCTTAGCTCTTTTAGCAAGAAATGCATTGAAAACAGTGTGTGTCTTATCATTGAGGTTGTCTTGTTAGGGAAATGAGTTAGGAGACAAAATAACGGTGTTTCTACATTAAGTTAGTGTGTCTCTTTTAGATTGGAGTTGAATAGCCTCCTAGCTCATTCAGCAACAGAGATAATCACGATCTTAGCTCTTTTAGGTAGAAATGCTTGGAAAACAGTGTGCGTCTTATCATTGAGGTTGTCTTGTTAGAAAAAATGAGTTAGGAGACAAAGTAACGGTGTTCCTACATGAAGTTAGTGAGTCTCTCTTAGATTAGAGTTGAATAGCGTCCTAGCTCATTCAGCAACAGAGATAATCACGATCTTAGCTCTTTTAGCTAGAAATGCATGGAAAACAGTGTGCTTCTTATCATTGAGGTTGTTTTGTTAGAAAAAATGAGTTAGGAGACAAAGTAACATTGTTCCTACATGAAGTTAGTGAGTCTCTCTTAGATTAGAGTTGAATAGCGTCCTAGCTCATTCAGCAACAGAGACAATCACGATCTTAGCTCTTTTAGCTAGAAATGCATGGAAAACAGTGTTCGTCTTATCAATGAGGTAGGGAACGCCTGGTACCCTGAAAGTATTCCATACAATTCGGGATTCTTTTGCAGATAGTAGTGGAACTTCACATAGTTGTTCCTCCTCTCGTAACCTGTGACAAATTTTGCTTTTAATTGGCTTATTCATCACATCAAGCTGTTTTTTCTCCACAAAATTTTTTAAGATAACATAATGGCGGGGCAAAACCAGCATCATGGGTTTAGTCAAATTTTTTAGGATCCATTTCCATTTTATAAAGAGCCACCCTGCAGAGTACATTAGCATATGTGCAGTTCTATTATTGGTCATAATGGTATTGTAAACCAAAAGCAAGTAATGGAGTTTAAGGAAAACATTAACATCGGGGAAATTCATTCCTCCTAACTCACAGCGGGTCATAACAGTTACACGCTTTAGCCGCTCAATTTTTGAGCCCCAGAAAAAAACGAACAGTTTCCGCGTCACTTTTTTAACCCAGAGTACCTCCGGCGGCAGAATTACAGCAATATACAATAGTAGAGGTAATATTACAGCCTTGACAATTAAAGTTTTCCCTTTAAGGGACAGACGCCTTAATTTCCAAAAGGCAAGCTTTTGATCAATTCTGCTTTCTAAATTAGCATAGCTGGATTTACCTTTTAGATCTGTATCAAAGATTATGCCCAAGACCTTGATCTCGGTTACAGCAGGAACATTAGCGACACTACAAGCCAAAGCCCTTCCAAAATTGCAAAGGCTACATTTAGCCCAATTTACGCTCATCCCGGATACCGAACAGAAAATCTTCAAGTGCAGGTTAGCCCTTTCAATATCGCATTTGGATGACCCTATGAACACTACATCATCCATATAAGCCAAACTCTTCACCTGAGTGCCACCGGTCCCAGGTATACGTATTCCATCTACTACCTTGTCTTTTTGCAGGCTCTCCTTGTTGAAGGTGCCCCAGACTTCCAGGTGTGGAATTATGACCGGTGGAAGGTGGTATATTCTGCCTGGGAGGTTCAACTCTATTTGGCATGGAACAAAGCTCCACTCCCATGTCTGCCGATGTGTTGGAATAGAGTCTCTCTCCCTCAGTTACTGGCAGAGACTCTCCTTGTTGGTGTGGAATTATGACCGGTGGAAGGTGATATGTTCTGCCTGGGAGGTTCAACTCTATTCGGCATGGAACAAAGCTCCACTCCCATGTCTGCCGATGTGTTGGAACAGAGTCTCTCTCCCTCAGTTACTGGCAGAGACTCTCCTTGTTGGTGTGGAATTATGACCAGTGGAAGGTGATATGTTCTGCCTGGGAGGTTCAACTCTGTTCGGCATGGAACAAAGCTCCACTCCCATGTCTGCCGATGTGTTGGAACAGAGTCTCTCTCCCTCAGTTACTGGCAGAGACTCTCCTTGTTGAAGGTGCCCCAGACTTCCAGGTGTGGAATTATGACCGGTGGAAGGTGGTATGTTCTGCCTGGGAGGTTCAACTCTATTTGGCATGGAACAAAGCTCCACTCCCATGTCTGCCGATGTGTTGGAACAGAGTCTCTCTCCCTCAGTTACTGGCAGAGACTCTCCTTGTTGGTGTGGAATTATGACCGGTGGAAGGTGATATGTTCTGCCTGGGAGGTTCAACTCTATTCGGCATGGAGCAAAGCTCCGCTCCCATGTCTGCCGATGTGTTGGAACAGAGTCTCTCCTTGTTGGTGTGGAATTATGACCAGTGGAAGGTGATATGTTCTGCCTGGGAGGTTCAACTCTATTCGGCATGGAACAAAGCTCCACTCCCATGTCTGCTGATGTGTTGGAACAAATACTCTCTCTCTCAGTTACTGGCAGAGACTCTCCTTGTTGTAGGTGCCCCAGACTTTCAGCTGTGGAATTATGACCGGTGGAAGGTGATATGTTCTGCCTGGGAGGTTCAACTCTATTCGGCATGGAGCAAAGCTCCACTCCCATGTCTGCCGATGTGTTGGAACAGAGTCTCTCTCCCTCAGTTACTGGCAGAGACTCTCCTTGTTGGTGTGGAATTATGACCGGTGGAAGGTGATATGTTCTGCCTGGGAGGTTCAACTCTATACGGCATGGAACAAAGCTCCACTCCCATTTCTGCCAATGTGTAGGAACAGAGTCTCTCTCCCTCAGTTACTGGCAGAGACTCTCCTTGTTGAAGGTGCCCCAGACTTCCAGGTGTGGAATTATGACCGGTGGAAGGTGATATGTTCTGCCTGGGAGGTTCAACTCTATTCGGCATGGAACAAAGCTCCACTCCCATGTCTGCCGATGTGTTGGAACAGAGTCTCTCTCCCTCAGTTACTGGCAGAGACTCTCCTTGTTGAAGGTGCCCCAGACTTCCAGGTGTGGAATTATGACCGGTGGAAGGTGATATGTTCCGCCTGGGAGGTTCAACTCTATTCGGCATGGAACAAAGCTCCACTCCCATGTCTGCCGATATGTTGGAACAGAGTCTCTCTCCCTCAGTTACTGGCAGAGACTCTCCTTGTTGAAGGTGCCCCAGACTTCCAGGTGTGGAATTATGAGCGGTGGAAGGTAATATGTTCTGCCTTGGAGGTTCAACTCTATTCAGCATGGAACAAAGCTCCACTTCCATGTCTGCCGATGTGTTGGAACAGAGGCTCTCTCCCTCAGTTACTGGCAGAGACTCTCCTTGTTGGTGTGGAATTATGACCGGTGGAAGGTGATATGTTCTGCCTGGGAGGTTCATCTCTATTCGGCATGGAACAAAGCTCCACTCCCATGTCTGCTGATGTGTTAGAACAGAGTCTCTCTCCCTCAGTTACTGGCAGAGACTCTCCTTGTTGGTGTGGAATTATGACCGGTGGAAGGTGATATGTTCTGCCTGGGAGGTTCAACTCTATTCGGCATGGAACAAAGCTCCACTCCCATGTCTGCCGATGTGTTGGAACAGAGTCTCTCTCCCTCAGTTACTGGCAGAGACTCTCCTTGTTGGTGTGGAATTATGACCGGTGGAAGGTGATATGTTCTGCCTGGGAGGTTCAACTCTATTCGGCATGGAACAAAGCTCCACTCCCATGTCTGCCGATGTGTTGGAACAGAGTCTCTCTCCCTCAGTTACTGGCAGAGACTCTCCTTGTTGGTGTGGAATTATGACCGGTGGAAGGTGATATGTTCTGCCTGGGAGGTTCAACTCTATTCGGCATGGAACAAAGCTCCACTCCCATGTCTGCCGATGTGTTGGAACAGAGTCTCTCTCCCTCAGTTACTGGCAGAGACTCTCCTTGTTGAAGGTGTCCCAGACTACCAGATGTGGAATTATGACCGGCGGAAGGTGATATGTTCTGCCTGGGAGGTTCAACTCTATTCGGCATGGAACAAAGCTCAACTCCCATGTCTGCCGATGTGTTGGAACAGAGTCTCTCTCCCTCAGTTACTGGCAGAGACTCTCCTTGTTGGTGTGGAATTATGACCTGTGGAAGGTGATATATTCTGCCTGGGAGGTTCAACTCTTTTCGGCATGGAACAAAGCTCCACTCCCATGTCTGCTGATGTGTTGGAACAGAGTCTCTCTCCCTCAGTTACTGGCAGAGACTCTCTTTGTTGAAGGTGCCCCAGACTTCCAGATGTGGAATTATGACCGCTGGAAGGTGATATGTTCTGCCTGGGAGGTTCAACTCTATTCGGCATGGAACAAAGCTCCACTCCCATGTCTGCCGATGTGTTGGAACAGAGTCTCTCTCCCTCAGTTACTGGCAGAGACTCTCCTTGTTGAAGGTGCCCCAGACTTCCAGGTGTAGAATTATGACCGGTGGAAGGTGATATATTCTGCCTGGGGAGGTTCAACTCTTTTCGGCATGGAACAAAGCTCCACTCCCATGTCTGCCGATGTGTTGGAACAGAGTCTCTCTCCCTCAGTTACTGGCAGAGACTCTCCTTGTTAAAGGTGCCCCAGACTTCCAGGTGTGGAATTATGACCGGTGGAAGGTGATATGTTCTGCCTGGGAGGTTCAACTCTATTCGGCATGGAACAAAGCTCCACTCCCATGTCTGCTGATGTGTTGGAACAAAGTCTCTCTCCCTCAGTTACTGGTAGAGACTCTCCTTGTTGGTGTGGAATTATGGCCAGTGGAAGGTGATATGTTCGGCCTGGGAGGTTCAACTCTATTTGGCATGGAACAAAGCTCCACTCCCATGTCTGCTGACGTGTTGCAACAGAGTCTCTCTCCCTCAGTTAGTGGCATAGACTCTCCTTGTTGAAGGTGCCCCAGACTTCCAGGTGTGGAATTATGAGCGGTGGAAGGTAATATGTTCTGCCTTGGAGGTTCAACTCTATTTAGCATGGAACAAAGCTCCACTTCCATGTCTGCCGATGTGTTGGAACAGAGGCTCTCTCCCTCAGTTACTGGCAGAGACTCTCCTTGTTGGTGTGGAATTATGACCGGTGGAAGGTGATATGTTCTGCCTGGGAGGTTCATCTCTATTCGGCATGGAACAAAGCTCCACTCCCATGTCTGCCGATGTGTTGGAACAGAGTCTCTCTCCCTCAGTTACTGGCAGAGACTCTCCTTGTTGGTGTGGAATTATGACCGGTGGAAGGTGATATGTTCTGCCTGGGAGGTTCAACTCTATTCGGCATGGAACAAAGCTCCACTCCCATGTCTGCTCATGTGTTGGAACAGAGTCTCTCTCCTTGTTGGTGTGGAATAATGACCGGTGGAAGGTGATATGTTCTGCCTGGGAGGTTCAACTCTATTCGGCATGGAACAAAGCTCCACTCCCATGTCTGCCGATGTGTTGGAACAGAGTCTCTCTCCCTCAGTTACTGGCAGAGACTCTCCTTGTTGGTGTGGAATTATGACCGGTGGAAGGTGATATGTTCTGCCTGGGAGGTTCAACTCTATTCGGCATGGAACAAAGCTCCACTCCCATGTCTGCCGATGTTTTGGAACAGAGTCTCTCTCCCTCAGTTACTGGCAGAGACTCTTCTTGTTGAAGGTGCCCTAGACTTCCAGGTGTGGAATTATGACCGGTGGAAGGTGATATCTTCTGCCTGGGAGGTTCAACTCTATTCGGCATGGAACAAAGCTCCACTCCCATGTCTGCCGATGTGTTGGAACAGAGTGTCTCTCCCTCAGTTACTGGCAGAGACTCTCCTTGTTGAAGTTGCCCCAGACTTCCAGGTGTGGAATTATGATCGGTGGAAGGTGATATGTTCCATGCCTGGGAGGTCCAACTCTATTCGGCATGGAACAAAGCTCCACTCCCATGTCTGCCGATGTGTTGGAACAGAGTCTCTCTCCCTCAGTTACTGGCAGAGACTCTCCTTGTTGAAGGTGCCCCAGACTTCCAGGTGTAGAATTATGACCGGTGGAAGGTTATATGTTCTGCCTGGGAGGTTCAACTCTATTCGGCATGGAACAAAGCTCCACTCCCATGTCTGCCGATGTGTTGGAACAGAGTCTCTCTCCCTCAGTTACTGGCAGAGACTTTCCTTGTTGAAGGTGCCCCAGACTTCCAGGTGTGGAATTATGACCGGTGGAAGGTGATATGTTCTGCCTGGGAGGTTCAACTCTATTCGGCATGGAACAAAGCTCCACTCCCATGTCTGCTGATGTGTTGGAACAAAGTCTCTCTCCCTCAGTTACTGGTAGAGACTCTCCTTGTTGGTGTGGAATTATGGCCAGTGGAAGGTGATATGTTCTGCCTGGGAGGTTCAACTCTATTTGGCATGGAACAAAGCTCAACTCCCATGTCTGCCGACGTGTTGCAACAGAGTCTCTCTCCCTCAGTTAGTGGCATAGACTCTCCTTGTTGAAGGTGCCCCAGACTTCCAGTTGTGAAATTATGAGCGGTGGAAGGTAATATGTTCTGCCTTGGAGGTTCAACTCTATTCAGCATGGAACAAAGCTCCACTTCCATGTCTGCCGATGTGTTGGAACAGAGGCTCTCCTTGTTGGTGTGGAATTATGACCGGTGGAAGGTGATATGTTCTGCCTGGGAGGTTCATCTCTATTCGGCATGGAACAAAGCTCCACTCCCATGTCTGATGATGTGTTAGAACAGAGTCTCTCTCCCTCAGTTACTGGCAGAGACTCTCCTTGTTGGTGTGGAATTATGACCGGTGGAAGGTGATATGTTCTTCCTGGGAGGTTCAACTCTATTCGGCATGGAACAAAGCTCCACTCCCATGTCTGCCGATGTGTTGGAACCGAGTCTCTCTCCCTCAGTTACTGGCAAAGACTCTCCTTGTTGAAGGTGCCCCAGACATCCAGGTGTGGAATTATGACTGGTGGAAGGTGGTATGTTCTGCCTGGGAGGTTCAACTCTATTTGGCATGGAACAAAGCTCCACTCCCATGTCTGCTGATGTGTTGGAACAGAGTCTCTCTCCTTGTTGGTGTGGAATAATGACCGGTGGAAGGTGATATGTTCTGCCTGGGAGGTTCAACTCTATTCGGCATGGAACAAAGCTCCACTCCCATGTCTGCCGATGTGTTGGAACAGAGTCTCTCTCCCTCAGTTACTGGCAGAGACTCTCCTTGTTGGTGTGGAATTATGACCGGTGGAAGGTGATATGTTCTGCCTGGGAGGTTCAACTCTATTCGGCATGGAACAAAGCTCCACTCCCATGTCTGCCGATGTTTTGGAACAGAGTCTCTCTCCCTCAGTTACTGGCAGAGACTCTTCTTGTTGAAGGTGCCCTAGACTTCCAGGTGTGGAATTATGACCGGTGGAAGGTGATATCTTCTGCCTGGGAGGTTCAACTCTATTCGGCATGGAACAAAGCTCCACTCCCATGTCTGCCGATGTGTTGGAACAGAGTCTCTCTCCCTCAGTTACTGGCAGAGACTTTCCTTGTTGATGGTGCCCCAGACTTCCAGGTGTGGAATTATGACCGGTGGAAGGTGATATGTTCTGCCTGGGAGGTTCAACTCTATTCGGCATGGAACAAAGCTCCACTCCCATGTCTGCCGATGTGTTGGAACAGAGTCTCTCTCCCTCAGTTACTGGCAGAGACTCTCCTTGTTGAAGTTGCCCCAGACTTCCAGGTGTGGAATTATGATCGGTGGAAGGTGATATGTTCCATGCCTGGGAGGTCCAACTCTATTCGGCACGGAACAAAGCTCCACTCCCATGTCTGCCGATGTGTTGGAACAGAGTCTCTCTCCCTCAGTTACTGGCAGAGACTCTCCTTGTTGGTGTGGAATTATAACCGGTGGAAGGTGATATGTTCTGCCTGGGAGGTTCAACTCTATTCGGCATGGAACAAAGCTCCACTCCCATGTCTGCTGATGTGTTGGAACAGAGTCTCTCTCCCTCAGTTACTGGCAGAGACTCTCCTTGTTGGTGTGGAATTATGACCAGTGGAAGGTGATATGTTCTGCCTGGGAGGTTCAACTCTATTCGGCATGGAACAAAGCTCCACTCCTATGTCTGCCGATGTGTTGGAACAGAGTCTCTCTCCCTCAGTTATTGGCAGAGACTCTCCTTGTTGAAGGTGCCCCAGACTTTCAGGTGTGGAATTATGACCGGTGGAAGGTGATATGTTCTGCCTGGGAGGTTCAACTCTATTCGGCATGGAACAAAGCTCCACTCCCATGTCTGCTGATGTGTTGGAACAGAGTCTCTCTCCCTCAGTTACTGGCAGAGACTCTCCTTGTTGGTGTGGAATTATGACCTGTGGAAAGTGATATATTTTGCCTGGGAGGTTCAACTCTTTTCGGCATGGAACAAAGCTCCACTCCCATGTCTGCTGATGTGTTGGAACAGAGTTTCTCTCCCTCAGTTACTGGCAGAGACTCTCCTTGTTGAAGGTGTCCCAGACTACCAGATGTGGAATTATGACCGCTGGAAGGTGATATGTTCTGCCTGGGAGGTTCAACTCTATTCGGCATGGAACAAAGCTCCACTCCCATGTCTGCCGATGTGTTGGAACAGAGTCTCTCTCCCTCAGTTACTGGCAGAGACTCTCCTTGTTGGTGTGGAATTATGACCTGTGGAAGGTGATATATTCTGCCTGGGAGGTTCAACTCTTTTCGGCATGGAACAAAGCTCCACTCCCATGTCTGCCGATGTGTTGGAACAGAGTCTCTCTCCCTCAGTTACTGGCAGAGACTCTCTTTGTTGAAGGTGCCCCAGACTTCCAGATGTGGAATTATGACCGCTGGAAGGTGATATGTTCTGCCTGGGAGGTTCAACTCTATTCGGCATGGAACAAAGCTCCACTCCCATGTCTGCCGATGTGTTGGAACAGAGTCTCTCTCCCTCAGTTACTGGCAGAGACTCTCCTTGTTGAAGGTGCCCCAGACTTCCAGGTGTGGAATTATGACCGGTGGAAGGTGATATGTTCTGCCTGGGAGGTTCAACTCTATTCGGCATGGAACAAAGCTCCACTCCCATGTCTGCCGATGTGTTGGAACAGAGTCTCTCTCCCTCAGTTACTGGCAGAGACTCTCCTTGTTGGTGTGGAATTATGGCCAGTGGAAGGTGATATGTTCTGCCTGGGAGGTTCAACTCTATTTGGCATGGAACAAAGCTCCACTCCCATGTCTGCCGACGTGTTGGAACAGAGTCTCTCTCCCTCAGTTAGTGGCATAGACTCTCCTTGTTGAAGGTGCCCCAGACTTCCAGGTGTGGAATTATGACCGTTGGAAGGTAATATGTTCTGCCTTGGAGGTTCAACTCTATTCAGCATGGAACAAAGCTCCACTTCCATGTCTGCCGATGTGTTGGAACAGAGGCTCTCTCCCTCAGTTACTGGCAGAGACTCTCCTTGTTGGTGTGGAATTATGACCTGTGGAAGGTGATATATTCTGCCTGGGAGGTTCAACTCTTTTCGGCATGGAACAAAGCTCCAGTCCCATGTCTGCCGATGTGTTGGAACAGAGTCTCTCTCCCTCAGTTACTGGCAGAGACTCTCTTTGTTGAAGGTGCCCCAGACTTCCAGATGTGGAATTATGACCGCTGGAAGGTGATATGTTCTGTCTGGGAGGTTCATCTCTATTCGGCATGGAACAAAGCTCCACTCCCATGTCTGCCGATGTGTTGGAACAGAGTCTCTCTCCCTCAGTTACTGGCAGAGACTCTCCTTGTTGAAGGTGCCCCAGACTTCCAGGTGTGGAATTATGACCGGTGGAAGGTGATATGTTCTGCCTGGGAGGTTCAACTCTATTCGGCATGGAATAAAGCTCCACTCCCATGTCTGCCGATGTGTTGGAACAGAGTCTCTCTCCCTCAGTTACTGGCAGAGACTCTCCTTGTTGAAGGTGCCCCAGACTTCCAGGTGTAGAATTATGACCGGTGGAAGGTTATATGTTCTGCCTGGGAGGTTCAACTCTATTCGGCATGGAACAAAGCTCCACTCCCATGTCTGCCGATGTGTTGGAACAGAGTCTCTCTCCCTCAGTTACTGGCAGAGACTCTCCTTGTTGAAGGTGCCCCAGACTTCCAGGTGTGGAATTATGACCGGTGGAAGGTGATATGTTCTGCCTGGGAGGTTCAACTCTATTCGGCATGGAACAAAGCTCCACTCCCATGTCTGCTGATGTGTTGGAACAGAGTCTCTCTCCCTCAGTTACTGGCAGAGACTCTCCTTGTTGGTGTGGAATTATGGCCAGTGGAAGGTGATATGTTCTGCCTGGGAGGTTCAACTCTTTTTGGCATGGAACAAAGCTCCACTCCCATGTCTGCCGACGTGTTGGAACAGAGTCTCTCTCCCTGAGTTAGTGGCATAGACTCTCCTTGTTGAAGGTGCCCCAGACTTCCAGGTGTGGAATTATGACCGGTGGAAGGTAATATGTTCTGCCTTGGAGGTTCAACTCTATTCAGCATGGAACAAAGCTCCACTTCCATGTCTGCCGATGTGTTGGAACAGAGGCTCTCTCCCTCAGTTACTGGCAGAGACTCTCCTTGTTGGTGTGGAATTATGACCGGTGGAAGGTGATATGTTCTGCCTGGGAGGTTCATCTCTATTCGGCATGGAACAAAGCTCCACTCCCATGTCTGCCGATGTGTTAGAACAGAGTCTCTCTCCCTCAGTTACTGGCAGAGACTCTCCTTGTTGGTGTGGAATTATGACCGGTGGAAGGTGATATGTTCTGCCTGGGAGGTTAAACTCTATTCGGCATGGAACAAAGCTCCACTCCCATGTCTGCCGATGTGTTGGAACAGAGTCTCTCTCCCTCAGTTACTGGCAGAGACTCTGCTTGTTGAATATGCCCCAGACTTCCAGGTGTGGAATTATGACCGGTGGAAGGTGATATGTTCTGCCTGGGAGGTTCAACTCTATTCGGCATGGAACAAAGCTCCACTCCCATGTCTGCCGATGTGTTGAAACAGAGTGTCTCTCCCTCAGTTACTGGCAGAGACTCTCCTTGTTGAAGGTGCCCCAGACTTCCAGGTGTGGATTTATGACCGGTGGAAGGTGATATGTTCTGCCTAGGAGGTTCAACTCTATTCGGCATGGAACAAAGCTCCACTCCCATGTCTGCCGATGTGTTGGAACAGAGTCTCTCTCCCTCAGATACTAGCAGTGACTCTCCTTGTTGGTGTGGAATTATGACCGGTGGAAGGTGATATGTTCTGCCTGGGAGGTTCAACTCTATTTGGCATGGAACAAAGCTCCACTCCCATGTCTGCTGATGTGTTGGAACAGAGTCTCTCTCCCTCAGTTACTGGCAGAGACTCTCCTTGTTGAAGGTGCCCCAGACTTTCAGGTGTGGAAGTATGACCGGTGGAAAGTGATATGTTCTGCTTGGGAGGTTCAACTCTATTCGGCATTGAACAAAGCTCCACTCCCATGTCTGCCGATGTGTTGGAACAAAGTCTCTCTCCCTCAGTTACTGGCAGAGACTCTCCTTGTTGAAGGTGCCCCAGACTTCCAGGAGTGGAATTATGACCGGTGGAAGGTGATATGTTGTGCCTGGGAGGTTCAACTCTATTCGGCATGGAACAAATCTCCACTCCCATGTTTGCCGATGTGTTGGAACAGAGTCTCTCTCCCTCAGTTACTGGCAGAGACTCTCCTTGTTGAAGGTGCCCCAGACTTCCAGGTGTGGAATTATGACCGGTGGAAGGTGATATGTTCTGCCTGGGAGGTTCAACTCTATTCGGCATGGAACAAAGCTCCACTCTTATGTCTGCTGATGTGTTGGAACAGAGTCTCTCTCCCTCATTTACTGGCAGAGACTCTCCTTGTTGAAGGTGCCCCAGACTTCCAGGTGTGGAATTATGACCGGTGGAAGGTGATATGTTCTGCCTGGGAGGTTCAACTCTATTCGGCATGGAACAAAGCTCCACTCCCATGTCTGCCGATGTGTTGGAACAGAGTCTCTCTCCCTCAGTTACTGGCAGAGACTCTCCTTGTTGGTGTGGAACTATGACCGGTGGAAGGTGATATGTTCTACCTGGGAGGTTCAACTCTATTCGGCATGGAACAAAGCTCCACTCCCATGTCTGCTGATGTGTTGAAACAGAGTGTCTCTCCCTCAGTTACTGGCAGAGACTCTCCTTGTTGAAGGTGCCCCTGAATTCCAGGTGTGGAATTATGACTGGCGGAAGGTGATATGTTCTGCCTGGGAGGTTCAACTCTATTCGGCATGGAACAAATCTCCACTCCCATGTCTGCCGATGTGTTGGAACAGAGTCTCTCTCCCTCAGTTACTGGCAGAGACTCTCCTTGTTGAAGGTGCCCCAGACTTCCAGGTGTGGAATTATGACCAGTGGAAGGTGATATGTTCTGCCTGGGAGGTTCAACTCTATTCGGCATGGAACAAAGCTCCACTCCCATGTCTGCCGATGTGTTGGTGTGGAATTATGACCGGTGGAAGGTAATATGTTCCGCCTGGGAGGTTCAACTCTTTTCGGTATGGAACAAAGCTCCACTCCCATGTCTGCCGATGTGTTGGAACAGAGTCTCTCTCCCTCAGTTACTGGCAGAGACTCTCCTTGTTGAAGGTGCCCCAGACTTCCAGGAGTGGAATTATGACCGGTGGAAGGTGATATGTTCTGCCTGGGAGGTTCAACTCTATTCGGCATGGAACAAAGCTCCACTTCCATGTCTGCCGATGTGTTGGAACTGAGTCTCTCTCCCTCAGTTACTGGCAGAGACTCTCCTTGTTGAAGGTGCCCCAGACTTCCAGGTGTGGAATTATGACCGGTGGAAGGTGATATGTTCTGCCTGGGAGGTTCAACTCTATTCGGCATGGAACAAAGCTCCACTCCCATGTCTGCCGATGTGTTGGAACTGAGTCTCTCTCCCTCATTTACTGGCAGAGACTCTCCTTGTTGAAGGTGGCCCAGACTTCCAGGAGTGGAATTATGACCGGTGGAAAGTGATATGTTCTGCCTAGGAGGTTCAACTCTATTCGGCATGGAACAAAGCTCCACTCCCATGTCTGCCGATGTGTTGGAACAGAGTCTCTCTCCCTCAGTTACTGGAAGAGACTCTCCTTGTTGGTGTGGAATTATGACCAGTGGAAGGTGATATGTTCTGCCTGGGAGGTTCAACTCTATTCGGCATGGAACAAAGCTCCACTCTTATGTCTGCTGATGTGTTGGAACAGAGTCTCTCTCCCTCATTTACTGGCAGAGACTCTCCTTGTTGAAGGTGCCCCAGACTTCCAGGTGTGGAATTATGACCGGTGGAAGGTGATATGTTCTGCCTGGGAGGTTCAACTCTATTCGGCATGGAACAAAGCTCCACTCCCATGTCTGCCGATGTGTTGGAACAGAGTCTCTCTCCCTCAGTTACTGGCAGAGACTCTCCTTGTTGGTGTGGAACTATGACCGGTGGAAGGTGATATGTTCTATCTGGGAGGTTCAACTCTATTCGGCATGGAACAAAGCTCCACTCCCATGTCTGCTGATGTGTTGAAACAGAGTGTCTCTCCCTCAGTTACTGGCAGAGACTCTCCTTGTTGAAGGTGCCCCAGACTTCCAGGTGTGGAATTATGACCAGTGGAAGGTGATATATTCTGCCTGGGAGGTTTAACTCTATTCGGCATGGAACAAAGCTCCACTCCCATGTCTGCCGATGTGTTGGTGTGGAATTATGACCGGTGGAAGGTGATATGTTCTGCCTGGGAGGTTCAACTCTATTCGGCATGGAACAAAGCTCCACTCCTATGTCTGCTGATGTGTTGGAACAGAGTCTCTCTCCCTCAGTTAGTGGCAGAGACTCTCCTTGTTGAAGGTGCCCCAGACTTCCAGGTGTGGAATTATGACCGGCGGAAGGTGATATGTTCTGCCTGGGAGGTTCAACTCTATTCGGCATGGAACAAAGCTCCACTCCCATGTCTGCCGATGTGTTGGAACAGAGTCTCTCTCCCTCAGTTACTGGCAGAGACTCTCCTTGTTGAAGGTGCCCCAGACTTCCAGGTGTGGAAGTATGACCGGTGGAAGGTGATATGTTCTGCCTGGGAGGTTCAACTCTATTCGGCATGGAACAAAGCTCCACTCCCATGTCTGCCGATGTGTTGAAACAGAGTGTCTCTCCCTCAGTTACTGGCAGAGACTCTCCTTGTTGAAGGTGCCCCAGACTTCCAGGTGTGGAATTATGACCGGTGGAAGGTGATATGTTCTGCCTGGGAGGTTCAACTCTATTCGGCATGGAACAAAGCTCCACTCCCATGTCTGCCGATGTGTTGGAACAAAGTCTCTCTCCCTCAGTTACTGGCAGAGACTCTCCTTGTTGAAGGTGCCCCAGACTTCCAGGTGTGGAATTATGACCGGTGGAAGGTGATATGTTCTGCCTGGGAGGTTTAACTCTATTCGGCATGGAACAAAGCTCCACTCCCATGTCTGCTGATGTGTTGGAACAGAGTCTCTCTCCCTCAGTTACTGGCAGAGACTCCTTGTTGAAGGTGCCCCAAACTTCCAGGTGTGGAATTATGACCGGTGGAAGGTGATATGTTCTGCCTGGGAGGTTCAACTCTATTCGGCATGGAACAAAGCTCCACTCCCATGTCTGCCAAAGTGTTGGAACAGAGTCTCTCTCCCTCAGTTACTGGCAGAGACTCTCCTTGTTGGTGTGGAACTATGACCAGTGGAAGGTGATATGTTCTGCCTGGGAGGTTCAACTCTATTCGGCATGGAACAAAGCTCCACTCCCATGTCTGCCGATGTGTTGGTGTGGAATTATGACCGGTGGAAGGTGATATGTTCTGCCTGGGAGGTTCAACTCTATTCGGCATGGAACAAAGCTCCACTCCCATGTCTGCCGCTGTGTTGGAACAGAGTCTCTCTCCCTCAGTTACTGGCAGAGACTCTCCTTGTTGAAGGTGCCCCAGACTTCCAGGTGTGGAATTATGACCGGTGGAAGGTGATATGTTCTACCTGGGAGGTTCAACTCTATTCGGTATGGAACAAAGCTCCACTCACATGTCTGCCGATGTGTTGGAACAAAGTCTCTCTCCCTCAGTTACTGGCAGAGACTCTCCTTGTTGGTGTGGAACTATGACCAGTGGAAGGTGATATGTTCTGCCTGGAAGGTTCAACTCTATTCGGCATGGAACAAAGCTCCACTCCCATGTCTGCCGATGTGTTGAAACAGAGTGTCTCTCCCTCAGTTACTGGCAGAGACTCTCCTTGTTGAAGGAGCCCCAGACTTCCAGGTGTGGAATTATGACCGGTGGAAGGTGATATGTTCTGCCTGGGAGGTTCAACTCTATTCGGCATGGAACAAAGCTCCACTTCCATGTCTGCCGATGTGTTGGAACAAAGTCTCTCTCCCTCAGTTACTGGCAGAGACTCTCCTTGTTGAAGGTGCCCCAGACTTCCAGGTGTGGAATTATGACCGTTGGAAGGTGATATGTTCTGCCTGGGAGGTTCAACTCTATTCGGCATGGAACAAAGCTCCACTCCCATGTCTGCCGATGTGTTGGAACAGAGTCTCTCTCCTTCATTTACTGGCAGAGACTCTCCTTGTTGAAGGTGCCCCAGACTTCCAGGAGTGGAATTATGACCGGTGGAAAGTGATATGTTCTGCCTGGGAGGTTCAACTCTATTCGGCATGGAACAAAGCTCCACTCCCATGTCTGCCGATGTGTTGGAACAGAGTCTCTCTCCCTCAGTTACTGGCAGAGACTCTCCTTGTTGGTGTGGAATTATGACCAGTGGAAGGTGATATGTTCTGCCTGGGAGGTTCAACTCTATTCGGCATGGAACAAAGCTCCACTCCCATGTCTGCCGATGTGTTGGTGTGGAATTATGACCGGTGGAAGGTGATATGTTCTGCCTGGGAGGTTCAACTCTATTCGGCATGGAACAAAGCTCCACTCCCATGTCTGCCGATGTGTTGGAACAGAGTGTCTCTCCCTCAGTTACTGGCAGAGACTCTCCTTGTTGAAGGTGCCCCAGACTTCCAGGTGTGGAATTATGACTGGTGGAAGGTGATATTTTCTGCCTGGGAGGTTCAACTCTATTCGGCATGGAACAAAGCTCCACTCCCATGTCTGCCGATGTGTTGGAACAGAGTCTCTCCCTGTTGGTGTGGAATTATGACTGGTGTAAGGTGATAAGTTCTGCCTGGGAGGTTCAACTCTATCGGGCATTGAACAAAGCTCCACTCCCATGTCTGCCTATGTGTTGGTGTGGAATTATGACCGGTGGAAGGTGATATGTTCTGCCTGGGAGGTTCAACTCTATTCGGCATGGAACAAAGCTCCACTCCCATGTCTGCCGATGTGTTGGAACAGAGTCTCTCTCCCTCAGTTACTGGCAGAGACTCTCCTTGTTGAAGGTGCCCCAGACTTCCAGGTGTGGATTTATGACCGGTGGAAGGTGATATGTTCTGCCTGGGAGGTTCAACTCTATTCGGCATGGAACAAAGCTCCACTCCCATGTCTGCTGATGTGTTGGAACAGAGTCTCTCTCCCTCAGTTACTGGCAGAGACTCTCCTTGTTGAAGGAGCCCCAGACTTCCAGGTGTGGAATTATGACCGGTGGAAGGTGATATGTTCTGCCTGGGAGGTTCAACTCTATTCGGCATGGAACAAAGCTCCACTCCCATGTCTGCCGATGTGTTGGAACAGAGTCTCTCTCCCTCAGTTACTGGCAGAGACTCTCCTTGTTGGTGTGGAATTATGACCGGTGGAAGGTGATATGTTCTGCCTGGGAGGTTCAACTCTATTTGGCATGGAACAAAGCTCCACTCCCATGTCTGCTGATGTGTTGGAACAGAGTCTCTCTCCCTCAGTTACTGGCAGAGACGCTCCTTGTTGAAGGTGCCCCAGACTTCCAGGTGTGGAATTATGACCAGTGGAAGGTGATATATTCTGCCTGGGAGGTTTAACTCTATTCGGCATGGAACAAAGCTCCACTCCCATGTCTGCCGATGTGTTGGTGTGGAATTATGACCGGTGGAAGGTGATATGTTCTGCCTGGGAGGTTCAACTCTATTCGGCATGGAACAAAGCTCCACTCCTATGTCTGCTGATGTGTTGGAACAGAGTCTCTCTCCCTCAGTTAGTGGCAGAGACTCTCCTTGTTGAAGGTGCCCCAGACTTCCAGGTGCGGAATTATGACCGGCGGAAGGTGATATGTTCTGCCTGGGAGGTTCAACTCTATTCGGCATGGAACAAAGCTCCACTCCCATGTCTGCCGATGTGTTGGAACAGAGTCTCTCTCCCTCAGTTACTGGCAGAGACTCTCCTTGTTGAAGGTGCCCCAGACTTCCAGGTGTGGAAGTATGACCGGTGGAAGGTGATATTTTCTGTCTGGGAGGTTCAACTCTATTCGGCATGGAACAAAGCTCCACTCTTATGTCTGCCGATGTGTTGGAACAGAGTCTCTCTCCCTCAGTTACTGGCAGAGACTCTCCTTGTTGGTGTGGAATTATGACCGGTGGAAGGTGATATGTTCTGCCTGGGAGGTTCAACTCTATTCGGCATGGAACAAAGCTCCACTCCCATGTCTGCCTATGTGTTGAAACAGAGTGTCTCTCCCTCAGTTACTGGCAGAGACTCTCCTTGTTGAAGGTGCCCCAGACTTCCAGGTGTGGAATTATGACCGGTGGAAGGTGATATGTTCTGCCTGGGAGGTTCAACTCTATTCGGCATGGAACAAAGCTCCACTCCCATGTCTGCCGATGTGTTGGAACAAAGTCTCTCTCCCTCAGTTACTGGCAGAGACTCTCCTTGTTGAAGGTGCCCCAGACTTCCAGGTGTGGAATTATGACCGGTGGAAGGTGATATGTTCTGCCTGGGAGGTTTAACTCTATTCGGCATGGAACAAATCTCCACTCCCATGTCTGCTGATGTGTTGGAACAGAGTCTCTCTCCCTCAGTTACTGGCAGAGACTCCTTGTTGAAGGTGCCCCAAACTTCCAGGTGTGGAATTATGACCGGTGGAAGGTGATATGTTCTGCCTGGGAGGTTCAACTCTATTCGGCATGGAACAAAGCTCCACTCCCATGTCTGCCAAAGTGTTGGAACAGAGTCTCTCTCCCTCAGTTACTGGCAGAGACTCTCCTTGTTGGTGTGGAACTATGACCAGTGGAAGGTGATATGTTCTGCCTGGGAGGTTCAACTCTATTCGGCATGGAACAAAGCTCCACTCCCATGTCTGCCGATGTGTTGGTGTGGAATTATGACCGGTGGAAGGTGATATGTTCTGCCTGGGAGGTTCAACTCTATTCGGCATGGAACAAAGCTCCACTCCCATGTCTGCCGCTGTGTTGGAACAGAGTCTCTCTCCCTCAGTTACTGGCAGAGACTCTCCTTGTTGAAGGTGCCCCAGACTTCCAGGTGTGGAATTATGACCGGTGGAAGGTGATATGTTCTACCTGGGAGGTTCAACTCTATTCGGTATGGAACAAAGCTCCACTCACATGTCTGCCGATGTGTTGGAACAAAGTCTCTCTCCCTCAGTTACTGGCAGAGACTCTCCTTGTTGGTGTGGAACTATGACCAGTGGAAGGTGATATGTTCTGCCTGGAAGGTTCAACTCTATTCGGCATGGAACAAAGCTCCACTCCCATGTCTGCCGATGTGTTGAAACAGAGTGTCTCTCCCTCAGTTACTGGCAGAGACTCTCCTTGTTGAAGGAGCCCCAGACTTCCAGGTGTGGAATTATGACCGGTGGAAGGTGATATGTTCTGCCTGGGAGGTTCAACTCTATTCGGCATGGAACAAAGCTCCACTTCCATGTCTGCCGATGTGTTGGAACAAAGTCTCTCTCCCTCAGTTACTGGCAGAGACTCTCCTTGTCGAAGGTGCCCCAGACTTCCAGGTGTGGAATTATGACCGGTGGAAAGTGATATGTTCTGCCTGGGAGGTTCAACTCTATTCGGCATGGAACAAAGCTCCACTCCCATGTCTGCCGATGTGTTGGAACAGAGTCTCTCTCCCTCAGTTACTGGCAGAGACTCTCCTTGTTGGTGTGGAATTATGACCAGTGGAAGGTGATATGTTCTGCCTGGGAGGTTCAACTCTATTCGTCATGGAACAAAGCTCCACTCCCATGTCTGCCGATGTGTTGGTGTGGAATTATGACCGGTGGAAGGTGATATGTTCTGCCTGGGAGGTTCAACTCTATTCGGCATAGAACAAAGCTCCACTCCCATGTCTGCTGATGTGTTGGAACAGAGTCTCTCTCCCTCAGTTACTGGCAGAGACTCTCCTTGTTGGAGGTGCCCCAGACTTCCAGGTGTGGAATTATGACCGGTGGAAGGTGATATGTTCTGCCTGGGAGGTTCAACTCTATTCGGCATGGAACAAAGCTCCACTCCCATGTCTGCTGATGTGTTGGAACAGAGTCTCTCTCCCTCAGTTACTGGCAGAGACTCTCCTTGTTGAAGGTGCCCCAGACTTCCAGGTGTGGAATTATGACCGGTGGAAGGTGATTTGTTCTGCCTGGGAGGTTCAACTCTATTCGGCATGGAACAAAGCTCCACTCCCATGTCTGTCGATGTGTTGGAACAGAGTCTCTCTCCCTCAGTTACTGGCAGAGACTCTCCTTGTTGGTGTGGAACTATGACCAGTGGAAGGTGATATGTTCTGCCTGGGAGGTTCAACTCTATTCGGCATGGAACAAAGCTCCACTCCCATGTCTGCCGATGTGTTGGAACAGAGTGTCTCTCCCTCAGTTACTGGCAGAGACTCTCCTTGTTGAAGGTGCCCCAGACTTCCAGGTGTGGAATTATGACTGGTGGAAGGTGATATGTTCTGCCTGGGAGGTTCAACTCTATTCGGCATGGAACAAAGCTCCACTCCCATGTCTGCCGATGTGTTGGAACAGAGTCTCTCCCTGTTGGTGTGGAATTATGACTGGTGTAAGGTGATAAGTTCTGCCTGGGAGGTTCAACTCTATCGGGCATGGAACAAAGCTCCACTCCCATGTCTGCCTATGTGTTGGTGTGGAATTATGACCGGTGGAAGGTGATATGTTCTGCCTGGGAGGTTCAACTCTATTCGGCATGGAACAAAGCTCCACTCCCATGTCTGCCGATGTGTTGGAACAGAGTCTCTCTCCCTCAGTTACTGGCAGAGACTCTCCTTGTTGAAGGTGCCCCAGACTTCCAGGTGTGGATTTATGACCGGTGGAAGGTGATATGTTCTGCCTGGGAGGTTCAACTCTATTCGGCATGGAACAAAGCTCCACTCCCATGTCTGCTGATGTGTTGGAACAGAGTCTCTCTCCCTCAGTTACTGGCAGAGACTCTCCTTGTTGAAGGAGCCCCAGACTTCCAGGTGTGGAATTATGACCGGTGGAAGGTGATATGTTCTGCCTGGGAGGTTCAACTCTATTCGGCATGGAACAAAGCTCCACTCCCATGTCTGCCGATGTGTTGGAACAGAGTCTCTCTCCCTCAGTTACTGGCAGAGACTCTCCTTGTTGGTGTGGAATTATGACCGGTGGAAAGTGATATGTTCTGCCTGGGAGGTTCAACTCTATTTGGCATGGAACAAAGCTCCACTCCCATGTCTGCTGATGTGTTGGAACAGAGTCTCTCTCCCTCAGTTACTGGCAGAGACTCTCCTTGTTGAAGGTGCCCCAGACTTCCAGGTGTGGAATTATGACCGGTGGAAGGTGATATGTTCTGCCTGGGAGGTTCAACTCTATTCGGCATGGAACAAAGCTCCACTCCCATGTCTGCTGATGTGTTGGAACAGAGTCTCTCTCCCTCAGTTACTGGCAGACACTCTCCTTGTTGAAGGAGCCCCAGACTTCCAGGTGTGGAATTATGACCGGTGGAAGGTGATATGTTCTGCCTGGGAGGTTCAACTCTATTCGGCATGGAACAAAGCTCCACTCCCATGTCTGCCGATGTGTTGGAACAGAGTCTCTCTCCCTCAGATACTAGCGGAGACTCTCCTTGTTGTTGTGGAATTATGACCGGTGGAAAGTGATATGTTCTGCCTGGGAGGTTCAACTCTATTTGGCATGGAACAAAGCTCCACTCCCATGTCTGCTGATGTGTTGGAACAGAGTCTCTCTCCCTCAGTTACTGGCAGAGACTCTCCTTGTTGAAGGTGCCCCAGACTTTCAGGTGTGGAAGTATGACCGGTGGAAAGTGATATGTTCTGCTTGGGAGGTTCAACTCTATTCGGCATGGAACAAAGCTCAACTCCCATGTCTGCCGATGTGTTGGAACAAAGTCTCTCTCCCTCAGTTACTGGCAGAGACTCTCCTTGTTGAAGGTGCCCCAGACTTCCAGGAGTGGAATTATGACCGGTGGAAGGTGATATGTTGTGCCTGGGAGGTTCAACTCTATTCGGCATGGAACAAATCTCCACTCCCATGTCTGCCGATGTGTTGGAACAGAGTCTCTCTCCCTCAGTTACTGGCAGAGACTCTCCTTGTTGAAGGTGCCCCAGACTTCCAGGTGTGGAATTATGACCGGTGGAAGGTGATATGTTCTGCCTGGGAGGTTTAACTCTATTCGGCATGGAACAAAGCTCCACTCTTATGTCTGCTGATGTGTTGGAACAGAGTCTCTCTCCCTCATTTACTGGCAGAGACTCTCCTTGTTGAAGGTGCCCCAGACTTCCAGGTGTGGAATTATGACCAGTGGAAGGTGATATGTTCTGCCTGGGAGGTTCAACTCTATTCGGCATGGAACAAAGCTCCACTCCCATGTCTGCCGATGTGTTGGAACAGAGTCTCTCTCCCTCAGTTACTGGCAGAGACTCTCCTTGTTGGTGTGGAACTATGACCGGTGGAAGGTGATATGTTCTACCTGGGAGGTTCAACTCTATTCGGCATGGAACAAAGCTCCACTCCCATGTCTGCTGATGTGTTGAAACAGAGTGTCTCTCCCTCAGTTACTGGCAGAGACTCTCCTTGTTGAAGGTGCCCCAGAATTCCAGGTGTGGAATTATGACTGGCGGAAGGTGATATGTTCTGCCTGGGAGGTTCAACTCTATTCGGCATGGAACAAATCTCCACTCCCATGTCTGCCGATGTGTTGGAACAGAGTCTCTCTCCCTCAGTTACTGGCAGAGACTCTCCTTGTTGAAGGTGCCCCAGACTTCCAGGTGTGGAATTATGACCGGTGGAAGGTGATATGTTCTGCCTGGGAGGTTCAACTCTATTCAGCATGGAACAAAGCTCCACTCCCATGTCTGTTGATGTGTTGGAACAGAGTCTCTCTCCCTCAGTTACTGGCAGAGACTCTCCTTGTTGAAGGTGCCCCAGACTTCCAGGTGTGGAATTATGACCAGTGGAAGGTGATATGTTCTGCCTGGGAGGTTCAACTCTATTCGGCATGGAACAAAGCTCCACTCCCATGTCTGCCGATGTGTTGGTGTGGAATTATGACCGGTGGAAGGTGATATGTTCTGCCTGGGAGGTTCAACTCTATTCGGCATGGAACAAAGCTCCACTTCCATTTCTGCCGATGTGTTGGAACAAAGTCTCTCTCCCTCAGTTACTGGCAGAGACTCTCCTTGTTGAAGGTGCCCCAGACTTCCAGGAGTGGAATTATGACCGGTGGAAGGTGATATGTTCTGCTTGGGAGGTTCAACTCTATTCGGCATGGAACAAAGCTCCACTTCCATTTCTGCCGATGTGTTGGAACAAAGTCTCTCTCCCTCAGTTACTGGCAGAGACTCTCCTTGTTGAAGGTGCCCCAGACTTCCAGGTGTGGAATTATGACCGGTGGAAGGTGATATGTTCTGCCTGGGAGGTTCAACTCTATTCGGCATGGAACAAAGCTCCACTCCCATGTCTGCCGATGTGTTGGAACAGAGTCTCTCTCCCTCAGTTACTGGCAGAGACTCTCCTTGTTGGTGTGGAACTATGACCGGTGGAAGGTGATAAGTTCTACCTGGGAGGTTCAACTCTATTCGGCATGGAACAAAGCTCCACTCCCATGTCTGCTGATGTGTTGAAACAGAGTGTCTCTCCCTCAGTTACTGGCAGAGACTCTCCTTGTTGAAGGTGCCCCAGACTTCCAGGTGTGGAATTATGACTGGCGGAAGGTGATATGTTCTGCCTGGGAGGTTCAACTCTATTCGGCATGGAACAAATCTCCACTCCCATGTCTGCCGATGTGTTGGAACAGAGTCTCTCTCCCTCAGTTACTGGCAGAGACTCTCCTTGTTGAAGGTGCCCCAGACTTCCAGGTGTGGAATTATGACCGGTGGAAGGTGCTATGTTCTGCCTGGGAGGTTCAACTCTATTCGGCATGGAACAAAGCTCCACTCCCATGTCTGCTGATGTGTTGGAGCAGAGTCTCTCTCCCTCAGTTACTGGCAGAGACTCTCCTTGTTGAAGGTGCCCCAGACTTCCAGGTGTGGAATTATGACCAGTGGAAGGTGATATGTTCTGCCTGGGAGGTTCAACTCTATTCGGCATGGAACAAAGCTCCACTCCCATGTCTGCCGATGTGTTGGTGTGGAATTATGACCGGTGGAAGGTGATATGTTCTGCCTGGGAGGTTCAACTCTATTCGGCATGGAACAAAGCTCCACTCCCATGTCTGCTGATGTGTTGGAACAGAGTCTCTCTCCCTCAGTTAGTGGCAGAGACTCTCCTTGTTGAAGGTGCCCCAGAATCCAGGTGTGGAATTGTGACCGGCGGAAGGTGATATGTTCTGCCTGGGAGGTTCAACTCTATTCGGCATGGAACAAAGCTCCACTCCCATGTCTGCCGATGTGTTGGAACAGAGTCTCTCTCCCTCAGTTACTGGCAGAGACTCTCCTTGTTGAAGGTGCCCCAGACTTCCAGGTGTGGAAGTATGACCGGTGGAAGGTGATATTTTCTGTCTGGGAGGTTCAACTCTATTCGGCATGGAACAAAGCTCCACTCTTATGTCTGCCGATGTGTTGGAACAGAGTCTCTCTCCCTCAGTTACTGGAAGAGACTCTCCTTGTTGGTGTGGAATTATGACCAGTGGAAGGTGATATGTTCTGCCTGGGAGGTTCAACTCTATTCGGCATGGAACAAATCTCCACTCCCATGTCTGCCGATGTGTTGGAACAGAGTCTCTCTCCCTCAGTTACTGGCAGAGACTCTCCTTGTTGAAGGTGCCCCAGACTTCCAGGAGTGGAATTATGACCGGTGGAAGGTGATATGTTCTGCCTGGGAGGTTCAACTCTATTCGGCATGGAACAAATCTCCACTCCCATGTCTGCCGATGTGTTGGAACAGAGTCTCTCTCCCTCAGTTACTGGCAGAGACTCTCCTTGTTGAAGGTGCCCCAGACTTCCAGGTGTGGAATTATGACCGGTGGAAGGTGATATGTTCTGCCTGGGAGGTTCAACTCTATTCGGCATGGAACAAAGCTCCACTCCCATGTCTGCTGATGTGTTGGAACAGAGTCTCTCTCCCTCAGTTACTGGCATAGACTCTCCTTGTTGAAGGTTCCCCAAACTTCCAGGTGTGGAATTATGACCGGTGGAAGGTGATATGTTCTGCCTGGGAGGTTCAACTCTATTCGGCATGGAACAAAGCTCCACTCCCATGTCTGCCGATGTGTTGGAACAGAGTCTCTCTCCCTCAGTTACTGGCAGAGACTCTCCTTGTTGAAGGTGCCCCAGACTTCCAGGTGTGGAATTATGACCGGTGGAAGGTGATATGTTCTACCTGGGAGGTTCAACTCTATTCGGTATGGAACAAAGCTCCACTCACATGTCTGCCGATGTGTTGGAACAAAGTCTCTCTCCCTCAGTTACTGGCAGAGACTCTCCTTGTTGAAGGTGCCCCAAAATTCCAGGAGTGGAATTATGACCGGTGGAAGGTGATATGTTCTGCCTGGGAGGTTCAACTCTATTCGGCATGGAACAAATCTCCACTCCCATGTCTGCTGATGTGTTGGAACAGAGTCTCTCTCCCTCAGTTACTGGCAGAGACTCTCCTTTTTGAAGGTGCCCCAGACTTCCAGGTGTGGAATTATGACCGGTGGAAGGTGATTTGTTCTGCCTGGGAGGTTCAACTCTATTCGGCATGGAACAAAGCTCCACTCCCATGTCTGCCGATGTGTTGAAACAGAGTGTCTCTCCCTCAGTTACTGGCAGAAACTCTCCTTGTTGAAGGAGCCCCAGACTTCCAGGTGTGGAATTATGACCGGTGGAAGGTGATATGTTCTGCCTGGGAGGTTCAACTCTATTTGGCATGGAACAAAGCTCCACTTCCATGTCTGCTGATGTGTTGGAACAGAGTCTCTCTCCCTCAGTTACTGGCAGAGACTCTCCTTGTTGAAGGTGCCCCAGACTTTCAGGTGTGGAAGTATGACCGGTGGAAGGTGATTTGTTCTGCCTGGGAGGTTCAACTCTATTCGGCATGGAACAAAGCTCCACTCCCATGTCTGTCGATGTGTTGGAACAGAGTCTCTCTCCCTCAGTTACTGGCAGAGACTCTCCTTGTTGGTGTGGAACTATGACCAGTGGAAGGTGATATGTTCTGCCTGGGAGGTTCAACTCTATTCGGCATGGAACAAAGCTCCACTCCCATGTCTGCCGATGTGTTGGAACAGAGTGTCTCTCCCTCAGTTACTGGCAGAGACTCTCCTTGTTGAAGGTGCCCCAGACTTCCAGGTGTGGAATTATGACTGGTGGAAGGTGATATGTTCTGCCTGGGAGGTTCAACTCTATTCGGCATGGAACAAAGCTCCACTCCCATGTCTGCCGATGTGTTGGAACAGAGTCTCTCCCTGTTGGTGTGGAATTATGACTGGTGTAAGGTGATAAGTTCTGCCTGGGAGGTTCAACTCTATCGGGCATGGAACAAAGCTCCACTCCCATGTCTGCCTATGTGTTGGTGTGGAATTATGACCGGTGGAAGGTGATATGTTCTGCCTGGGAGGTTCAACTCTATTCGGCATGGAACAAAGCTCCACTCCCATGTCTGCCGATGTGTTGGAACAGAGTCTCTCTCCCTCAGTTACTGGCAGAGACTCTCCTTGTTGAAGGTGCCCCAGACTTCCAGGTGTGGATTTATGACCGGTGGAAGGTGATATGTTCTGCCTGGGAGGTTCAACTCTATTCGGCATGGAACAAAGCTCCACTCCCATGTCTGCTGATGTGTTGGAACAGAGTCTCTCTCCCTCAGTTACTGGCAGAGACTCTCCTTGTTGAAGGAGCCCCAGACTTCCAGGTGTGGAATTATGACCGGTGGAAGGTGATATGTTCTGCCTGGGAGGTTCAACTCTATTCGGCATGGAACAAAGCTCCACTCCCATGTCTGCCGATGTGTTGGAACAGAGTCTCTCTCCCTCAGTTACTGGCAGAGACTCTCCTTGTTGGTGTGGAATTATGACCGGTGGAAAGTGATATGTTCTGCCTGGGAGGTTCAACTCTATTTGGCATGGAACAAAGCTCCACTCCCATGTCTGCTGATGTGTTGGAACAGAGTCTCTCTCCCTCAGTTACTGGCAGAGACTCTCCTTGTTGAAGGTGCCCCAGACTTCCAGGTGTGGAATTATGACCGGTGGAAGGTGATATGTTCTGCCTGGGAGGTTCAACTCTATTCGGCATGGAACAAAGCTCCACTCCCATGTCTGCTGATGTGTTGGAACAGAGTCTCTCTCCCTCAGTTACTGGCAGACACTCTCCTTGTTGAAGGAGCCCCAGACTTCCAGGTGTGGAATTATGACCGGTGGAAGGTGATATGTTCTGCCTGGGAGGTTCAACTCTATTCGGCATGGAACAAAGCTCCACTCCCATGTCTGCCGATGTGTTGGAACAGAGTCTCTCTCCCTCAGATACTAGCGGAGACTCTCCTTGTTGTTGTGGAATTATGACCGGTGGAAAGTGATATGTTCTGCCTGGGAGGTTCAACTCTATTTGGCATGGAACAAAGCTCCACTCCCATGTCTGCTGATGTGTTGGAACAGAGTCTCTCTCCCTCAGTTACTGGCAGAGACTCTCCTTGTTGAAGGTGCCCCAGACTTTCAGGTGTGGAAGTATGACCGGTGGAAAGTGATATGTTCTGCTTGGGAGGTTCAACTCTATTCGGCATGGAACAAAGCTCAACTCCCATGTCTGCCGATGTGTTGGAACAAAGTCTCTCTCCCTCAGTTACTGGCAGAGACTCTCCTTGTTGAAGGTGCCCCAGACTTCCAGGAGTGGAATTATGACCGGTGGAAGGTGATATGTTGTGCCTGGGAGGTTCAACTCTATTCGGCATGGAACAAATCTCCACTCCCATGTCTGCCGATGTGTTGGAACAGAGTCTCTCTCCCTCAGTTACTGGCAGAGACTCTCCTTGTTGAAGGTGCCCCAGACTTCCAGGTGTGGAATTATGACCGGTGGAAGGTGATATGTTCTGCCTGGGAGGTTTAACTCTATTCGGCATGGAACAAAGCTCCACTCTTATGTCTGCTGATGTGTTGGAACAGAGTCTCTCTCCCTCATTTACTGGCAGAGACTCTCCTTGTTGAAGGTGCCCCAGACTTCCAGGTGTGGAATTATGACCAGTGGAAGGTGATATGTTCTGCCTGGGAGGTTCAACTCTATTCGGCATGGAACAAAGCTCCACTCCCATGTCTGCCGATGTGTTGGAACAGAGTCTCTCTCCCTCAGTTACTGGCAGAGACTCTCCTTGTTGGTGTGGAACTATGACCGGTGGAAGGTGATATGTTCTACCTGGGAGGTTCAACTCTATTCGGCATGGAACAAAGCTCCACTCCCATGTCTGCTGATGTGTTGAAACAGAGTGTCTCTCCCTCAGTTACTGGCAGAGACTCTCCTTGTTGAAGGTGCCCCAGAATTCCAGGTGTGGAATTATGACTGGCGGAAGGTGATATGTTCTGCCTGGGAGGTTCAACTCTATTCGGCATGGAACAAATCTCCACTCCCATGTCTGCCGATGTGTTGGAACAGAGTCTCTCTCCCTCAGTTACTGGCAGAGACTCTCCTTGTTGAAGGTGCCCCAGACTTCCAGGTGTGGAATTATGACCGGTGGAAGGTGATATGTTCTGCCTGGGAGGTTCAACTCTATTCAGCATGGAACAAAGCTCCACTCCCATGTCTGTTGATGTGTTGGAACAGAGTCTCTCTCCCTCAGTTACTGGCAGAGACTCTCCTTGTTGAAGGTGCCCCAGACTTCCAGGTGTGGAATTATGACCAGTGGAAGGTGATATGTTCTGCCTGGGAGGTTCAACTCTATTCGGCATGGAACAAAGCTCCACTCCCATGTCTGCCGATGTGTTGGTGTGGAATTATGACCGGTGGAAGGTGATATGTTCTGCCTGGGAGGTTCAACTCTATTCGGCATGGAACAAAGCTCCACTTCCATTTCTGCCGATGTGTTGGAACAAAGTCTCTCTCCCTCAGTTACTGGCAGAGACTCTCCTTGTTGAAGGTGCCCCAGACTTCCAGGAGTGGAATTATGACCGGTGGAAGGTGATATGTTCTGCTTGGGAGGTTCAACTCTATTCGGCATGGAACAAAGCTCCACTTCCATTTCTGCCGATGTGTTGGAACAAAGTCTCTCTCCCTCAGTTACTGGCAGAGACTCTCCTTGTTGAAGGTGCCCCAGACTTCCAGGTGTGGAATTATGACCGGTGGAAGGTGATATGTTCTGCCTGGGAGGTTCAACTCTATTCGGCATGGAACAAAGCTCCACTCCCATGTCTGCCGATGTGTTGGAACAGAGTCTCTCTCCCTCAGTTACTGGCAGAGACTCTCCTTGTTGGTGTGGAACTATGACCGGTGGAAGGTGATAAGTTCTACCTGGGAGGTTCAACTCTATTCGGCATGGAACAAAGCTCCACTCCCATGTCTGCTGATGTGTTGAAACAGAGTGTCTCTCCCTCAGTTACTGGCAGAGACTCTCCTTGTTGAAGGTGCCCCAGACTTCCAGGTGTGGAATTATGACTGGCGGAAGGTGATATGTTCTGCCTGGGAGGTTCAACTCTATTCGGCATGGAACAAATCTCCACTCCCATGTCTGCCGATGTGTTGGAACAGAGTCTCTCTCCCTCAGTTACTGGCAGAGACTCTCCTTGTTGAAGGTGCCCCAGACTTCCAGGTGTGGAATTATGACCGGTGGAAGGTGCTATGTTCTGCCTGGGAGGTTCAACTCTATTCGGCATGGAACAAAGCTCCACTCCCATGTCTGCTGATGTGTTGGAGCAGAGTCTCTCTCCCTCAGTTACTGGCAGAGACTCTCCTTGTTGAAGGTGCCCCAGACTTCCAGGTGTGGAATTATGACCAGTGGAAGGTGATATGTTCTGCCTGGGAGGTTCAACTCTATTCGGCATGGAACAAAGCTCCACTCCCATGTCTGCCGATGTGTTGGTGTGGAATTATGACCGGTGGAAGGTGATATGTTCTGCCTGGGAGGTTCAACTCTATTCGGCATGGAACAAAGCTCCACTCCCATGTCTGCTGATGTGTTGGAACAGAGTCTCTCTCCCTCAGTTAGTGGCAGAGACTCTCCTTGTTGAAGGTGCCCCAGAATCCAGGTGTGGAATTGTGACCGGCGGAAGGTGATATGTTCTGCCTGGGAGGTTCAACTCTATTCGGCATGGAACAAAGCTCCACTCCCATGTCTGCCGATGTGTTGGAACAGAGTCTCTCTCCCTCAGTTACTGGCAGAGACTCTCCTTGTTGAAGGTGCCCCAGACTTCCAGGTGTGGAAGTATGACCGGTGGAAGGTGATATTTTCTGTCTGGGAGGTTCAACTCTATTCGGCATGGAACAAAGCTCCACTCTTATGTCTGCCGATGTGTTGGAACAGAGTCTCTCTCCCTCAGTTACTGGAAGAGACTCTCCTTGTTGGTGTGGAATTATGACCAGTGGAAGGTGATATGTTCTGCCTGGGAGGTTCAACTCTATTCGGCATGGAACAAATCTCCACTCCCATGTCTGCCGATGTGTTGGAACAGAGTCTCTCTCCCTCAGTTACTGGCAGAGACTCTCCTTGTTGAAGGTGCCCCAGACTTCCAGGAGTGGAATTATGACCGGTGGAAGGTGATATGTTCTGCCTGGGAGGTTCAACTCTATTCGGCATGGAACAAATCTCCACTCCCATGTCTGCCGATGTGTTGGAACAGAGTCTCTCTCCCTCAGTTACTGGCAGAGACTCTCCTTGTTGAAGGTGCCCCAGACTTCCAGGTGTGGAATTATGACCGGTGGAAGGTGATATGTTCTGCCTGGGAGGTTCAACTCTATTCGGCATGGAACAAAGCTCCACTCCCATGTCTGCTGATGTGTTGGAACAGAGTCTCTCTCCCTCAGTTACTGGCATAGACTCTCCTTGTTGAAGGTTCCCCAAACTTCCAGGTGTGGAATTATGACCGGTGGAAGGTGATATGTTCTGCCTGGGAGGTTCAACTCTATTCGGCATGGAACAAAGCTCCACTCCCATGTCTGCCGATGTGTTGGAACAGAGTCTCTCTCCCTCAGTTACTGGCAGAGACTCTCCTTGTTGAAGGTGCCCCAGACTTCCAGGTGTGGAATTATGACCGGTGGAAGGTGATATGTTCTACCTGGGAGGTTCAACTCTATTCGGTATGGAACAAAGCTCCACTCACATGTCTGCCGATGTGTTGGAACAAAGTCTCTCTCCCTCAGTTACTGGCAGAGACTCTCCTTGTTGAAGGTGCCCCAAAATTCCAGGAGTGGAATTATGACCGGTGGAAGGTGATATGTTCTGCCTGGGAGGTTCAACTCTATTCGGCATGGAACAAATCTCCACTCCCATGTCTGCTGATGTGTTGGAACAGAGTCTCTCTCCCTCAGTTACTGGCAGAGACTCTCCTTTTTGAAGGTGCCCCAGACTTCCAGGTGTGGAATTATGACCGGTGGAAGGTGATTTGTTCTGCCTGGGAGGTTCAACTCTATTCGGCATGGAACAAAGCTCCACTCCCATGTCTGCCGATGTGTTGAAACAGAGTGTCTCTCCCTCAGTTACTGGCAGAAACTCTCCTTGTTGAAGGAGCCCCAGACTTCCAGGTGTGGAATTATGACCGGTGGAAGGTGATATGTTCTGCCTGGGAGGTTCAACTCTATTTGGCATGGAACAAAGCTCCACTTCCATGTCTGCTGATGTGTTGGAACAGAGTCTCTCTCCCTCAGTTACTGGCAGAGACTCTCCTTGTTGAAGGTGCCCCAGACTTTCAGGTGTGGAAGTATGACCGGTGGAAGGTGATATGTTCTGCCTGGGAGGTTCAACTCTATTCGGCATGGAACAAAGCTCCACTCCCATGTCTGCCGATGTGTTGGAACAAAGTCTCTCTCCCTCAGTTACTGGCAGAGACTCTCCTTGTTGAAGGTGCCCAAGACATCCAGGAGTGGAATTATGACCGGTGGAAGGTGATATGTTGTGCCTGGGAGGTTCAACTCTATTCGGCATGGAACAAATCTCCACTCCCATGTCTGCTGATGTGTTGGAACAGAGTCTCTTTCCCCAGTTAGTGGCAGAGACTCTCCTTGTTGAAGGTGCCCCAGACTTCCAGGTGTGTAAGTATGACCGGCGGAAGGTGATATGTTCTGCCTGGGAGGTTCAACTCTATTCGGCATGGAACAAAGCTCCACTCCCATGTCTGCTGATGTGTTGGAACAGAGTCTCTCTCCCTCAGTTACTGGCAGAGACTCTCCTTGTTGAAGGAGCCCCAGACTTCCAGGTGTGGAATTATGACCGGTGGAAGGTGATATGTTCTGCCTGGGAGGTTCAACTCTATTCGGCATGGAACAAAGCTCCACTCCCATGTCTGCCGATGTGTTGGAACAGAGTCTCTCTCCCTCAGTTACTGGCAGAGACTCTCCTTGTTGAAGGTGCCCCAGACTTCCAGGTGTGGAATTATGACCGGTGGAAGGTGATATGTTCTGCCTGGGAGGTTCAACTCTATTCGGCATGGAACAAAGCTCCACTCCCATGTCTGCTGATGTGTTGGAACAGAGTCTCTCTCCCTCAGTTACTGGCAGAGACTCTCCTTGTTGAAGGAGCCCCAGACTTCCAGGTGTGGAATTATGACCGGTGGAAGGTGATATGTTCTGCCTGGGAGGTTCAACTCTATTCGGCATGAAACAAAGCTCCACTCCCATGTCTGCCGATGTGTTGGAACAGAGTCTCTCTCCCTCAGATACTAGCAGAGACTCTCCTTGTTGTTGTGGAATTATGACCGGTGGAAGGTGATATGTTCTGCCTGGGAGGTTCAACTCTATTTGGCATGGAACAAAGCTCCACTCCCATGTCTGCTGATGTGTTGGAACAGAGTCTCTCTCCCTCAGTTACTGGCAGAGACTCTCCTTGTTGAAGGTGCCCCAGACTTTCAGGTGTGGAAGTATGACCGGTGGAAAGTGATATGTTCTGCTTGGGAGGTTCAACTCTATTCGGCATGGAACAAAGCTCAACTCCCATGTCTGCCGATGTGTTGGAACAAAGTCTCTCTCCCTCAGTTACTGGCAGAGACTCTCCTTGTTGAAGGTGCCCCAGACTTCCAGGAGTGGAATTATGACCGGTGGAAGGTGATATGTTGTGCCTGGGAGGTTCAACTCTATTCGTCATGGAACAAATCTCCACTCCCATGTCTGCCGATGTGTTGGAACAGAGTCTCTCTCCCTCAGTTACTGGCAGAGACTCTCCTTGTTGAAGGTGCCCCAGACTTCCAGGTGTGGAATTATGACCGGTGGAAGGTGATATGTTCTGCCTGGGAGGTTTAACTCTATTCGGCATGGAACAAAGCTCCACTCTTATGTCTGCTGATGTGTTGGAACAGAGTCTCTCTCCCTCATTTACTGGCAGAGACTCTCCTTGTTGAAGGTGCCCCAGACTTCCAGGTGTGGAATTATGACCAGTGGAAGGTGATATGTTCTGCCTGGGAGGTTCAACTCTATTCGGCATGGAACAAAGCTCCACTCCCATGTCTGCCGATGTGTTGGAACAGAGTCTCTCTCCCTCAGTTACTGGCAGAGACTCTCCTTGTTGGTGTGGAACTATGACCGGTGGAAGGTGATATGTTCTACCTGGGAGGTTCAACTCTATTCGGCATGGAACAAAGCTCCACTCCCATGTCTGCCGATGTGTTGGAACAGAGTCTCTCTCCCTCAGTTACTGGCAGAGACTCTCCTTGTTGGTGTGGAATTATGACCGGTGGAAGGTGATATGTTCTGCCTGGGAGGTTCAACTCTATTTGGCATGGAACAAAGCTCCACTCCCATGTCTGCTGATGTGTTGGAACAGAGTCTCTCTCCCTCAGTTACTGGCAGAGACTCTCCTTGTTGAAGGTGCCCCAGACTTCCAGGTGTGGAATTATGACCGGTGGAAGGTGATATGTTCTGCCTGGGAGGTTCAACTCTATTCGGCATGGAACAAAGCTCCACTCCCATGTCTGCTGATGTGTTGGAACAGAGTCTCTCTCCCTCAGTTACTGGCAGACACTCTCCTTGTTGAAGGAGCCCCAGACTTCCAGGTGTGGAATTATGACCGGTGGAAGGTGATATGTTCTGCCTGGGAGGTTCAACTCTATTCGGCATGGAACAAAGCTCCACTCCCATGTCTGCCGATGTGTTGGAACAGAGTCTCTCTCCCTCAGATACTAGCGGAGACTCTCCTTGTTGTTGTGGAATTATGACCGGTGGAAAGTGATATGTTCTGCCTGGGAGGTTCAACTCTATTTGGCATGGAACAAAGCTCCACTCCCATGTCTGCTGATGTGTTGGAACAGAGTCTCTCTCCCTCAGTTACTGGCAGAGACTCTCCTTGTTGAAGGTGCCCCAGACTTTCAGGTGTGGAAGTATGACCGGTGGAAAGTGATATGTTCTGCTTGGGAGGTTCAACTCTATTCGGCATGGAACAAAGCTCAACTCCCATGTCTGCCGATGTGTTGGAACAAAGTCTCTCTCCCTCAGTTACTGGCAGAGACTCTCCTTGTTGAAGGTGCCCCAGACTTCCAGGAGTGGAATTATGACCGGTGGAAGGTGATATGTTGTGCCTGGGAGGTTCAACTCTATTCAGCATGGAACAAATCTCCACTCCCATGTCTGCCGATGTGTTGGAACAGAGTCTCTCTCCCTCAGTTACTGGCAGAGACTCTCCTTGTTGAAGGTGCCCCAGACTTCCAGGTGTGGAATTATGACCGGTGGAAGGTGATATGTTCTGCCTGGGAGGTTTAACTCTATTCGGCATGGAACAAAGCTCCACTCTTATGTCTGCTGATGTGTTGGAACAGAGTCTCTCTCCCTCATTTACTGGCAGAGACTCTCCTTGTTGAAGGTGCCCCAGACTTCCAGGTGTGGAATTATGACCAGTGGAAGGTGATATGTTCTGCCTGGGAGGTTCAACTCTATTCGGCATGGAACAAAGCTCCACTCCCATGTCTGCCGATGTGTTGGAACAGAGTCTCTCTCCCTCAGTTACTGGCAGAGACTCTCCTTGTTGGTGTGGAACTATGACCGGTGGAAGGTGATATGTTCTACCTGGGAGGTTCAACTCTATTCGGCATGGAACAAAGCTCCACTCCCATGTCTGCTGATGTGTTGAAACAGAGTGTCTCTCCCTCAGTTACTGGCAGAGACTCTCCTTGTTGAAGGTGCCCCAGAATTCCAGGTGTGGAATTATGACTGGCGGAAGGTGATATGTTCTGCCTGGGAGGTTCAACTCTATTCGGCATGGAACAAATCTCCACTCCCATGTCTGCCGATGTGTTGGAACAGAGTCTCTCTCCCTCAGTTACTGGCAGAGACTCTCCTTGTTGAAGGTGCCCCAGACTTCCAGGTGTGGAATTATGACCGGTGGAAGGTGATATGTTCTGCCTGGGAGGTTCAACTCTATTCAGCATGGAACAAAGCTCCACTCCCATGTCTGTTGATGTGTTGGAACAGAGTCTCTCTCCCTCAGTTACTGGCAGAGACTCTCCTTGTTGAAGGTGCCCCAGACTTCCAGGTGTGGAATTATGACCAGTGGAAGGTGATATGTTCTGCCTGGGAGGTTCAACTCTATTCGGCATGGAACAAAGCTCCACTCCCATGTCTGCCGATGTGTTGGTGTGGAATTATGACCGGTGGAAGGTGATATGTTCTGCCTGGGAGGTTCAACTCTATTCGGCATGGAACAAAGCTCCACTTCCATTTCTGCCGATGTGTTGGAACAAAGTCTCTCTCCCTCAGTTACTGGCAGAGACTCTCCTTGTTGAAGGTGCCCCAGACTTCCAGGAGTGGAATTATGACCGGTGGAAGGTGATATGTTCTGCTTGGGAGGTTCAACTCTATTCGGCATGGAACAAAGCTCCACTTCCATTTCTGCCGATGTGTTGGAACAAAGTCTCTCTCCCTCAGTTACTGGCAGAGACTCTCCTTGTTGAAGGTGCCCCAGACTTCCAGGTGTGGAATTATGACCGGTGGAAGGTGATATGTTCTGCCTGGGAGGTTCAACTCTATTCGGCATGGAACAAAGCTCCACTCCCATGTCTACCGATGTGTTGGAACAGAGTCTCTCTCCCTCAGTTACTGGCAGAGACTCTCCTTGTTGGTGTGGAACTATGACCGGTGGAAGGTGATAAGTTCTACCTGGGAGGTTCAACTCTATTCGGCATGGAACAAAGCTCCACTCCCATGTCTGCTGATGTGTTGAAACAGAGTGTCTCTCCCTCAGTTACTGGCAGAGACTCTCCTTGTTGAAGGTGCCCCAGACTTCCAGGTGTGGAATTATGACTGGCGGAAGGTGATATGTTCTGCCTGGGAGGTTCAACTCTATTCGGCATGGAACAAATCTCCACTCCCATGTCTGCCGATGTGTTGGAACAGAGTCTCTCTCCCTCAGTTACTGGCAGAGACTCTCCTTGTTGAAGGTGCCCCAGACTTCCAGGTGTGGAATTATGACCGGTGGAAGGTGCTATGTTCTGCCTGGGAGGTTCAACTCTATTCGGCATGGAACAAAGCTCCACTCCCATGTCTGCTGATGTGTTGGAGCAGAGTCTCTCTCCCTCAGTTACTGGCAGAGACTCTCCTTGTTGAAGGTGCCCCAGACTTCCAGGTGTGGAATTATGACCAGTGGAAGGTGATATGTTCTGCCTGGGAGGTTCAACTCTATTCGGCATGGAACAAAGCTCCACTCCCATGTCTGCCGATGTGTTGGTGTGGAATTATGACCGGTGGAAGGTGATATGTTCTGCCTGGGAGGTTCAACTCTATTCGGCATGGAACAAAGCTCCACTCCCATGTCTGCTGATGTGTTGGAACAGAGTCTCTCTCCCTCAGTTAGTGGCAGAGACTCTCCTTGTTGAAGGTGCCCCAGAATCCAGGTGTGGAATTGTGACCGGCGGAAGGTGATATGTTCTGCCTGGGAGGTTCAACTCTATTCGGCATGGAACAAAGCTCCACTCCCATGTCTGCCGATGTGTTGGAACAGAGTCTCTCTCCCTCAGTTACTGGCAGAGACTCTCCTTGTTGAAGGTGCCCCAGACTTCCAGGTGTGGAAGTATGACCGGTGGAAGGTGATATTTTCTGTCTGGGAGGTTCAACTCTATTCGGCATGGAACAAAGCTCCACTCTTATGTCTGCCGATGTGTTGGAACAGAGTCTCTCTCCCTCAGTTACTGGAAGAGACTCTCCTTGTTGGTGTGGAATTATGACCAGTGGAAGGTGATATGTTCTGCCTGGGAGGTTCAACTCTATTCGGCATGGAACAAAGCTCCACTCCCATGTCTGCCGATGTGTTGGAACAGAGTCTCTCTCCCTCAGTTACTGGCAGAGACTCTCCTTGTTGAAGGTGCCCCAGACTTCCAGGAGTGGAATTATGACCGGTGGAAGGTGATATGTTCTGCCTGGGAGGTTCAACTCTATTCGGCATGGAACAAATCTCCACTCCCATGTCTGCCGATGTGTTGGAACAGAGTCTCTCTCCCTCAGTTACTGGCAGAGACTCTCCTTGTTGAAGGTGCCCCAGACTTCCAGGTGTGGAATTATGACCGGTGGAAGGTGATATGTTCTGCCTGGGAGGTTCAACTCTATTCGGCATGGAACAAAGCTCCACTCCCATGTCTGCTGATGTGTTGGAACAGAGTCTCTCTCCCTCAGTTACTGGCATAGACTCTCCTTGTTGAAGGTTCCCCAAACTTCCAGGTGTGGAATTATGACCGGTGGAAGGTGATATGTTCTGCCTGGGAGGTTCAACTCTATTCGGCATGGAACAAAGCTCCACTCCCATGTCTGCCGATGTGTTGGAACAGAGTCTCTCTCCCTCAGTTACTGGCAGAGACTCTCCTTGTTGAAGGTGCCCCAGACTTCCAGGTGTGGAATTATGACCGGTGGAAGGTGATATGTTCTACCTGGGAGGTTCAACTCTATTCGGTATGGAACAAAGCTCCACTCACATGTCTGCCGATGTGTTGGAACAAAGTCTCTCTCCCTCAGTTACTGGCAGAGACTCTCCTTGTTGAAGGTGCCCCAAAATTCCAGGAGTGGAATTATGACCGGTGGAAGGTGATATGTTCTGCCTGGGAGGTTCAACTCTATTCGGCATGGAACAAATCTCCACTCCCATGTCTGCTGATGTGTTGGAACAGAGTCTCTCTCCCTCAGTTACTGGCAGAGACTCTCCTTTTTGAAGGTGCCCCAGACTTCCAGGTGTGGAATTATGACCGGTGGAAGGTGATTTGTTCTGCCTGGGAGGTTCAACTCTATTCGGCATGGAACAAAGCTCCACTCCCATGTCTGCCGATGTGTTGAAACAGAGTGTCTCTCCCTCAGTTACTGGCAGAAACTCTCCTTGTTGAAGGAGCCCCAGACTTCCAGGTGTGGAATTATGACCGGTGGAAGGTGATATGTTCTGCCTGGGAGGTTCAACTCTATTTGGCATGGAACAAAGCTCCACTTCCATGTCTGCTGATGTGTTGGAACAGAGTCTCTCTCCCTCAGTTACTGGCAGAGACTCTCCTTGTTGAAGGTGCCCCAGACTTTCAGGTGTGGAAGTATGACCGGTGGAAGGTGATATGTTCTGCCTGGGAGGTTCAACTCTATTCGGCATGGAACAAAGCTCCACTCCCATGTCTGCCGATGTGTTGGAACAAAGTCTCTCTCCCTCAGTTACTGGCAGAGACTCTCCTTGTTGAAGGTGCCCAAGACATCCAGGAGTGGAATTATGACCGGTGGAAGGTGATATGTTGTGCCTGGGAGGTTCAACTCTATTCGGCATGGAACAAATCTCCACTCCCATGTCTGCTGATGTGTTGGAACAGAGTCTCTTTCCCCAGTTAGTGGCAGAGACTCTCCTTGTTGAAGGTGCCCCAGACTTCCAGGTGTGTAAGTATGACCGGCGGAAGGTGATATGTTCTGCCTGGGAGGTTCAACTCTATTCGGCATGGAACAAAGCTCCACTCCCATGTCTGCTGATGTGTTGGAACAGAGTCTCTCTCCCTCAGTTACTGGCAGAGACTCTCCTTGTTGAAGGAGCCCCAGACTTCCAGGTGTGGAATTATGACCGGTGGAAGGTGATATGTTCTGCCTGGGAGGTTCAACTCTATTCGGCATGGAACAAAGCTCCACTCCCATGTCTGCCGATGTGTTGGAACAGAGTCTCTCTCCCTCAGTTACTGGCAGAGACTCTCCTTGTTGAAGGTGCCCCAGACTTCCAGGTGTGGAATTATGACCGGTGGAAGGTGATATGTTCTGCCTGGGAGGTTCAACTCTATTCGGCATGGAACAAAGCTCCACTCCCATGTCTGCTGATGTGTTGGAACAGAGTCTCTCTCCCTCAGTTACTGGCAGAGACTCTCCTTGTTGAAGGAGCCCCAGACTTCCAGGTGTGGAATTATGACCGGTGGAAGGTGATATGTTCTGCCTGGGAGGTTCAACTCTATTCGGCATGAAACAAAGCTCCACTCCCATGTCTGCCGATGTGTTGGAACAGAGTCTCTCTCCCTCAGATACTAGCAGAGACTCTCCTTGTTGTTGTGGAATTATGACCGGTGGAAGGTGATATGTTCTGCCTGGGAGGTTCAACTCTATTTGGCATGGAACAAAGCTCCACTCCCATGTCTGCTGATGTGTTGGAACAGAGTCTCTCTCCCTCAGTTACTGGCAGAGACTCTCCTTGTTGAAGGTGCCCCAGACTTTCAGGTGTGGAAGTATGACCGGTGGAAAGTGATATGTTCTGCTTGGGAGGTTCAACTCTATTCGGCATGGAACAAAGCTCAACTCCCATGTCTGCCGATGTGTTGGAACAAAGTCTCTCTCCCTCAGTTACTGGCAGAGACTCTCCTTGTTGAAGGTGCCCCAGACTTCCAGGAGTGGAATTATGACCGGTGGAAGGTGATATGTTGTGCCTGGGAGGTTCAACTCTATTCGTCATGGAACAAATCTCCACTCCCATGTCTGCCGATGTGTTGGAACAGAGTCTCTCTCCCTCAGTTACTGGCAGAGACTCTCCTTGTTGAAGGTGCCCCAGACTTCCAGGTGTGGAATTATGACCGGTGGAAGGTGATATGTTCTGCCTGGGAGGTTTAACTCTATTCGGCATGGAACAAAGCTCCACTCTTATGTCTGCTGATGTGTTGGAACAGAGTCTCTCTCCCTCATTTACTGGCAGAGACTCTCCTTGTTGAAGGTGCCCCAGACTTCCAGGTGTGGAATTATGACCAGTGGAAGGTGATATGTTCTGCCTGGGAGGTTCAACTCTATTCGGCATGGAACAAAGCTCCACTCCCATGTCTGCCGATGTGTTGGAACAGAGTCTCTCTCCCTCAGTTACTGGCAGAGACTCTCCTTGTTGGTGTGGAACTATGACCGGTGGAAGGTGATATGTTCTACCTGGGAGGTTCAACTCTATTCGGCATGGAACAAAGCTCCACTCCCATGTCTGCTGATGTGTTGAAACAGAGTGTCTCTCCCTCAGTTACTGGCAGAGACTCTCCTTGTTGAAGGTGCCCCAGAATTCCAGGTGTGGAATTATGACTGGCGGAAGGTGATATGTTCTGCCTGGGAGGTTCAACTCTATTCGGCATGGAACAAATCTCCACTCCCATGTCTGCCGATGTGTTGGAACAGAGTCTCTCTCCCTCAGTTACTGGCAGAGACTCTCCTTGTTGAAGGTGCCCCAGACTTCCAGGTGTGGAATTATGACCGGTGGAAGGTGATATGTTCTGCCTGGGAGGTTCAACTCTATTCAGCATGGAACAAAGCTCCACTCCCATGTCTGTTGATGTGTTGGAACAGAGTCTCTCTCCCTCAGTTACTGGCAGAGACTCTCCTTGTTGAAGGTGCCCCAGACTTCCAGGTGTGGAATTATGACCAGTGGAAGGTGATATGTTCTGCCTGGGAGGTTCAACTCTATTCGGCATGGAACAAAGCTCCACTCCCATGTCTGCCGATGTGTTGGTGTGGAATTATGACCGTTGGAAGGTGATATGTTCTGCCTGGGAGGTTCAACTCTTTTCGGTATGGAACAAAGCTCCACTCCCATGTCTGCCGATGTGTTGGAACAGAGTCTCTCTCCCTCAGTTACTGGCAGAGACTCTCCTTGTTGAAGGTGCCCCAGACTTCCAGGTGTGGAATTATGACCGGTGGAAGGTGATATGTTCTGCCTGGGAGGTTCAACTCTATTCGGCATGGAACAAAGCTCCACTCCCATGTCTGCCGATGTGTTGGAACAGAGTCTCTCTCCCTCAGTTACTGGCAGAGACTCTCCTTGTTGGTGTGGAACTATGACCGGTGGAAGGTGATATGTTCTACCTGGGAGGTTCAACTCTATTCGGCATGGAACAAAGCTCCACTCCCATGTCTGCTGATGTGTTGAAACAGAGTGTCTCTCCCTCAGTTACTGGCAGAGACTCTCCTTGTTGAAGGTGCCCCAGACTTCCAGGTGTGGAATTATGACTGGCGGAAGGTGATATGTTCTGCCTGGGAGGTTCAACTCTATTCGGCATGGAACAAATCTCCACTCCCATGTCTGCCGATGTGTTGGAACAGAGTCTCTCTCCCTCAGTTACTGGCAGAGACTCTCCTTGTTGAAGGTGCCCCAGACTTCCAGGTGTGGAATTATGACCGGTGGAAGGTGCTATGTTCTGCCTGGGAGGTTCAACTCTATTCGGCATGGAACAAAGCTCCACTCCCATGTCTGCTGATGTGTTGGAGCAGAGTCTCTCTCCCTCAGTTACTGGCAGAGACTCTCCTTGTTGAAGGTGCCCCAGACTTCCAGGTGTGGAATTATGACCAGTGGAAGGTGATATGTTCTGCCTGGGAGGTTCAACTCTATTCGGCATGGAACAAAGCTCCACTCCCATGTCTGCCGATGTGTTGGTGTGGAATTATGACCGGTGGAAGGTGATATGTTCTGCCTGGGAGGTTCAACTCTATTCGGCATGGAACAAAGCTCCACTCCCATGTCTGCTGATGTGTTGGAACAGAGTCTCTCTCCCTCAGTTAGTGGCAGAGACTCTCCTTGTTGAAGGTGCCCCAGAATTCCAGGTGTGGAATTATGACCGGCGGAAGGTGATATGTTCTGCCTGGGAGGTTCAACTCTATTCGGCATGGAACAAAGCTCCACTCCCATGTCTGCCGATGTGTTGGAACAAAGTCTCTCTCCCTCAGTTACTGGCAGAGACTCTCCTTGTTGAAGGTGCCCCAGACTTCCAGGTGTGGAAGTATGACCGGTGGAAGGTGATATTTTCTGTCTGGGAGGTTCAACTCTATTCGGCATGGAACAAAGCTCCACTCTTATGTCTGCCGATGTGTTGGAACTGAGTCTCTCTCCCTCATTTACTGGCAGAGACTCTCCTTGTTGAAGGTGCCCCAGACTTCCAGGAGTGGAATTATGACCGGTGGAAAGTGATATTTTCTGCCTAGGAGGTTCAACTCTATTCGGCATGGAACAAAGCTCCAATCCCATGTCTGCTGATGTGTTGGAACAGAGTCTCTCTCCCTCAGTTACTGGAAGAGACTCTCCTTGTTGGTGTGGAATTATGACCAGTGGAAGGTGATATGTTCTGCCTGGGAGGTTCAACTCTATTCGGCATGGAACAAATCTCCACTCCCATGTCTGCCGATGTGTTGGAACAGAGTCTCTCTCCCTCAGTTACTGGCAGAGACTCTCCTTGTTGAAGGTGCCCCAGACTTCCAGGAGTGGAATTATGACCGGTGGAAGGTGATATGTTCTGCCTGGGAGGTTCAACTCTATTCGGCATGGAACAAATCTCCACTCCCATGTCTGCCGATGTGTTGGAACAGAGTCTCTCTCCCTCAGTTACTGGCAGAGACTCTCCTTGTTGAAGGTGCCCCAGACTTCCAGGTGTGGAATTATGACCGGTGGAAGGTGATATGTTCTGCCTGGGAGGTTCAACTCTATTCGGCATGGAACAAAGCTCCACTCCCATGTCTGCTGATGTGTTGGAACAGAGTCTCTCTCCCTCAGTTACTGGCAGAGACTCTCCTTGTTGAAGGTTCCCCAAACTTCCAGGTGTGGAATTATGACCGGTGGAAGGTGATATGTTCTGCCTGGGAGGTTCAACTCTATTCGGCATGGAACAAAGCTCCACTCCCATGTCTGCCGATGTGTTGGAACAGAGTCTCTCTCCCTCAGTTACTGGCAGAGACTCTCCTTGTTGAAGGTGCCCCAGACTTCCAGGTGTGGAATTATGACCGGTGGAAGGTGATATGTTCTACCTGGGAGGTTCAACTCTATTCGGTATGGAACAAAGCTCCACTCACATGTCTGCCGATGTGTTGGAACAAAGTCTCTCTCCCTCAGTTACTGGCAGAGACTCTCCTTGTTGAAGGTGCCCCAAAATTCCAGGAGTGGAATTATGACCGGTGGAAGGTGATATGTTCTGCCTGGGAGGTTCAACTCTATTCGGCATGGAACAAATCTCCACTCCCATGTCTGCTGATGTGTTGGAACAGAGTCTCTCTCCCTCAGTTACTGGCAGAGACTCTCCTTTTTGAAGGTGCCCCAGACTTCCAGGTGTGGAATTATGACCGGTGGAAGGTGATTTGTTCTGCCTGGGAGGTTCAACTCTATTCGGCATGGAACAAAGCTCCACTCCCATGTCTGCCGATGTGTTGAAACAGAGTGTCTCTCCCTCAGTTACTGGCAGAAACTCTCCTTGTTGAAGGAGCCCCAGACTTCCAGGTGTGGAATTATGACCGGTGGAAGGTGATATGTTCTGCCTGGGAGGTTCAACTCTATTTGGCATGGAACAAAGCTCCACTTCCATGTCTGCTGATGTGTTGGAACAGAGTCTCTCTCCCTCAGTTACTGGCAGAGACTCTCCTTGTTGAAGGTTCCCCAGACTTTCAGGTGTGGAAGTATGACCGGTGGAAGGTGATATGTTCTGCCTGGGAGGTTCAACTCTATTCGGCATGGAACAAAGCTCCACTCCCATGTCTGCCGATGTGTTGGAACAAAGTCTCTCTCCCTCAGTTACTGGCAGAGACTCTCCTTGTTGAAGGTGCCCAAGACTTCCAGGAGTGGAATTATGACCGGTGGAAGGTGATATGTTGTGCCTGGGAGGTTCAACTCTATTCGGCATGGAACAAATCTCCACTCCCATGTCTGCTGATGTGTTGGAACAGAGTCTCTTTCCCCAGTTAGTGGCAGAGACTCTCCTTGTTGAAGGTGCCCCAGACTTCCAGGTGTGTAAGTATGACCGGCGGAAGGTGATATGTTCTGCCTGGGAGGTTCAACTCTATTCGGCATGGAACAAAGCTCCACTCCCATGTCTGCTGATGTGTTGGAACAGAGTCTCTTTCCCCAGTTAGTGGCAGAGACTCTCCTTGTTGAAGGTGCCCCAGACTTCCAGGTGTGGAATTATGACCGGTGGAAGGTGAAATGTTCTGCCTGGGAGGTTCAACTCTATTCGGCATGGAACAAAGCTCCACTCCCATGTCTGCCGATGTGTTGGAACAAAGTCTCTCTCCCTCAGTTACTGGCAGAGACTCTCCTTGTTGGTGTGGAATTATGACCGGTGGAAGGTGATATGTTCTGCCTGGGAGGTTCAACTCTATTCGGCATGGAACAAAGCTCCACTCTCATGTCTGCTGATGTGTTGGAACAGAGTCTCTCTCCCTCATTTACTGGCAGAGACTCTCCTTGTTAAAGGTGCCCCAGACTTCCAGGTGTGGAATTATGACCGGTGGAAGGTGATATGTTCTGCCTGGGAGGTTCAACTCTATTCGGCATGGAACATAGCTCCACTCCCATGTCTGCCGATGTGTTGGAACAGAGTCTCTCTCCCTCAGTTACTGGCAGAGACTCTCCTTGTTGGTGTGGAACTATGACCGGTGGATGGTGATATGTTCTACCTGGGAGGTTCAACTCTATTCGGCATGGAACAAAGCTCCACGCCCATTTCTGCTGATGTGTTGAAACAGAGTGTCTCTCCCTCAGTTATTGGCAGAGACTCTCCTTGTTGAAGGTGCCCCAGACTTCCAGGTGTGGAATTATGACCGGTGGAAGGTGATATGTTCTACCTGGGAGGTTCAACTCTATTCGGCATGGAACAAAGCTCCACTCCCATGTCTGCTGATGTGTTGAAACAGAGTGTCTCTCCCTCAGTTACTGGCAGAGACTCTCCTTGTTGAAGGTGCCCCAGACTTCCAGGTGTGGAATTATGACTGGTGGAAGGTGATATGTTCTGCCTGGGAGGTTCAACTCTATTCGGCATGGAACAAATCTCCACTCCCATGTCTGCCGATGTGTTGGAACAGAGTCTCTCTCCCTCAGTTACTGGCAGAGACTCTCCTTGTTGAAGGTGCCCCAGACTTCCAGGTGTGGAAGTATGACCAGTGGAAGGTGATATGTTCTGCCTGGGAGGTTCAACTCTATTCGGCATGGAACAAAGCTCCACTCCCATGTCTGCTGATGTGTTGGAACAGAGTCTCTCTTTCTCAGTTAGTGGCAGAGACTCTCCTTGTTGAAGGTGCCCCAGACTTCCAGGTGTGGAATTATGACCGGCGGAAGGTGATATGTTCTGCCTGGGAGGTTCAACTCTATTCGGCATGGAACAAAGCTCCACTCCCATGTCTGCTGATGTGTTGGAACAGAGTCTCTCTCCCTCAGTTAGTGGCAGAGACTCTCCTTGTTGAAGGTGCCCCAGACTTCCAGGTGTGGAATTATGACCGGCGGAAGGTGATATGTTCTGCCTGGGAGGTTCAACTCTATTCGGCATGGAACAAAGCTCCACTCCCATGTCTGCCGATGTGTTGGAACAGAGTCTCTCTCCCTCAGTTACTGGAAGAGACTCTCCTTGTTGGTGTGGAATTATGACCAGTGGAAGGTGATATGTTCTGCCTGGGAGGTTCAACTCTATTCGGCATGGAACAAAGCTCCACTCCCATGTCTGCTGATGTGTTGGAACAGAGTCTCTCTCCTTCAGTTACTGGCAGAGACTCTCCTTGTTGAAGGTGCCCCAGACTTCCAGGTGTGGAATTATGACCGGTGGAAGGTGATATGTTCTGCCTGGGAGGTTCAACTCTATTCGGCATGGAACAAAGCTCCACTCCCATGTCTGCCGATGTGTTGGAACAAAGTCTCTCTCCCTCAGTTACTGGCAGAGACTCTCCTTGTTGAAGGTGCCCCAGACTTCCAGGTGTGGAATTATGACCGGTGGAAGGTGATATGTTCTGCCTGGGAGGTTCAACTCTATTCGGCATGGAACAAAGCTCCACTCCCATGTCTGCTGATGTGTTGGAACAGAGTCTCTCTCCCTCAGTTACTGGCAGAGACTCTCCTTGTTGAAGGTGTCCCAAACTTCCAGGTGTGGAATTATGACCGGTGGAAGGTGATATGTTCTGCCTGGGAGGTTCAACTCTATTCGGCATGGAACAAAGCTCCACTCCCATGTCTGCTGATGTGTTGGAACAGAGTCTCTCTCCCTCAGTTACTGGCAGAGACTCTCCTTGTTGAAGGTGCCCCAGACTTCCAGGTGTGGAATTATGACCGGTGGAAGGTGATATGTTCTACCTGGGAGGTTCAACTCTATTCGGTATGGAACAAAGCTCCACTCACATGTCTGCCGATGTGTTTGAACAAAGTCTCTCTCCCTCAGTTACTGGCAGAGACTCTCCTTGTTGAAGGTGCCCCAAAATTCTAGGAGTGGAATTATGACCGGTGGAAGGTGATATGTTCTGCCTGGGAGGTTCAACTCTATTAGGCATGGAACAAATCTCCACTCCCATGTCTGCCGATGTGTTGGAACAGAGTCTCTCTCCCTCAGTTACTGGCAGAGACTCTCCTTGTTGAAGGTGCCCCAGACTTCCAGGTGTGGAATTATGACCGGTGGAAGGTGATATGTTCTGCCTGGGAGGGTCAACTCTATTCGGCATGGAACAAAGCTCCACTCCCATGTCTGCTGATGTGTTGGAACAGAGTCTCTCTCCCTCAGTTACTGGCAGAGACTCTCCTTGTTGAAGGTGCCCCAGACTTCCAGGTGTGGAATTATGACCGGTGGAAGGTGATTTGTTCTGCCTGGGAGGTTCAACTCTATTCGGCATTGAATAAAGCTCCACTCCCATGTCTGCCGATGTGTTGGAACAGAGTCTCTCTCCCTCAGTTACTGGCAGAGACTCTCCTTGTTGGTGTGGAACTATGACCAGTGGAAGGTGATATGTTCTGCCTGGGAGGTTCAACTCTATTCGGCATGGAACAAAGCTCCACTCCCATGTCTGCCGATGTGTTGAAACAGAGTGTCTCTCCCTCAGTTACTGGCAGAGACTCTCCTTGTTGAAGGAGCCCCAGACTTCCAGGTGTGGAATTATGACCGGTGGAAGGTGATATGTTCTGCCTGGGAGGTTCAACTCTATTTGGCATGGAACAAAGCTCCACTCCCATGTCTGCTGATGTGTTGGAACAGAGTCTCTCTCCCTCAGTTACTGGCAGAGACTCTCCTTGTTGAAGGTGCCCCAGACTTTCAGGTGTGGAAGTATGACCGGTGGAAGGTGATATGTTCTGCCTGGGAGGTTCAACTCTATTCGGCATGGAACAAAGCTCCACTCCCATGTCTGCCGATGTGTTGGAACAAAGTCTCTCTCCCTCAGTTACTGGCAGAGACTCTCCTTGTTGAAGGTGCCCCAGACTTCCAGGAGTGGAATTATGACCGGTGGAAGGTGATATGTTGTGCCTGGGAGGTTCAACTCTATTCGGCATGGAACAAATCTCCACTCCCATGTCTGCCGATGTGTTGGAACAGAGTCTCTCTCCCTCAGTTACTGGCAGAGACTCTCCTTGTTGAAGGTGCCCCAGACTTCCAGGTGTGGAATTATGACCGGTGGAAGGTGATATGTTCTGCCTGGGAGGTTCAACTCTATTCGGCATGGAACAAAGCTCCACTCCCATGTCTGCTGATGTGTTGGAACAGAGTCTCTTTCCCCAGTTAGTGGCAGAGACTCTCCTTGTTGAAGGTGCCCCAGACTTCCAGGTGTGTAAGTATGACCGGCGGAAGGTGATATGTTCTGCCTGGGAGGTTCAACTCTATTCGGCATGGAACAAAGCTCCACTCCCATGTCTGCTGATGTGTTGGAACAGAGTCTCTTTCCCCAGTTAGTGGCAGAGACTCTCCTTGTTGGTGTGGAATTATGACCGGTGGAAGGTGATATGTTCTGCCTGGGAGGTTTAACTCTATTCGGCATGGAACAAAGCTCCACTTCCATTTCTGCCGATGTGTTGGAACAAAGTCTCTCTCCCTCAGTTACTGGCAGAGACTCTCCTTGTTGAAGGTGCCCCAGACTTCCAGGTGTGGAATTATGACCGGTGGAAGGTGATATGTTCTGCCTGGGAGGTTCAACTCTATTCGGCATGGAACAAAGCTCCACTCCCATGTCTGCCGATGTGTTGGAACAGAGTCTCTCTCCCTCAGTTACTGGCAGAGACTCTCCTTGTTGGTGTGGAACTATGACCGGTGGATGGTGATATGTTCTACCTGGGAGGTTCAACTCTATTCGGCATGGAACAAAGCTCCACTCCCATGTCTGCTGATGTGTTGAAACAGAGTGTCTCTCCCTCAGTTACTGGCAGAGACTCTCCTTGTTGAAGGTGCCCCAGACTTCCAGGTGTGGAATTATGACCGGTGGAAGGTGATATGTTCTACCTGGGAGGTTCAACTCTATTCGGCATGGAACAAAGCTCCACTCCCATGTCTGCTGATGTGTTGAAACAGAGTGTCTCTCCCTCAGTTACTGGCAGAGACTCTCCTTGTTGAAGGTGCCCCAGACTTCCAGGTGTGGAATTATGACTGGTGGAAGGTGATATGTTCTGCCTGGGAGGTTCAACTCTATTCGGCATGGAACAAATCTCCACTCCCATGTCTGCCGATGTGTTGGAACAGAGTCTCTCTCCCTCAGTTACTGGCAGAGACTCTCCTTGTTGAAGGTGCCCCAGACTTCCAGGTGTGGAATTATGACCGGTGGAAGGTGATATGTTCTGCCTGGGAGGGTCAACTCTATTCGGCATGGAACAAAGCTCCACTCCCATGTCTGCTGATGTGTTGGAACAGAGTCTCTCTCCCTCAGTTACTGGCAGAGACTCTCCTTGTTGAAGGTGCCCCAGACTTCCAGGTGTGGAATTATGACCGGTGGAAGGTGATTTGTTCTGCCTGGGAGGTTCAACTCTATTCGGCATTGAATAAAGCTCCACTCCCATGTCTGCCGATGTGTTGGAACAGAGTCTCTCTCCCTCAGTTACTGGCAGAGACTCTCCTTGTTGGTGTGGAACTATGACCAGTGGAAGGTGATATGTTCTGCCTGGGAGGTTCAACTCTATTCGGCATGGAACAAAGCTCCACTCCCATGTCTGCCGATGTGTTGAAACAGAGTGTCTCTCCCTCAGTTACTGGCAGAGACTCTCCTTGTTGAAGGTGCCCCAGACTTTCAGGTGTGGAAGTATGACCGGTGGAAGGTGATATGTTCTGCCTGGGAGGTTCAACTCTATTCGGCATGGAACAAAGCTCCACTCCCATGTCTGCCGATGTGTTGGAACAAAGTCTCTCTCCCTCAGTTACTGGCAGAGACTCTCCTTGTTGAAGGTGCCCCAGACTTCCAGGAGTGGAATTATGACCGGTGGAAGGTGATATGTTGTGCCTGGGAGGTTCAACTCTATTCGGCATGGAACAAATCTCCACTCCCATGTCTGCCGATGTGTTGGAACAGAGTCTCTCTCCCTCAGTTACTGGCAGAGACTCTCCTTGTTGAAGGTGCCCCAGACTTCCAGGTGTGGAATTATGACCGGTGGAAGGTGATATGTTCTGCCTGGGAGGTTCAACTCTATTCGGCATGGAACAAAGCTCCACTCCCATGTCTGCTGATGTGTTGGAACAGAGTCTCTTTCCCCAGTTAGTGGCAGAGACTCTCCTTGTTGAAGGTGCCCCAGACTTCCAGGTGTGTAAGTATGACCGGCGGAAGGTGATATGTTCTGCCTGGGAGGTTCAACTCTATTCGGCATGGAACAAAGCTCCACTCCCATGTCTGCTGATGTGTTGGAACAGAGTCTCTTTCCCCAGTTATTGGCAGAGACTCTCCTTGTTGGTGTGGAATTATGACCGGTGGAAGGTGATATGTTCTGCCTGGGAGGTTCAACTCTATTCGGCATGGAACAAAGCGCCACTCTCATGTCTGCTGATGTGTTGGAACAGAGTCTCTCTCCCTCAGTTACTGGCAGAGACTCTCCTTGTTGAAGGTGTCCCAAACTTCCAGGTGTGGAATTATGACCGGTGGAAGGTGATATGTTCTGCCTGGGAGGTTCAACTCTATTCGGCATGGAACAAAGCTCCACTCACATGTCTGCCGATGTGTTGGAACAAAGTCTCTCTCCCTCAGTTACTGGCAGAGACTCTCCTTGTTGAAGGTGCCCCAAAATTCTAGGAGTGGAATTATGACCGGTGGAAGGTGATATGTTCTGCCTGGGAGGTTCAACTCTATTCGGCATGGAACAAATCTCCACTCCCATGTCTGCCGATGTGTTGGAACAGAGTCTCTCTCCCTCAGTTACTGGCAGAGACTCTCCTTGTTGAAGGTGCCCCAGACTTCCAGGTGTGGAATTATGACCGGTGGAAGGTGATATGTTCTGTCTGGGAGGGTCAACTCTATTCGGCATGGAACAAAGCTCCACTCCCATGTCTGCTGATGTGTTGGAACAGAGTCTCTCTCCCTCAGTTACTGGCAGAGACTCTCCTTGTTGAAGGTGCCCCAGACTTCCAGGTGTGGAATTATGACCGGTGGAAGGTGATTTGTTCTGCCTGGGAGGTTCAACTCTATTCGGCATGGAACAAAGCTCCACTCCCATGTCTGCCGATGTGTTGAAACAGAGTGTCTCTCCCTCAGTTACTGGCAGAGACTCTCCTTGTTGGTGTGGAACTATGTCCAGTGGAAGGTGATATGTTCTGCCTGGGAGGTTCAACTCTATTCGGCATGGAACAAAGCTCCACTCCCATGTCTGCCGATGTGTTGAAACAGAGTGTCTCTCCCTCAGTTACTGGCAGAGACTCTCCTTGTTGAAGGAGCCCCAGACTTCCAGGTGTGGAATTATGACCGGTGGAAGGTGATATGTTCTGCCTGGGAGGTTCAACTCTATTTGGCATGGAACAAAGCTCCACTCCCATGTCTGCTGATGTGTTGGAACAGAGTCTCTCTCCCTCAGTTACTGGCAGAGACTCTCCTTGTTGAAGGTGCCCCAGACTTTCAGGTGTGGAAGTATGACCGGTGGAAGGTGATATGTTCTGCCTGGGAGGTTCAACTCTATTCGGCATGGAACAAAGCTCCACTCCCATGTCTGCCGATGTGTTGGAACAAAGTCTCTCTCCCTCAGTTACTGGCAGAGACTCTCCTTGTTGAAGGTGCCCCAGACTTCCAGGAGTGGAATTATGACCGGTGGAAGGTGATATGTTGTGCCTGGGAGGTTCAACTCTATTCGGCATGGAACAAATCTCCACTCCCATGTCTGCCGATGTGTTGGAACAGAGTCTCTCTCCCTCAGTTACTGGCAGAGACTCTCCTTGTTGAAGGTGCCCCAGACTTCCAGGTGTGGAATTATGACCGGTGGAAGGTGATATGTTCTGCCTGGGAGGTTCAACTCTATTCGGCATGGAACAAAGCTCCACTCCCATGTCTGCTGATGTGTTGGAACAGAGTCTCTTTCCCCAGTTAGTGGCAGAGACTCTCCTTGTTGAAGGTGCCCCAGACTTCCAGGTGTGTAAGTATGACCGGCGGAAGGTGATATGTTCTGCCTGGGAGGTTCAACTCTATTCGGCATGGAACAAAGCTCCACTCCCATGTCTGCTGATGTGTTGGAACAGAGTCTCTTTCCCCAGTTAGTGGCAGAGACTCTCCTTGTTGGTGTGGAATTATGACCGGTGGAAGGTGATATGTTCTGCCTGGGAGGTTCAACTCTATTCGGCATGGAACAAAGCGCCACTCTCATGTCTGCTGATGTGTTGGAACAGAGTCTCTCTCCCTCATTTACTGGCAGAGACTCTCCTTGTTGAAGGTGCCCCAGACTTCCAGGAGTGGAATTATGACCGATGGAAGGTGATATGTTCTGCCTGGGAGGTTTAACTCTATTCGGCATGGAACAAAGCTCCACTTCCATTTCTGCCGATGTGTTGGAACAAAGTCTCTCTCCCTCAGTTACTGGCAGAGACTCTCCTTGTTGAAGGTGCCCCAGACTTCCAGGTGTGGAATTATGACCGGTGGAAGGTGATATGTTCTGCCTGGGAGGTTCAACTCTATTCGGCATGGAACAAAGCTCCACTCCCATGTCTGCCGATGTGTTGGAACAGAGTCTCTCTCCCTCAGTTACTGGCAGAGACTCTCCTTGTTGGTGTGGAACTATGACCGGTGGATGGTGATATGTTCTACCTGGGAGGTTCAACTCTATTCGGCATGGAACAAAGCTCCACTCCCATGTCTGCTGATGTGTTGAAACAGAGTGTCTCTCCCTCAGTTACTGGCAGAGACTCTCCTTGTTGAAGGTGCCCCAGACTTCCAGGTGTGGAATTATGACCGGTGGAAGGTGATATGTTCTACCTGGGAGGTTCAACTCTATTCGGCATGGAACAAAGCTCCACTCCCATGTCTGCTGATGTGTTGAAACAGAGTGTCTCTCCCTCAGTTACTGGCAGAGACTCTCCTTGTTGAAGGTGCCCCAGACTTCCAGGTGTGGAATTATGACTGGTGGAAGGTGATATGTTCTGCCTGGGAGGTTCAACTCTATTCGGCATGGAACAAATCTCCACTCCCATGTCTGCCGATGTGTTGGAACAGAGTCTCTCTCCCTCAGTTACTGGCAGAGACTCTCCTTGTTGAAGGTGCCCCAGACTTCCAGGTGTGGAATTATGACCGGTGGAAGGTGATATGTTCTGCCTGGGAGGTTTAACTCTATTCGGCATGGAACAAAGCTCCACTCCCATGTCTGCTGATGTGTTGGAACAGAGTCTCTCTCCCTCAGTTACTGGCAGAGACTCTCCTTGTTGAAGGTGCCCCAGACTTCCAGGTGTGGAATTATGACCAGTGGAAGGTGATATGTTCTGCCTGGGAGGTTCAACTCTATTCGGCATGGAACAAAGCTCCACTCTCATGTCTGCCGATGTGTTGGTGTGGAATTATGACCGGTGGAAGGTGATATGTTCTGCCTGGGAGGTTTAACTCTATTCGGCATGGAACAAAGCTCCACTCCCATGTCTGCTGATGTGTTGGAACAGAGTCTCTCTCCCTCAGTTAGTGGCAGAGACTCTCCTTGTTGAAGGTGCCCCAGACTTCCAGGTGTGGAATTATGACCGGCGGAAGGTGATATGTTCTGCCTGGGAGGTTCAACTCTATTCGGCATGGAACAAAGCTCCACTCCCATGTGTGCCGATGTGTTGGAACAGAGTCTCTCTCCTTCAGTTACTGGCAGAGACTCTCCTTGTTGAAGGTGCCCCAGACTTCCAGGAGTGGAATTATGACCGGTGGAAGGTGATATGTTCTGCTTGGGAGGTTCAACTCTATTCGGCATGGAACAAATCTCCACTCCCATGTCTGCCGATGTGTTGGAACAGAGTCTCTCTCCCTCAGTTACTGGCAGAGACTCTCCTTGTTGAAGGTGCCCCAGACTTCCAGGTGTGGAATTATGACCGGTGGAAGGTGATATGTTCTGCCTGGGAGGTTCAACTCTATTCGGCATGGAATAAAGCTCCACTCCCATGTCTGCCGATGTGTTGGAACAGAGTCTCTCTCCCTCAGTTACTGGCAGAGACTCTCCTTGTTGAAGGTGCCCCAGACTTCCAGGTGTGGAAGTATGACCAGTGGAAGGTGATATGTTCTGCCTGGGAGGTTCAACTCTATTCGGCAAGGAACAAAGCTCCACTCCCATGTCTGCCGATGTGTTGGTGTGGAATTATGACCGGTGGAAGGTGATATGTTCTGCCTGGGAGGTTCAACTCTATTCGGCATGGAACAAAGCTCCACTCCCATGTCTGCTGATGTGTTGGAACAGAGTCTCTCTCCCTCAGTTACTGGAAGAGACTCTCCTTGTTGGTGTGGAATTATGAACAGTGGAAGGTGATATGTTCTGCCTGGGAGGTTCAACTCTATTCGGCATGGAACAAAGCTCCACTCCCATGTCTGCTGATGTGTTGGAACAGAGTCTCTCTCCTTCAGTTACTGGCAGAGACTCTCCTTGTTGAAGGTGCCCCAGACTTCCAGGTGTGGAATTATGACCGGTGGAAGGTGATATGTTCTGCCTGGGAGGTTCAACTCTATTCGGCATGGAACAAAGCTCCACTCCCATGTCTGCCGATGTGTTGGAACAAAGACTCTCTCCCTCAGTTACTGGCAGAGACTCTCCTTGTTGAAGGTGCCCCAGACTTCCAGGTGTGGAATTATGACCGGTGGAAGGTGATATGTTCTGCCTGGGAGGTTCAACTCTATTCGGCATGGAACAAAGCTCCACTCCCATGTCTGCTGATGTGTTGGAACAGAGTCTCTCTCCCTCAGTTACTGGCAGAGACTCTCCTTGTTGAAGGTGTCCCAAACTTCCAGGTGTGGAATTATGACCGGTGGAAGGAGATATGTTCTGCCTGTGAGGTTCAACTCTATTCGGCATGGAACAAAGCTCCACTCCCATGTCTGCCTATGTGTTGGAACAGAGTCTCTCTCCCTCAGTTACTGGCAGAGACTCTCCTTGTTGAAGGTGCCCCAGACTTCCAGGTGTGGAATTATGACCGGTGGAAGGTGATATGTTCTACCTGGGAGGTTCAACTCTATTCGGTATGGAACAAAGCTCCACTCACATGTCTGCCGATGTGTTGGAACAAAGTCTCTCTCCCTCAGTTACTGGCAGAGACTCTCCTTGTTGAAGGTGCCCCAAAATTCCAGGAGTGGAATTATGACCGGTGGAAGGTGATATGTTCTGCCTGGGAGGTTCAACTCTATTCGGCATGGAACAAATCTCCACTCCCATGTCTGCCGATGTGTTGGAACAGAGTCTCTCTCCCTCAGTTACTGGCAGAGACTCTCCTTGTTGAAGGTGCCCCAGACTTCCAGGTGTGGAATTATGACCGGTGGAAGGTGATATGTTCTGCCTGGGAGGGTCAACTCTATTCGGCATGGAACAAAGCTCCACTCCCATGTCTGCTGATGTGTTGGAACAGAGTCTCTCTCCCTCAGTTACTGGCAGAGACTCTCCTTGTTGAAGGTGCCCCAGACTTCCAGGTGTGGAATTATGACCGGTGGAAGGTGATTTGTTCTGCCTGGGAGGTTCAACTCTATTCGGCATTGAATAAAGCTCCACTCCCATGTCTGCCGATGTGTTGGAACAGAGTCTCTCTCCCTCAGTTACTGGCAGAGACTCTCCTTGTTGGTGTGGAATTATGACCGGTGGAAGGTGATATGTTCTGCCTGGGAGGTTCAACTCTATTTGGCATGGAACAAAGCTCCACTCCCATGTCTGCTGATGTGTTGGAACAGAGTCTCTCTCCCTCAGTTACTGGCAGAGACTCTCCTTGTTGAAGGTGCCCCAGACTTTCAGGTGTGGAAGTATGACCGGTGGAAGGTGATATGTTCTGCCTGGGAGGTTCAACTCTATTCGGCATGGAACAAAGCTCCACTCCCATGTCTGCCGATGTGTTGGAACAAAGTCTCTCTCCCTCAGTTACTGGCAGAGACTCTCCTTGTTGAAGGTGCCCCAGACTTCCAGGAGTGGAATTATGACCGGTGGAAGGTGATATGTTGTGCCTGGGAGGTTCAACTCTATTCGGCATGGAACAAATCTCCACTCCCATGTCTGCCGATGTGTTGGAACAGAGTCTCTCTCCCTCAGTTACTGGCAGAGACTCTCCTTGTTGAAGGTGCCCCAGACTTCCAGGTGTGGAATTATGACCGGTGGAAGGTGATATGTTCTGCCTGGGAGGTTCAACTCTATTCGGCATGGAACAAAGCTCCACTCCCATGTCTGCTGATGTGTTGGAACAGAGTCTCTTTCCCCAGTTAGTGGCAGAGACTCTCCTTGTTGAAGGTGCCCCAGACTTCCAGGTGTGTAAGTATGACCGGCGGAAGGTGATATGTTCTGCCTGGGAGGTTCAACTCTATTCGGCATGGAACAAAGCTCCACTCCCATGTCTGCTGATGTGTTGGAACAGAGTCTCTTTCCCCAGTTAGTGGCAGAGACTCTCCTTGTTGAAGGTGCCCCAGACTTCCAGGTGTGTAAGTATGACCGGCGGAAGGTGATATGTTCTGCCTGGGAGGTTCAACTCTATTCGGCATGGAACAAAGCTCCACTCCCATGTCTGCTGATGTGTTGGAACAAAGTCTCTCTCCCTCAGTTACTGGCAGAGACTCTCCTTGTTGGTGTGGAATTATGACCGGTGGAAGGTGATATGTTCTGCCTGGGAGGTTCAACTCTATTCGGCATGGAACAAAGCGCCACTCTCATGTCTGCTGATGTGTTGGAACAGAGTCTCTCTCCCTCATTTACTGGCAGAGACTCTCCTTGTTGAAGGTGCCCCAGACTTCCAGGAGTGGAATTATGACCGATGGAAGGTGATATGTTCTGCCTGGGAGGTTTAACTCTATTCGGCATGGAACAAATCTCCACTCCCATGTCTGCTGATGTGTTGGAACAGAGTCTCTCTCCCTCAGTTACTGGCAGAGACTCTCCTTGTTGAAGGTGCCCCAGACTTCCAGGTGTGGAATTATGACCAGTGGAAGGTGATATGTTCTGCCTGGGAGGTTCAACTCTATTCGGCATGGAACAAAGCTCCACTCTCATGTCTGCCGATGTGTTGGTGTGGATTTATGACCGGTGGAAGGTGATATGTTCTGCCTGGGAGGTTCAACTCTATTCGGCATGGAACAAAGCTCCACTCCCATGTCTGCTGATGGGTTGGAACAGAGTCTCTCTCCCTCAGTTAGTGGCAGAGACTCTCCTTGTTGAAGGTGCCCCAGACTTCCAGGTGTGGAATTATGACCGGCGGAAGGTGATATGTTCTGCCTGGGAGGTTCAACTCTATTCGGCATGGAACAAAGCTCCACTCCCATGTCTGCCGATGTGTTGGAACAGAGTCTCTCTCCTTCAGTTACTGGCAGAGACTCTCCTTGTTGAAGGTGCCCCAGACTTCCAGGAGTGGAATTATGACCGGTGGAAGGTGATATGTTCTGCCTGGGAGGTTCAACTCTATTCGGCATGGAACAAATCTCCACTCCCATGTCTGCCGATGTGTTGGAACAGAGTCTCTCTCCCTCAGTTACTGGCAGAGACTCTCCTTGTTGAAGGTGCCCCAGACTTCAAGGTGTGGATTTATGACCGGTGGAAGGTGATATGTTCTGCCTGGGAGGTTCAACTCTATTCGGCATTGAACAAATCTCCACTCCCATGTCTGCTGATGTGTTGGAACAGAGTCTCTCTCCCTCAGTTACTGGCAGAGACTCTCCTTGTTGAAGGTGCCCCAGACTTCCAGGTGTGGAATTATGACCGGTGGAAGGTGATATGTTCTGCCTGGGAGGTTCAACTCTATTCGGCATGGAACAAAGCTCCACTCCCATGTCTGCCGATGTGTTGGAACAGAGTCTCTCTACCTCAGTTACTGGCAGAGACTCTCCTTGTTGGTGTGGAACTATGACCAGTGGAAGGTGATATGTTCTGCCTGGGAGGTTCAACTCTATTCGGCATGGAACAAAGCTCCACTCCCATGTCTGCTGATGTGTTGGAACAGAGTCTCTCTACCTCAGTTACTGGCAGAGACTCTCCTTGTTGGTGTGGAATTTTGACCGGTGGAAGGTGATATGTTCTGCCTGGGAGGTTCAACTCTATTCGGCATGGAACAAAGCTCCACTCCCATGTCTGCCGATGTGTTGGAACAGAGTCTCTCTCCCTCAGTTACTGGCAGAGACTCTCCTTGTTGAAGGTGCCCCAGACTTCCAGGAGTGGAATTATGACCGGTGGAAGGTGATATGTTCTGCCTGGGAGGTTCAACTCTATTCGGCATGGAATAAAGCTCCACTCCCATGTCTGCCGATGTGTTGGAACAGAGTCTCTCTCCCTCAGTTACTGGCAGAGACTCTCCTTGTTGAAGGTGCCCCAGACTTCCAGGTGTGGAAGTATGACCAGTGGAAGGTGATATGTTCTGCCTGGGAGGTTCAACTCTATTCGGCATGGAACAAAGCTTCACTCCCATGTCTGCCGATGTGTTGGTGTGGAATTATGACCGGTGGAAGGTGATATGTTCTGCCTGGGAGGTTCAACTCTATTCGGCATGGAACAAAGCTCCACTCCCATGTCTGCTGATGTGTTGGAACAGAGTCTCTCTCCCTCAGTTAGTGGCAGAGACTCTCCTTGTTGAAGGTGCCCCAGACTTCCAGGTGTGGAATTATGACCGGCGGAAGGTGATATGTTCTGCCTGGGAGGTTCAACTCTATTCGGCATGGAACAAAGCTCCACTCCCATGTCTGCTGATGTGTTGGAACAGAGTCTCTCTCCCTCAGTTACTGGCAGAGACTCTCCTTGTTGAAGGTGCCCCAAACTTCCAGGTGTGGAATTATGACCGGTGGAAGGTGATATGTTCTGCCTGGGAGGTTCAACTCTATTCGGCATGGAACAAAGCTCCACTCCCATGTCTGCCGATGTGTTGGAACAGAGTCTCTCTCCCTCAGTTACTGGCAGAGACTCTCCTTGTTGAAGGTGCCCCAGACTTCCAGGTGTGGAATTATGACCGGTGGAAGGTGATATGTTCTACCTGGGAGGTTCAACTCTATTCGGTATGGAACAAAGCTCCACTCCCATGTCTGCCGATGTGTTGGAACAAAGTCTCTCTCCCTCAGTTACTGGCAGAGACTCTCCTTGTTGAAGGTGCCCCAAAATTCCAGGAGTGGAATTATGACCGGTGGAAGGTGATATGTTCTGCCTGGGAGGTTCAACTCTATTCGGCATGGAACAAATCTCCACTCCCATGTCTGCCGATGTGTTGGAACAGAGTCTCTCTCCCTCAGTTACTGGCAGAGACTCTCCTTGTTGAAGGTGCCCCAGACTTCCAGGTGTTGAATTATGACCGGTGGAAGGTGATATGTTCTGCGTGGGAGGGTCAACTCTATTCGGCATGGAACAAAGCTCCACTCCCATGTCTGCTGATGTGTTGGAACAGAGTCTCTCTCCCTCAGTTACTGGCAGAGACTCTCCTTGTTGAAGGTGCCCCAGACTTCCAGGTGTGGAATTATGACCGGTGGAAGGTGATTTGTTCTGCCTGGGAGGTTCAACTCTATTCGGCATTGAACAAAGCTCCACTCCCATGTCTGCCGATGTGTTGGAACAGAGTCTCTCTCCCTCAGTTACTGGCAGAGACTCTCCTTGTTGGTGTGGAACTATGACCAGTGGAAGGTGATATGTTCTGCCTGGGAGGTTCAACTCTATTCGGCATGGAACAAAGCTCCACTCCCATGTCTGCCGATGTGTTGAAACAGAGTGTCTCTCCCTCAGTTACTGGCAGAGACTCTCCTTGTTGAAGGTGCCCCAGACTTCCAGGTGTGGAATTATGACCGGTGGAAGGTGATATGTTCTGCCTGGGAGGTTCAACTCTATTTGACATGGAACAAAGCTCCACTCCCATGTCTGCTGATGTGTTGGAACAGAGTCTCTCTCCCTCAGTTACTGGCAGAGACTCTCCTTGTTGAAGGTGCCCCAGACTTTCAGGTGTGGAAGTATGACCGGTGGAAGGTGATATGTTCTGCCTGGGAGGTTCAAATCTATTCGGCATGGAACAAAGCTCCACTCCCATGTCTGCCGATGTGTTGGAACAAAGTCTCTCTCCCTCAGTTACTGGCAGAGACTCTCCTTGTTGAAGGTGCCCCAGACTTCCAGGAGTGGAATTATGACCGGTGGAAGGTGATATGTTGTGCCTGGGAGGTTCAACTCTATTCGGCATGGAACAAATCTCCACTCCCATGTCTGCCGATGTGTTGGAACAGAGTCTCTCTCCCTCAGTTACTGGCAGAGACTCTCCTTGTTGAAGGTGCCCCAGACTTCCAGGTGTGGAATTATGACCGGTGGAAGGTGATATGTTCTGCCTGGGAGGTTCAACTCTATTCGGCATGGAACAAGCTCCACTCCCATGTCTGCCGATGTGTTGGAACAAAGTCTCTCTCCCTCAGTTACTGGCAGAGACTCTCCTTGTTGGTGTGGAATTATGACCGGTGGAAGGTGATATGTTCTGCCTGGGAGGTTCAACTCTATTCGGCATGGAACAAAGCTCCACTCTCATGTCTGCTGATGTGTTGGAACAGAGTCTCTCTCCCTCATTTACTGGCAGAGACTCTCCTTGTTGAAGGTGCCCCAGACTTCCAGGAGTGGAATTATGACCGTTGGAAGGTGATATGTTCTGCCTGGGAGGTTCAACTCTATTCGGCATGGAACAAAGCTCCACTTCCATTTCTGCCGATGTGTTGGAACAAAGTCTCTCTCCCTCAGTTACTGGCAGAGACTCTCCTTGTTGAAGGTGCCCCAGACTTCCAGGTGTGGAATTATGACCGGTGGAAGGTGATATGTTCTGCCTGGGAGGTTCAACTCTATTCGGCATGGAACAAAGCTCCACTCCCATGTCTGCCGATGTGTTGGAACAGAGTCTCTCTCCCTCAGTTACTGGCAGAGACTCTCCTTGTTGGTGTGGAACTATGACCGGTGGATGGTGATATGTTCTACCTGGGAGGTTCAACTCTATTCGGCATGGAACAAAGCTCCACTCCCATGTCTGCTGATGTGTTGGAACAGAGTGTCTCTCCCTCAGTTACTGGCAGAGACTCTCCTTGTTGAAGGTGCCCCAGACTTCCAGGTGTGGAATTATGACCGGTGGAAGGTGATCTGTTCTACCTGGGAGATTCAACTCTATTCGGCATAGAACAAAGCTCCACTCCCATGTCTGCTGATGTGTTGAAACAGAGTGTCTCTCCCTCAGTTACTGGCAGAGACTCTCCTTGTTGAAGGTGCCCCAGACTTCCAGTTGTGGAATTATGACTGGTAGAAGGTGATATGTTCTGCCTGGGAGGTTCAACTCTATTCGGCATGGAACAAATCTCCACTCCCATGTCTGCCGATGTGTTGGAACAGAGTCTCTCTCCCTCAGTAACTGGCAGAGACTCTCCTTGTTGAAGGTGCCCCAGACTTCCAGGTGTGGAATTATGACCGGTGGAAGGTGATATGTTCTGCCTGGGAGGTTCAACTCTATTCGGCATGGAACAAAGCTCCACTCCCATGTCTGCTGATGTGTTGGAACAGAGTCTCTCTCCCTCAGTTACTGGCAGAGACTCTCCTTGTTGAAGGTGCCCCAGACTTCCAGGTGTGGAATTATGACCAGTGGAAGGTGATATGTTCTGCCTGGGAGGTTCAACTCTATTCGGCATGGAACAAAGCTCCACTCTCATGTCTGCCGATGTGTTGGTGTGGAATTATGACCGGTTGAAGGTGATATGTTCTGCCTGGTAGGTTCAACTCTATTCGGCATGGAACAAAGCTCCACTCCCATGTCTGCCGATGTGTTGGAACAAAGTCTATCTCCCTCAGTTACTGGCAGAGACTCTCCTTGTTGAAGGTGCCCCAGACTTCCAAGAGTGGAATTATGACCGGTGGAAGGTGATATGTTCTGCCTGGGAGGTTCAACTCTATTCGGCATGGAACAAATCTCCACTCCCATGTCTGCCGATGTGTTGGAACAGAGTCTCTCTCCCTCAGTTACTGGCAGAGACTCTCCTTGTTGAAGGTGCCCCAGACTTCCAGGAGTGGAATTATGACCGGTGGAAGGTGATATGTTCTGCCTGGGAGGTTCAACTCTATTCGGCATGGAACAAAGCTCCACTCCCATATCTGCCGATGTGTTGGAACAGAGTCTCTCTCCCTCAGTTACTGGCAGAGACTCTCCTTGTTGGTGTGGAACTATGACCAGTGGAAGGTGATATGTTCTGCCTGGGAGGTTCAACTCTATTCGGCATGGAACAAAGCTCCAATCCCATGTCTGCCGATGTGTTGAAACAGAGTGTCTCTCCCTCAGTTACTGGCAGAGACTCTCCTTGTTGAAGGTGCCCCAGACTTCCAGGTGTGGAATTATGACTGGTGGAAGGTGATATGTTCTGCCTGGGAGGTTCAACTCTATTCGGCATGGAACAAAGCTCCACTCCTATGTCTGCCGATGTGTTGGAACAGAGTCTCTCTCCCTCAGTTACTGGCAGAGACTCTCCTTGTTGAAGGTGCCCCAGACTTCCAGGTGTGGAATTATGACCGGTGGAAGGTGATATGTTCTGCCTGGGAGGTTCAACTCTATTCGGCATGGAACAAAGCTCCACTCCCATGTCTGCTGATGTGTTGGAACAGAGTCTCTCTCCCTCAGTTACTGGCAGAGACTCTCCTTGTTGAAGGAGCCCCAGACTTCCAGGTGTGGAATTATGACCGGTGGAAGGTGATATGTTCTGCCTGGGAGGTTCAACTCTATTCGGCATGGAACAAAGCTCCACTCCCATGTCTGCCGATGTGTTGGAACAGAGTCTCTCTACCTCAGTTACTGGCAGAGACTCTCCTTGTTGGTGTGGAATTTTGACCGGTGGAAGGTGATATGTTCTGCCTGGGAGGTTCAACTCTATTCGGCATGGAACAAAGCTCCACTCCCATGTCTGCTGATGTGTTGGAACAGAGTCTCTCTCCCTCAGTTACTGGCAGAGACTCTCCTTGTTGAAGGTGCCCCAGACTTCCAGGAGTGGAATTATGACCGGTGGAAGGTGATATGTTCTGCCTGGGAGGTTCAACTCTATTCGGCATGGAATAAAGCTCCACTCCCATATCTGCCGATGTGTTGGAACAGAGTCTCTCTCCCTCAGTTACTGGCAGAGACTCTCCTTGTTGAAGGTGCCCCAGACTTCCAGGTGTGGAAGTATGACCGGTGGAAGGTGATATGTTCTGCCTGGGAGGTTCAACTCTATTCGGCTTGGAACAAAGCTCCACTCCCATGTCTGCCGATGTGTTGGAACAGAGTCTCTCTCCCTCAGTTACTAGCAGAGACTCTCCTTGTTGAAGGTGCCCCAGACTTCCAGGTGTGGAAGTATGACCGGTGGAAGGTGATATGTTCTGCCTGGGAGATTCAACTATATTCGGCATGGAACAAAGCTCCACTTCCATTTCTGCCGATGTGTTGGAACAAAGTCTCTCTCCCTCAGTTACTGGCAGAGACTCTCCTTGTTGAAGGTGCCCCAGACTTCCAGGTGTGGAATTATGACCGGTGGAAGGTGATATGTTCTGCCTGGGAGGTTCAATTCTATTCGGCATGGAACAAAGCTCCACTCCCATGTCTGCCGATGTGTTGGAACAGAGTCTCTCTCCCTCAGTTACTGGCAGAGACTCTCCTTGTTGGTGTGGAACTATGACCGGTGGAAGGTGATATGTTCTACCTGGGAGGTTCAACTCTATTCGGCATGGAACAAAGCTCCACTCCCATGTCTGCTGATGTGTTGAAACAGAGTGTCTCTCCCTCAGTTACTGGCAGAGACTCTCCTTGTTGAAGGTGCCCCAGACTTCCAGGTGTGGAATTATGACCGGTGGAAGGTGATATGTTCTGCCTGGGAGGTTCAACTCTATTCGGCATGGAACAAAGCTCCACTCCCATGTCTGCTGCTGTGTTCGAACAGAGTCTCTCTCCCTCAGTTACTGGCAGAGACTCTCCTTGTTGAAGGTGCCCCAGACTTCCAGGTGTGGAATTATGACCAGTGGAAGGTGATATGTTCTGCCTGGGAGGTTCAACTCTATTCGGCATGGAGCAAAGCTCCACTCCCATGTCTGCCGATGTGTTGGTGTGGAATTATGACCGGTGGAAGGTGATATGTTCTGCCTGGGAGGTTCAACTCTATTCGGCATGGAACAAAGCTCCACTCCCATGTCTGCTGATGTGTTGGAACAGAGTCTCTCTCCCTCAGTTAGTGGCAGAGACTCTCCTTGTTGAAGGTGCCCCAGACTTCCAGGTGTGGAATTATGACCGGCGGAAGGTGATATGTTCTGCCTGGGAGGTTCAACTCTATTCGGCATGGAACAAAGCTCCACTCCCATGTCTGCCGATGTGTTGGAACAGAGTCTCTCTCCCTCAGTTACTGGCAGAGACTCTCCTTGTTGAAGGTGCCCCAGACTTCCAGGTGTGGAATTATGACCGGTGGAAGGTGATATGTTCTGCCTGGGAGGTTCAACTCTATTCGGCATGGAACAAAGCTCCACTTCCATGTCTGCCGATGTGTTGGAACAAAGTCTCTCTCCCTCAGTTACCGGCAGAGACTCTCCTTGTTGAAGGTGCCCCAGACTTCCAGGTGTGGAATTATGACCGGTGGAAGGTGATTTGTTCTGCCTGGGAGGTTCAACTCTATTCGGCATGGAACAAAGCTCCACTCCCAAGTCTGCCGATGTGTTGGAACAGAGTCTCTCTCCCTCATTTACTGGCAGAGACTCTCCTTGTTGAAGGTGCCCCAGACTTCCAGGAGTGGAATTATGACCGGTGGAAAGTGATATGTTCTGCCTAGGAGGTTCAACTCTATTCGGCATGGAGCAAAGCTCCACTCCCATGTCTGCCGATGTGTTGGAACAGAGTCTCTCTCCCTCAGTTACTGGAAGAGACTCTCCTTGTTGGTGTGGAATTATGACCAGTGGAAGGTGATATGTTCTGCCTGGGAGGTTCAACTCTATTCGGCATGGAACAAAGCTCCACTCCCATGTCTGCCGATGTGTTGGTGTGGAATTATGATCGGTGGAAGGTGATATGTTCTGCCTGGGAGGTTCAACTCTATTCGGCATGGAACAAAGCTCCACTCCCATGTCTGCCGATGTGTTGGAACAGAGTGTCTTTCCCTCAGTTACTGGCAGAGACTCTCCTTGTTGAAGGTGCCCCAGACTTCCAGGTGTAAAATTATGACTGGTGGAAGGTGATATGTTCTGCCGGGGAGGTTCAACTCTATTCGGCATGGAACAAAGCTCCACTCCTATATCTGCCGATGTGTTGGAACAGAGTCTCTCTCCCTCAGTTACTGGCAGAGACTCTCCTTGTTGAAGGAGCCCCAGACTTCCAGGTGTGGAATTATGACCGGTGGAAGGTGATATGTTCTGCCTGGGAGGTTCAACTCTATTCGGCATGGAACAAAGCTCCACTCCCATGTCTGCCGATGTGTTGGAACAGAGTCTCTCTCCCTCAGTCACTGGCAGAGACTCTCCTTGTTGGTGTGGAATTTTGACCGGTGGAAGGTGATATGTTCTGCCTGGGAGGTTCAACTCTATTCGGCATGGATTAAAGCTCCACTCCCATGTCTGCCGATGTGTTGGAACAGAGTCTCTCTCCCTCAGTTACTGGCAGAGACTCTCCTTGTTGAAGGTGCCCCAGACTTCCAGGTGTGGAAGTATGACCGGTGGAAGGTGATATGTTCTGCCTGGGAGGTTCAACTCTATTCGGCATGGAACAAAGCTCCACTCCCATGTCTGCCGATGTGTTGGAACAGAGTCTCTCTCCCTCAGTTACTGGCAGAGACTCTCCTTGTTGGTGTGGAATTATGACCAGTGGAAGGTGATATGTTCTGCCTGGGAGGTTCAACTCTATTCGGCATGGAACAAAGCTCCACTCCCATGTCTGCCGATGTGTTGGTGTGGAATTATGACCGGTGGAAGGTGATATGTTCTGCCTGGGAGGTTCAACTCTATTCGGCATGGAACAAAGCTCCACTCCCATGTCTGCCGATGTGTTGGAACAGAGTCTCTCTCCCTCAGTTACTGGCAGAGACTCTCCTTGTTGAAGGTGCCCCAGACTTCCAGGAGTGGAATTATGACCGGTGGAAGGTGATATGTTCTGCCTGGGAGGTTCAACTCTCTTCGGCATGGAACAAAGCTCTACTCCCATGTCTGCCGATGTGTTGGAACAGCGTCTCTCTCCCTCAGTTACTGGCAGAGACTTTCCTTGTTGGTGTGGAATTATGTCCAGTGGAAGGTGATATGTTCTGCCTGGGAGGTTCAACTCTATTCGGCATGGAACAAAGCTCCACTCCCATGTCTGCCGATGTGTTGAAACAGAGTGTCTCTCCCTCAGTTACTGGCAGAGACTCTCCTTGTTGAAGGTGCCCCAGACTTCCAGGCGTGGAATTATGACCAGTGGAAGGTGATATGTTCTGCCTGGGAGGTTCAACTCTATTCGGCATGGAACAAAGCTCCACTTCCATTTCTGCCGATGTGTTGGAACAAAGTCTCTCTCCCTCAGTTACTGGCAGAGACTCTCCTTGTTGAAGGTGCCCCAGACTTCCAGGAGTGGAATTATGACCGGTGGAAGGTGATATGTTCTGCCTGGGAGGTTCAACTCTATTCGGCATAGAACAAAGCTCCACTTCCATTTCTGCCGATGTGTTGGAACAGAGTCTCTCTCCCTCAGTTACTGGCAGAGACTCTCCTTGTTGAAGGTGCCCCAGACTTCCAGGTGTGGAATTATGACCGGTGGAAGGTGATATGTTCTGCCTGGGAGGTTCAACTCTATTCAGCATGGAACAAAGCTCCACTCCCATGTCTGCCGATGGGTTGGAACAAAGTCTCTCTCCCTCAGTTACTGGCAGAGACTCTCCTTGTTGATGGTGCCCCAGACTTCCAGGAGTGGAATTATGACCGGTGGAAGGTGATATGTTCTGCCTGGGAGGTTCAACTCTATTCGGCATGGAACAAATCTCCACTCCCATGTCTGCCGATGTGTTGGAACAGAGTCTCTCTCCCTCAGTTACTGGCAGAGACTCTCCTTGTTGAAGGTGCCCCAGACTTCCAGGTGTGGAATTATGACCGGTGGAAGGTGATATGTTCTGCCTGGGAGGTTCAACTCTATTCGGCATGGAACAAAGCTCCACTCCCATGTCTGCCGATGTGTTGAAACAGAGTGTCTCTCCCTCAGTTACTGGCAGAGACTCTCCTTGTTGAAGGTGCCCCAGACTTCCAGGCGTGGAATTATGACCAGTGGAAGGTGATATGTTCTGCCTGGGAGGTTCAACTCTATTCGGCATGGAACAAAGCTCCACTCCCATGTCTGCCGATGTGTTGGAACAAAGTCTCTCTCCCTCAGTTACTGGCAGAGACTCTCCTTGTTGGTGTGGAATTATGACCGGTGGAAGGTGATATGTTCTGCCTGGGAGGTTCAACTCTATTCGGCATGGAACAAAGCTCCACTCTCATGTCTGCTGATGTGTTGGAACAGAGTCTCTCTCCCTCATTTAATGGCAGAGACTCTCCTTGTTGAAGGTGCCCCAGACTTCCAGGAGTGGAATTATGACCGGTGGAAGGTGATATGTTCTGCCTGGGAGGTTCAACTCTATTCGGCATGGAACAAAGCTCCACTTCCATTTCTGCCGATGTGTTGGAACAAAGTCTCTCTCCCTCAGTTACTGGCAGAGACTCTCCTTGTTGAAGGTGCCCCACACTTCCAGGTGTGGAATTATGACCGGTGGAAGGTGATATGTTCTGCCTGGGAGGTTCAACTCTATTCGGCATGGAACAAAGCTCCACTCCCATGTCTGCCGATGTGTTGAAACAGAGTCTCTCTCCCTCAGTTACTGGCAGAGACTCTCCTTGTTGAAGGTGCCCCAGACTTCCAGGTGTGGAATTATGACCGGTGGAAGGTGATATGTTCTGCCTGGGAGGTTCAACTCTATTCGGCATGGAACAAAGCTCCACTTCCATTTCTGCCAATGTGTTGGAACAAAGTCTCTCTCCCTCAGTTACTGGCAGAGACTCTCCTTGTTGAAGGTGCCCCAGACTTCCAGGTGTGGAATTATGACCGGTGGAAGGTGATATGTTCTGCCTGTTAGGTTCAACTCTATTCGGCATGGAACAAAGCTCCACTCCCATGTCTGCCGATGTGTTGGAACAGAGTCTCTCTCCCTCAGTTACTGGCAGAGACTCTCCTTGTTGAAGGTGCCCCAGACTTCCAGGTGTGGAATTATGACCGGTGGAAGGTGATATGTTCTGCCTGGGAGGTTCAACTCTATTCGGCATGGAACAAAGCTTCACTCCCATGTCTGCCGATGTGTTGGAACAAAGTCTCTCTCCCTCAGTTACTGGCAGAGACTCTCCTTGTTGGTGTGGAATTATGACCAGTGGAAGGTGATATGTTCTGCCTGGGAGGTTCAACTCTATTCGGCATGGAACAAAGCTCCACTCCCATGTCTGCCGATGTGTTGGAACAGAGTCTCTCTCCCTCAGTTACTGGCAGAGACTCTCCTTGTTGAAGGTGCCCCAGACTTCCAGGTGTGGAAGTATGACCGGTGGAAGGTGATATGTTCTGCCTGGGAGGTTCAACTCTATTCGGCATGGAACAAAGCTCCACTCCCATGTCTGCCGATGTGTTGGAACAGAGTCTCTCTCCCTCAGTTACTGGCAGAGACTCTCCTTGTTGGTGTGGAATTATGACCAGTGGAAGGTGATATGTTCTGCCTGGGAGGTTCAACTCTATTCGGCATGGAACAAAGCTCCACTCCCATGTCTGCCGATGTGTTGGTGTGGAATAATGACCGGTGGAAGGTGATATGTTCTGCCTGGGAGGTTCAACTCTATTCGGCATGGAACAAAGCTCCACTCCCATGTCTGCCGATGTGTTGGAACAGAGTCTCTCTCCCTCAGTTACTGGCAGAGACTCTCCTTGTTGAAGGTGCCCCAGACTTCCAGGAGTGGAATTATGACCGGTGGAAGGTGATATGTTCTGCCTGGGAGGTTCAACTCTCTTCGGCATGGAACAAAGCTCTACTCCCATGTCTGCCGATGTGTTGGAACAAAGTCTCTCTCCCTCAGTTACTGGCAGAGACTCTCCTTGTTGGTGTGGAATTATGACCAGTGGAAGGTGATATGTTCTGCCTGGGAGGTTCAACTCTATTCGGCATGGAACAAAGCTCCACTCCCATGTCTGCCGATGTGTTGAAACAGAGTGTCTCTCCCTCAGTTACTGGCAGAGACTCTCCTTGTTGAAGGTGCCCCAGACTTCCAGGCGTGGAATTATGACCAGTGGAAGGTGATATGTTCTGCCTGGGAGGTTCAACTCTATTCGGCATGGAACAAAGCTCCACTTCCATTTCTGCCGATGTGTTGGAACAAAGTCTCTCTCCCTCAGTTACTGGCAGAGACTCTCCTTGTTGAAGGTGCCCCAGACTTCCAGGAGTGGAATTATGACCGGTGGAAGGTGATATGTTCTGCCTGGGAGGTTCAACTCTATTCGGCATAGAACAAAGCTCCACTTCCATTTCTGCCGATGTGTTGGAACAGAGTCTCTCTCCCTCAGTTACTGGCAGAGACTCTCCTTGTTGAAGGTGCCCCAGACTTCCAGGTGTGGAATTATGACCGGTGGAAGGTGATATGTTCTGCCGCGGAGGTTCAACTCTATTCGGCATGGAACAAAGCTCCACTCCCATGTCTGCCGATGTGTTGGAACAAAGTCTCTCTCCCTCAGTTACTGGCAGAGACTCTCCTTGTTGGTGTGGAATTATGACCAGTGGAAGGTGATATGTTCTGCCTGGGAGGTTCAACTCTATTCGGCATGGAACAAAGCTCCACTCCCATGTCTGCCGATGTGTTGGAACAGAGTCTCTCTCCCTCAGTTACTGGCAGAGACTCTCCTTGTTGAAAGTGCCCCAGACTTCCAGGAGTGGAATTATGACCGGTGGAAGGTGATATGTTCTGCCTGGGAGGTTCAACTCTATTCGGCATGGAATAAAGCTCCACTCCCATGTCTGCCGATGTGTTGGAACAGAGTCTCTCTCCCTCAGTTACTGGCAGAGACTCTCCTTGTTGAAGGTGCCCCAGACTTCCAGGTGTGGAAGTATGACCGGTGGAAGGTGATATGTTCTGCCTGGGAGGTTCAACTCTATTCGGCATGGAACAAAGCTCCACTCCCATGTCTGCCGATGTGTTGGAACAGAGTCTCTCTCCCTCAGTTACTGGCAGAGACTCTCCTTGTTGGTGTGGAATTATGACCAGTGGAAGGTGATATGTTCTGCCTGGGAGGTTCAACTCTATTCGGCATGGAACAAAGCTCCACTCCCATGTCTGCCGATGTGTTGGAACAGAGTCTCTCTCCCTCAGTTACTGGCAGAGAATCTCCTTGTTGAAGGTGCCCCAGACTTCCAGGAGTGGAATTATGACCGGTGGAAGGTGATATGTTCTGCCTGGGAGGTTCAACTCTCTTCGGCATGGAACAAAGCTCTACTCCCATGTCTGCCGATGTGTTGGAACAGCGTCTCTCTCCCTCAGTTACTGGCAGAGAATTTCCTTGTTGGTGTGGAATTATGACCAGTGGAAGGTGATATGTTCTGCCTGGGAGGTTCAACTCTATTCGGCATGGAACAAAGCTCCACTCCCATGTCTGCCGATGTGTTGAAACAGAGTGTCTCTCCCTCAGTTACTGGCAGAGACTCTCCTTGTTGAAGGTGCCCCAGACTTCCAGGCGTGGAATTATGACCAGTGGAAGGTGATATGTTCTGCCTGGGAGGTTCAACTCTATTCGGCATGGAACAAAGCTCCACTTCCATTTCTGCAGATGTGTTGGAACAAAGTCTCTCTCCCTCAGTTACTGGCAGAGACTCTCCTTGTTGAAGGTGCCCCAGACTTCCAGGAGTGGAATTATGACCGGTGGAAGGTGATATGTTCTGCCTGGGAGGTTCAACTCTATTCGGCATAGAACAAAGCTCCACTTCCATTTCTGCCGATGTGTTGGAACAGAGTCTCTCTCCCTCAGTTACTGGCAGAGACTCTCCTTGTTGAAGGTGCCCCAGACTTCCAGGTGTGGAATTATGACCGGTGGAAGGTGATATGTTCTGCCTGGGAGGTTCAACTCTATTCGGCATGGAACAAAGCTCCACTCCCATGTCTGCCGATGTGTTGGAACAAAGTCTCTCTCCCTCAGTTACTGGCAGAGACTCTCCTTGTTGATGGTGCCCCAGACTTCCAGGAGTGGAATTATGACCGGTGGAAGGTGATATGTTCTGCCTGGGAGGTTCAACTCTATTCGGCATGGAACAAATCTCCACTCCCATGTCTGCCGATGTGTTGGAACAGAGTCTCTCTCCCTCAGTTACTGGCAGAGACTCTCCTTGTTGAAGGTGCCCCAGACTTCCAGGTGTGGAATTATGACCGGTGGAAGGTGATATGTTCTGCCTGGGAGGTTCAACTCTATTCGGCATGGAACAAAGCTCCACTCCCATGTCTGCCGATGTGTTGAAACAGAGTGTCTCTCCCTCAGTTACTGGCAGAGACTCTCCTTGTTGAAGGTGCCCCAGACTTCCAGGCGTGGAATTATGACCAGTGGAAGGTGATATGTTCTGGCTGGGAGGTTCAACTCTATTCGGAATGGAACAAAGCTCCACTCCCATGTCTGCCGATGTGTTGGTGTGGAATTATGACCGGTGGAAGGTGATATGTTCTGCCTGGGAGGTTCAACTCTATTCGGCATGGAACAAAGCTCCACTCCCATGTCTGCCGATGTGTTGGAACAGAGTCTCTCTCCCTCAGTTACTGGCAGAGACTCTCCTTGTTAAAGGTGCCCCAGACTTCCAGGTGTGGAATTATGACTTGTGGAAGGTGATATGTTCTGCCTGGGAGGTTCAACTCTATTCAGCATGGAACAAAGCTCCACTCCCATGTCTGCCGATGTGTTGGAACAGAGTCTCTCTCCCTCAGTTACTGGCAGAGACTCTCCTTGTTGAAGGTGCCCCAGACTTCCAGGTGTGGAAGTATAACCGGTGGAAGGTGTTATGTTCTGCCTGGGAGGTTCAACTCTATTCGGCATGGAACAAAGCTCCACTCCCATGTCTGCCGATGTGTTGGAACAAAGTCTCTCTCCCTCAGTTACTGGCAGAGACTCTCCTTGTTGGTGTGGAATTATGACCGGTGGAAGGTGATATGTTCTGCCTGGGAGGTTCAACTCTATTCGGCATGGAACAAAGCTCCACTCCCATGTCTGCCGATGTGTTGAAACAGAGTCTCTCTCCCTCAGTTACTGGCAGAGACTCTCCTTGTTGAAGGTGCCCCAGACTTCCAGGTGTGGAATTATGACCGGTGGAAGGTGATATGTTCTGCCTGGGAGGTTCAACTCTATTCGGCATGGAACAAAGCTCCACTCCCATGTCTGCCGATGTGTTGGAACAGAGTCTCTCTCCCTCAGTTACTGGCAGAGACTCTCCTTGTTGAAGGTGCCCCAGACTTCCAGGTGTGGAAGTATGACCGGTGGAAGGTGATATGTTCTGCCTGGGAGGTTCAACTCTATTCGGCATGGAACAAAGCTCCACTTCCATTTCTGCCAATGTGTTGGAACAAAGTCTCTCTCCCTCAGTTACTGGCAGAGACTCTCCTTGTTGAAGGTGCCCCAGACTTCCAGGTGTGGAATTATGACCGGTGGAAGGTGATATGTTCTGCCTGTTAGGTTCAACTCTATTCGGCATGGAACAAAGCTCCACTCCCATGTCTGCCGATGTGTTGGAACAGAGTCTCTCTCCCTCAGTTACTGGCAGAGACTCTCCTTGTTGAAGGTGCCCCAGACTTCCAGGTGTGGAATTATGACCGGTGGAAGGTGATATGTTCTGCCTGGGAGGTTCAACTCTATTCGGCATGGAACAAAGCTCCACTCCCATGTCTGCCGATGTGTTGGAACAAAGTCTCTCTCCCTCAGTTAATGGCAGAGACTCTCCTTGTTGGTGTGGAATTATGTCCAGTGGAAGGTGATATGTTCTGCCTGGGAGGTTCAACTCTATTCGGCATGGAACAAAGCTCCACTCCCATGTCTGCCGATGTGTTGGTGTTGAATTATGACCGGTGGAAGGTGATATGTTCTGCCTGGGAGTTTCAACTCTATTCGGCATGGAACAAAGCTCCACTCCCATGTCTGCCTATGTGTTGGAACAAAGTCTCTCTCCCTCAGTTACTGGCAGAGATTCTCCTTGTTGAAGGTGCCCCAGACTTCCAGGAGTGGAATTATGACCGGTGGAAGGTGATATGTTCTGCCTGGGAGGTTCAACTCTATTCGGCATGGAACAAATCTCCACTCCCATGTCTGCCGATGTGTTGGAACAGAGTCTCTCTCCCTCAGTTACTGGCAGAGACTCTCCTTGTTGAAGGTGCCCCAGACTTCCAGGTGTGGAATTATGACTGGTGGAAGGTGATATGTTCTGCCTGGGAGGTTCAACTCTATTCGGCATGGAACAAAGCTCCACTCCTATGTCTGCTGATGTGTTGGAACAGAGTCTCTCTCCCTCAGTTACTGGCAGAGACTCTCCTTGTTGAAGGAGACCCAGACTTCCAGGTGTGGAATTATGACCGGTGGAAGGTGATATGTTCTGCCTGGGAGGTTCAACTCTATTCGGCATGGAACAAAGCTCCACTCCCATGTCTGCCGATATGTTGGAACAGAGTCTCTCTCCCTCAGTTACTAGCAAAGACTCTCCTTGTTGAAGGTGCCCCAGACTTCCAGGTGTGGAATTATGACCGGTGGAAGGTGATATGTTCTGCCTGGGAGGTTCAACTCTATTCGGCATGGAACAAAGCTCCACTCCCATGTCTGCTGATGTGTTGGAACAGAGTCTCTCTCCCTCAGTTACTGGCAGAGACTCTCCTTGTTGAAGGAGCCCCAGACTTCCAGGTGTGGAATTATGACCGGTGGAAGGTGATATGTTCTGCCTGGGAGGTTCAACTCTATTCGGCATGGACCAAAGCTCCACTCCCATGTCTGCCGATGTGTTGGAACAGAGTCTTTCTACCTCAGTTACTGGCAGAGACTCTCCTTGTTGGTGTGGAATTTTGACCGGTGGAAGGTGATATGTTCTGCCTGGAGGTTCAACTCTATTAGGCATGGAACAAAGCTCCACTCCCATGTCTGCCGATCTGTTGGAACAGAGTCTCTCTCCCTCAGTTACTGGCAGAGACTCTCCTTGTTGAAGGTGCCCCAGACTTCCAGGTGTGGAATTATGACCGGTGGAAGGTGATATGTTCTGCCGCGGAGGTTCAACTCTATTCGGCATGGAACAAAGCTCCACTCCCATGTCTGCTGATGTGTTGGAACAGAGTCTCTCTCCCTCAGTTACTGGCAGAGACTCTCCTTGTTGGTGTGGAATTATGACCAGTGGAAGGTGATATGTTCTGCCTGGGAGGTTCAACTCTATTCGGCATGGAACAAAGCTCCACTCCGATATCTGCCGATGTGTTGGAACAGAGTCTCTCTCCCTCAGTTACTGGCAGAGACTCTCCTTGTTGAAGGTGCCCCAGACTTCCAGGTGTGGAATTATGACCGGTGGAAGGTGATATGTTCTGCCTGGGAGGTTCAACTCTATTCGGCATGGAAAAAAGCTCCACTCCCTTGTCTGCTGATGTGTTTGAACAGAGTCTCTCTCCCTCAGTTACTGGCAGAGACTGTCCTTGTTGAAGGTGCCCCAGACTTCCAGGTGTGGAATTATGACCGGTGGAAGGTGATATGTTCTGCCTGGGAGGTTCAACTCTATTTGGCATGGAACAAAGCTCCACTTCCATGTCTGCCGATGTGTTGGAACAAAGTCTCTCTCCCTCAGTTACTGGCAGAGACTCTCCTTGTTGGTGTGGAATTATGACCAGTGGAAGGTGATATGTTCTGCCTGGGAGGTTCAACTCTATTCGGCATGGAACAAAGCTCCACTCCCATGTCTGCCGATGTGTTGGTGTTGAATTATGACCGGTGGAAGGTGATATGTTCTGCCTGGGAGGTTCAACTCTATTCAGCATGGAACAAAGCTCCACTCCCATGTCTGCCGATGTGTTGGAACAGAGTCTCTCTCCCTCAGTTACTGGCAGAGACTCTCCTTGTTGAAGGTGCCCCAGACTTCCAGGTGTGGAATTATGACCGGTGGAAGGTGATATGTTCTGCCGCGGAGGTTCAACTCTATTCGGCATGGAACAAAGCTCCACTCCCATGTCTGCCGATGTGTTGGAACAGAGTCTCTCTCCCTCAGTTACTGGCAGAGACTCTCCTTGTTGGTGTGGAATTATGACCAATGGAAGGTGATATGTTCTGCCTGGGAGGTTCAACTCTATTCGGCATGGAACAAAGCTCCACTCCAATGTCTGCCGATGTGTTGGAACAGAGTCTCTCTCCCTCAGTTACTGGCAGAGACTCTCCTTGTTGAAGGTGCCCCAGACTTCCAGGTGTGGAATTACGACCGGTGGAAGCTGATATGTTCTGCCTGGGAGGTTCAACTCTATTCGGCATGGAATAAAGCTCCACTCCCTTGTCTGCTGATGTGTTTGAACAGAGTCTCTCTCCCTCAGTTACTGGCAGAGACTGTCCTTGTTGAAGGTGCCCCAGACTTCCAGGTGTGGAATTATGACCGGTGGAAGGTGATATGTTCTGCCTGGGAGGTTCAACTCTATTTGGCATGGAACAAAGCTCCACTCCCATGTCTGCCGATGTGTTGGAACAGAGTCTCTCTCCCTCAGTTACTGGCAGAGACTCTCCTTGTTGGTGTGGAATTATGACCGGTGGAAGGTGATATGTTCTGCCTGGGAGGTTCAACTCTATTCGGCATGAAACAAAGCTCCACTCCCATGTCTGCCGATGTGTTGGAACAGAGTCTCTCTCCCTCAGTTACTGGCAGAGACTCTCCTTGTTGGTGTGGAATTATGACCGGTGGAAGGTGATATGTTCTGCCTGGGAGGTTCAAATCTATTCGGCATGGAACAAAGCTCCACTCCCATGTCTGCTGATGTGTTGGAACAGAGTCTCTCTCCCTCAGTTAGTGGCAGAGACTCTCCTTGTTGAAGGTGCCCCAGACTTCCAGGTGTGGAATTATGACCGGTGGAAGGTGATATGTTCTGCCTGGGAGGTTCAACTCTATTCGACATGGACCAAAGCTCCACTCCCATGTCTGCCGATGTGTTGGAACAGAGTCTTTCTCCCTCAGTTACTGGCAGAGACTCTCCTTGTTGGTGTGGAATTTTGACCGGTGGAAGGTGATATGTTCTGCCTGGAGGTTCAACTCTATTAGGCATGGAACAAAGCTCCACTCCCATGTCTGCCGATCTGTTGGAACAGAGTCTCTCTCCCTCAGTTACTGGCAGAGACTCTCCTTGTTGAAGGTGCCCCAGACTTCCAGGTGTGGAATTATGACCGGTGGAAGGTGATATGTTCTGCCTGGGAGGTTCAACTCTATTCGGCATGGAACAAAGCTCCACTCCCATGTCTGCCGATGTGTTGGAACAGAGTCTCTCTCCCTCAGTTACTGGCAGAGACTCTCCTTGTTGAAGGTGCCCCAGACTTCCAGGTGTGGAAGTATGACCGGTGGAAGGTGATATGTTCTGCCTGGGAGGTTCAACTCTATTCAGCATGGAACAAAGCTCCACTCCCATGTCTGCCGATGTGTTGGAACAGAGTCTCTCTCCCTCAGTTACTGGCAGAGACTCTCCTTGTTGAAGGTGCCCCAGACTTCCAGGTGTGGAATTATGACCGGTGGAAGGTGATATATTCTGCCGCGGAGGTTCAACTCTATTCGGCATGGAACAAAGCTCCACTCCCATGTCTGCCGATGTGTTGGAACAGAGTCTCTCTCCCTCAGTTACTGGCAGAGACTCTCCTTGTTGGTGTGGAATTATGACCAATGGAAGGTGATATGTTCTGCCTGGGAGGTTCAACTCTATTCGGCATGGAACAAAGCTCCACTCCAATGTCTGCCGATGTGTTGGAACAGAGTCTCTCTCCCTCAGTTACTGGCAGAGACTCTCCTTGTTGAAGGTGCCCCAGACTTCCAGGTGTGGAATTATGACCGGTGGAAGCTGATATGTTCTGCCTGGGAGGTTCAACTCTATTCGGCATGGAATAAAGCTCCACTCCCTTGTCTGCCGATGTGTTTGAACAGAGTCTCTCTCCCTCAGTTACTGGCAGAGACTGTCCTTGTTGAAGGTGCCCCAGACTTCCAGGTGTGGAATTATGACCGGTGGAAGGTGATATGTTCTGCCTGGGAGGTTCAACTCTATTCGGCATGAAACAAAGCTCCACTCCCATGTCTGCCGATGTGTTGGAACAGAGTCTCTCTCCCTCAGTTACTGGCAGAGACTCTCCTTGTTGGTGTGGAATTATGACCGGTGGAAGGTGATATGTTCTGCCTGGGAGGTTCAAATCTATTCGGCATGGAACAAAGCTCCACTCCCATGTCTGCTGATGTGTTGGAACAGAGTCTCTCTCCCTCAGTTAGTGGCAGAGACTCTCCTTGTTGAAGGTGCCCCAGACTTCCAGGTGTGGAATTATGACCGGTGGAAGGTGATATGTTCTGCCTGGGAAGTTCAACTCTATTCGGCATGGAACAAAGCTCCACTCCCATGTCTGCTGATGTGTTGGAACAGAGTCTCTCTCCCTCAGTTACTGGCAGAGACTCTCCTTGTTGGTGTGGAATTATGACCAGTGGAAGGTGATATGTTCTGCCTGGGAGGTTCAACTCTATTCGGCATGGAACAAAGCTCCACTCCCATGTCTGCCGATGTGTTGGTGTGGAATTATGACCGGTGGAAGGTGATATGTTCTGCTTGGGAGGTTCAACTCTATTCGGCATGGAACAAAGCTCCACTCCCATGTCTGCCGATGTGTTGGAACAAAGTCTCTCTCCCTCAGTTACTGGCAGAGACTCTCCTTGTTGAAAGTGCCCCAGACTTCCAGGAGTGGAATTATGACCGGTGGAAGGTGATATGTTCTGCCTGGGAGGTTCAACTCTATTCGGCATGGAACAAAGCTCCACTCCCATGTCTGCTGATGTGTTGGAACAGAGTCTCTCTCCCTCAGTTACTGGCAGAGACTCTCCTTGTTGAAGGTGACCCAGACTTCCAGGTGTGGAAGTATGACCGGTGGAAGGTGATATGTTCTGCCTGGGAGGTTCAACTCTATTCGGCATGGAACAAAGCTCCACTCCCATGTCTGCCGATGTGTTGGAACAGAGTCTCTCTCCCTCAGTTACTGGCAGAGACTCTCCTTGTTGAAGGTGACCCAGACTTCCAGGTATGGAATTATGACCGGTGGAAGGTGATATGTTCTGCCTGGGAAGTTCAACTCTATTCGGCATGGAACAAAGCTCCACTCCCATGTCTGTCGATGTGTTGGAACAGAGTCTCTCTCCCTCAGTTACTGGCAAAGACTCTCCTTGTTGAAGGTGCCCCAGATTTCCAGGTGTGGAATTACGACCGGTGGAAGGTGATATGTTCTGCCTGGGAGGTTCAACTCTATTCGGCATGGAACAAAGCTCCACTCCCATGTCTGCCGATGTGTTGGAACAGAGTCTCTCTCCCTCAGTTACTAGCAGAGACTCTCCTTGTTGGTGTGGAATTATGACCGGTGGAAGGTGCTATGTTCTGCCTGGGAGGTTCAACTCTAGTCGGCATGGAACAAAGCTCCACTCCCATGTCTGCCGATGTGTTGGAACAGAGTCTCTCTCCCTCAGTTACTGGCAGAGACTCTCCTTGTTGAAGGTGCCCCAGACTTCCAGGTGTGGAATTATGACCTGTGTGAAGGAGATATGTTCTGCCTAGGAGGTTCAACTCTATTCGGCATGGAACAAAGCTCCACTCCCATGTCTGCCGATGTGTTGGAACAGAGTCTCTCTCCCTCAGTTACTGGCAGAGACTCACCTTGTTGAAGGTGCCCCAGACTTCCAGGTGTGGAATTATGACCGGTGGAAGGTGATATGTTCTGCCTGGGAGGTTCAACTCTATTCGGCATGGAACAAAGCTCAACTCCCATGTCTACCGATTTGTTGGAACAGAGTCTCTCTCCCTCAGTTACTGGCAGAGACTCTCCTTGTTGAAGGTGCCCCAGACTTCCAGGTGTGGAATTATGACCGGTGGAATGTGATATGTTCTGCCTGGGAGGTTCAACTCTATTCGGCATGGAACAAAGCTCCACTCCCATGTCTGCCGATGTGTTGGAACAGAGTATCTCTCCCTCAGTTACTGGCAGAGACTCTCCTTGTTGAAGGTGCCCCAGACTTCCAGGTATGGAAGTATGACCGGTGGAAGGTGATATGTTTTGCCTGGGAGGTTCAACTCTATTCGGCAAGGAGCAAAGCTCCACTCCCATGTCTGCCAATGTGTTGGAACAGAGTCTCTCTCCCTCAGTTACTGGCAGAGACTCTCCTTGTTGGTGTGGAATTATGACCGGTAGAAGGTGATATGTTCTGCCTGGGAGGTTCAACTCTATTCGGCATGGAACAAAGCTCCACTCCCATGTCTGCCGTTGTGTTGGAACAGAGTCTCTCTCCCTCAGTTACTGGCAGAGACTCTCCTTGTTGGTGTGGAATTATGACCGGTGGAAAGTGATATGTTCTGCCTGGGAGGTTCAACTCTATTCGGCATGGATCAAAGCTCCACTCCCATGTCTGCCCATGTGGTGGAACAGAGTCTCTCTCCCTCAGTTACTGGCAGAGACTCTCCTTATTGAAGGTGACCCAGACTTCCAGGTGTGGAATTATGACTGGTGGAAGGTGATATGTTCTGCCTGGGAAGTTCAACTCTATTCGGCATGGAACAAAGCTCCACTCCCATGTCTGCCGATGTGTTGGAACAGAGTTTCTCTCCCTCAGTTACTGGCAGAGACTCTCCTTGTTGGGGTGGAATTATGACCGGTGGAAGGTGATATGTTCTGCCTGGGAGGTTCAACTCTATTCGGCATGGAACAAAGCTCCACTCCCATGTCTGCCGATTTGTTGGAACAGAGTCTCTCTCCCTCAGTTACTGGCAGAGACTCTCCTTGTTAAAGGTGCCCCAGACTTCCAGGTGTGGAATTATGACCGGTGGAAGGTGATATGTTCTGCCTGGGAGGTTCAACTCTATTCGGCATGGAACAAAGCTCCACTCCCATGTCTGATGATGTGTTGGAACAGAGTCTCTCTCCCTCAGTTACTGGCAGAGACTCTCCTTGTTGGTGTGGAATTAATCACCGGTGGAAGGTGATATGTTCTGCCTGGGAGGTTCAACTCTATTCGGCATGGAACAAAGCTCCACTCCCATGTCTGCTGATTTGTTGGAACAGAGTCTCTCTCCCTCAGTTACTGGCAGAGACTCTCCTTGTTGGTGTGGAATTATGACCGGTGGAAGTTGATATGTTCTGCCTGGGAGGTTTAACTCTATTCGACATGGAACAAAGCTCCACTTCCATGTCTGCCGATGTGTTGGAACAGAGTCTCTCTCCCTCAGTTACTGCCAGAGACTCTCCTTGTTGGTGTGGAATTATGACCGGTGGAAGGTGATATGTTCTGCCTGGGAGGTTCAACTCTATTCGGCATGGAACAAAGCTCCACTTCCATGTCTGCTGATGTGTTGGAACAGAGTCTCTCTCCCTCAGTTACTGGCAGAGACTCTCCTTGTTGGTGTGGAATTATGACCGGTGGAAGGTGATATGTTCTGCCTGGAAGGTTCAACTCTATTCGGCATGGAACAAAGCTCCACTCCCATGTCTGCCGATGTGTTGGAACAGAGTCTCTCTCCCTCAGTTACTGGCAGAGACTCTCCTTGTTGAAGGTGCCCCAGACTTCCAGGTGTGGAATTATGACCGGTGGAAGGTGATATGTTCTGCCTGGGAGGTTCAACTCTATTCGGCATGGAACAAAGCTCCACTCCCATATCTGCCGAAGTGTTGGAACAGAGTCTCTCCTTGTTGGTGTGGAATTATGACCGGTGGAAGGTGATATGTTCTGCCTGGGAGGTTCAACTCTATTCGGCATGGAACAAAGCTCCACTCCCATGTCTGCCGATGTGTTGGAACAGAGTCTCTCTCCCTCAGTTACTGGCAGAGACTCTTCTTGTTGAAGGTGCCCCAGACATCCAGGTGTGGAAGTATGACCGGTGGAAGGTGATATGTTCTGCCTGGGAGGTTCAACTCTATTCGGCATGGAGCAAAGCTCCACTCCCATGTCTGCCGATCTGTTGGAACAGAGTCTCTCCTTGTTGAAGGTGCCCCAGACTTCCAGGTGTGGAATTATGACCGGTGGAAGGTGATATGTTCTGCCTGGGAGGTTCAACTCTATTCGCCATGGAACAAAGCTCCACTCCCATGTCTGCCGATGTGTTGGAACAGAGTCTCTCTCCCTCAGTTACTGGCAGAGACTCTCCTTGTTGGTGTGGAATTATGACCGGTGGAAGGTGATATGTTCTGCCTGGGAGCTTCAACTCTATTCGGCATGGAACAAAGCTCCACTCCCATGTCTGCCGATGTGTTGGAACAGAGTCTCTTTCCCTCAGTTACTGGCAGAGACTCTCCTTGTTGAAGGTGCCCCAGACTTCCAGGTGTGGAATTATGACCGGTGGAAGGTGATATGTTCTGCCTGGGAGGTTCAACTCTATTCGGCATGGAACAAAGCTCCACTCCCATGTCTGCCGATGTGTTGGAACAGAGTCTCTCTCCCTCAGTTACTGGCAGAGACTCTCCTTGTTGAAGGTGCCCCAGACTTCCAGGTGTGGAATTATGACCGGTGGAAGGTGATATGTTCTGCCTGGGAGGTTCAACCCTATTCGGCATGGAACAAAGCTCCACTCCCACGTCTGCCGATGTGTTGGAACAGAGTCTCTCTCCCTCAGTTACTGGCAGAGACTCTCCTTGTTGGTGTGGAATTATGACTGGTGGAAGGTGATATGTTCTGCCTGGGAGGTTCAACTCTATTCGGCATGAAACAAAGCTCCACTCCCATGTCTGCCGATGTATTGGAACAGAGTCTCTCTCCCTCAGTTACTGGCAGAGACTCTCCTTGTTGGTGTGGAATTATGACCGGTGGAAGGTGACATGTGTTGCCTGGGAGGTTCAACTCTATTCGGCATGGAACAAAGCTCCACTCCCATGTCTGCCGATGTTTTGGAACAGAGTCTCTCTCCCTCAGTTACTGGCAGAGACTCTCCTTGTTGGTGTGGAATTATGACCGGTGGAAGGTGATATGTGTTGCCTGGGAGGTTCAACTCTATTCGGCATGGAACAAAGCTCCACTCCCATGTCTGCCGATGTGTTGGAATAGAGTCTCTCTCCCTCAGTTACTGGCAGAGACTCGCCTTGTTGGTGTGGAATTATAACCGGTGGAAGGTGATATGTTCTGCCTGGGAGGTTCAACTCTATTCGGCATGGAACAAAGCTCCACTCCCATGTCTGCCGATGTGTTGGAACAGAGTCTCTCTCCCTCAGTTACTGGCAGAGACTCTCCTTGATGAAGGTGCCCCAGACTTCCAGGTGTGGAATTATGACCGGTGGAAGGTGATATGTTCTGCCTGGGAGGTTCAACTCTATTCGGCATGGAACAAAGCTCCACTCCCATGTCTGCCGATGTGTTGGAACAGAGTCTCTCTCCCTCAGTTACTGGCAGAGACTCTCCTTGTTGAAGGTGTCCCAGACTTCCAGGTGTGGAAGTATGACCGGTGGAAGGTGATATGTTCTGCCTGGGAGGTTCAACTCTATTCGGCATGGAACAAAGCTCCACTCCCATGTCTGCCGATGTGTTGGAACAGAGTCTCTCTCCCTCAGTTACTGGCAGAGACTCTCCGTGTTGGTGTGGAATTATGACCGGTCGAAGGTAATATGTTCTGCCTGGGAGGCTCAACTCTATTCGGCATGGAACAAAGCTCCACTCCCATGTCTGCCGATGTGTTGGAACAGAGTCTTTCTCCCTCAGTTACTGGCAGAGACTCTCCTTGTTGGTGTAGAATTATGACCGGTGGAAGGTGATATGTTCTGCCTGGGAGGTTCAACTCTATTCGGCATGGAACAAAGCTCCACTCCCATGTCTGCCGATTTGTTGGAACAGAGTCTCTCTCCATCAGTTACTGGCAGAGACTCTCCTTGTTGGTGTGGAATTATGACCGGTGGAAGGTGATATGTTCTGCCTGGGAGGTTCAACTCTATTCGGCACGGAACATAGCTCCACTCCCATGTCTGCCGATGTGTTGGAACAGAGTCTCTCTCCCTCAGTTACTGACAGAGACTCTCCTTGTTGAAGGTGCCCCACACTTCCAGGTGTGGAATTATGACCGGTGGAAGGTGATATGTTCTGCCTGGGAGGTTTAACTCTATTCGGCATGGAACAAAGCTCCACTCCCATGTCTGCCGATGTGTTGGAACAGAGTCTCTCTCCCTCAGTTGCTGGCAGAGACTCTCCTTGTTGGTGTGGAATTATGACCAGTGGAAGGTGATATGTTCTGCCTGGGAGGTTCAACTCTATTCGGCATGGAACAAAGCTCCACTCCCATGTCTGCCGATGTGTTGGAACAGAGTCTCTCTCCCTCAGTTACTAGCAGAGACTCTCCTTGTTGGAGGTGCCCCAGACTTCCAGGTGTGGAATTATGACCGGTGGAAGGTGATATGTTCTGCCTGGGAGGTTCAACTCTATTCGGCATGGAACAAAGCTCCACTCCCATGTCTGCTGATGTTTTGGAACAGAGTCTCTCTCCCTCAGTTACTGGCAGAGACTCTCCTTGTTGAAGGTGCCCCAGACTTCCAGGTGTGGAATTATGACCGGTGGAAGGTGATATGTTCTGCCTGGGAGGTTCAACTCTATTCGGCATGGAACAAAGCTCCACTCCCATGTCTGCCAATGTGTTGGAACAGAGTCTCTCTCCCTCAGTTACTGGCAGAGACTCTCCTTGTTGGTGTGGAATTATGACCGGTGGAAGGAGATATGTTCTGCCTGGGAGGTTCAACTCTATTCGGCATGGAACAAAGCTCCACTCCCATGTCTGCCGATGTGTTGGAACAGAGTCTCTCTCCATCAGTTACTGGCAGAGACTCTCCTTGTTGGTGTGGAATTATGACCGGTGGAAGGTGATATGTTCTGCCTGGGAGGTTCAACTCTATTCGGCATGGAACAAAGCTCCACTCCCATGTCTGCCGATGTGTTGGAACAGAGTCTCTCTCCCTCAGTTACTGGCAGAGACTCTCCTTGTTGGTGTGGAATTATGACCAGTGGAAGGTGATATGTTCTGCCTGGGAGGTTCAACTCTATTTGGCATGGAACAAAGCTCCACTCCCTTGTCTGCCGATGTGTTGGAACAGAGTCTCTCTCCCTCAGTTACTGGCAGAGACTCTCCTTGTTGAAGGTGCCCCAGACTTCCAGGTGTGGAATTATGACCGGTGGAAGGTAATATGTTCTGCCTGGGAGGTTCAACTCTATTCGGCATGGAACAGAGCTCCACTCCCATGTCTGCTGATGTGTTGGAACAGAGTCTCTCTCCCTCAGTTACTGGCAGAGACTCTCCTTGTTGAAGGTGCCCCAGACTTCCAGGTGTGGAATTATGACCGGTGGAAGGTAATATGTTCTGCCTGGGAGGTTCAACTCTATTCGGCATGGAACAAAGCTCCACTCCCATGTCTGCCGATGTGTTGGAACAGAGTCTCTCTCCCTCAGTTACTGGCAGAGACTCTCCTTGTTGAAGGTGCCCCAGACTTCCAGGTGTGGAATTATGACCGGTGGAAGGTAATATGTTCTGCCTGGGAGGTTCAACTCTATTCGGCATGGAGCAAAGCTCCACTCCCATGTCTGCCGATGTATTGGAACAGAGTCTCTCTCCCTCAGTTACTGGCAGAGACTCTCCTTGTTGAAGGTGCCCCAGACTTCCAGGTGTGGAATTATGACCGGTGGAAGGTAATATGTTCTGCCTGGGAGGTTCAACTCTATTCGGCATGGAACAAAGCTCCACTCCCATGTCTGCCGATGTGTTGGAACAGAGTCTCTCTCCCTCAGTTACTGGCAGAGACTCTCCTTGTTGAAGGTGCCCCAGACTTCCAGGTGTGGAATTATGACCGGTGGAAGGTGATATGTTCTGCCTGGGAGTTTCAACTCTATTTGGCATGGAACAAAGCTCCACTCCCATGTCTGCCGATGTGTTGGAACAGAGTCTCTCTCCCTCAGTTACTGGCAGAGACTCTCCTTGTTGGTGTGGAATTATGACCGGTGGAAGGTGATATGTTCTGCCTTGGAGGTTCAACTCTATTCGGCATGGAACAAAGCTCCACCCCCATGTCTGCCGATGTATTGGAAAAGAGTCCCACTCCCTCAGTTACTGGCAGAGACTCTCCTTGTTGGTGTGGAATTCTGACCGGTGGAAGGTGATATGTTCTGCCTGGGAGGTTCAACTCTATTCGGCATGGAACAAAGCTCCACTCCCATGTCTGCCGATGTGTTGGAACAGAGTCTCTTTCGCTCAGTTACTGGCAGAGACTCTCCTTGTTGGTGTGGAATTATGACCGGTGGAAGGTGATATGTTCTGCCTGGGAGGTTCAACTCTATTCGGCATGGAACAAAGCTCCACTCCCATGTCTGCCGATGTGTTGGAACAGAGTCTCTCTCCATCAGTTACTGGCAGAGACTCTCCTTGTTGGTGTGGAATTATGACCGGTGGAAGGTGATATGTTCTGCCTGGGAGGTTCAACTCTATTCGGCATGGAACAAAGCTCCACTCCCATGTCTGCCGATGTGTTGGAACAGAGTCTCTCTCCCTCAGTTACTGGCAGAGACTCTCCTTGTTGAAGGTGCCCCAGACTTCCAGGTGTGGAATTATGACCGGTGGAAGGTGATATGTTCTGCCTGGGAGGTTCAACTCTATTCGGCATGGAACAAAGCTCCACTCCCATGTCTGCCGATGTGTTGGAACAGAGTCTCTCTCCCTCAGTTACTGGCAGAGACTTTCCTTGTTGAAGGTGCCCCAGACTTCCAGGAGTGGAATTATGACCGGTGGAAGGTAATATGTTCTGCCTGGGAGGTTCAACTCTATTCGGCATGGAACAAAGCTCCACTCCTATGTCTGCCGATGTGTTGGAACAGAGTCTCTCTCCCTCAGTTACTGGCAGAGACTGCCTGGGAGGTTCAACTCTATTCGGAACAACTCCCATGTCTGCCGATGTGTTGGAACAGAGTCTCTCTCCCTCAGTTACTGGCAGAGACTCTCTTTGTTGGTGTGGAATTATGACCGGTGGAAAGTGATATGTGTTGCCTGGGAGGTTCAACTCTATTCGGCATGGAACAAAGCTCCACTCCCATGTCTGCCGATGTATTGGAACAGAGTCTCTCTCCCTCAGTTACTGGCAGAGACTCTCCTTGTTGGTGTGGAAATATGACCGGTGGAAGGTGATATGTTCTGCCTGGGAGGTTCAACTCTATTCGGCATGGAACATAGCTCCACTCCCATGTCTGCCGATGTGTTGGAACAGAGTCTCTCTCCCTCAGTTACTGGCAGAGACTCTCCTTGAAGAAGGTGCCCCAGACTTCCAGGTGTGGAATTATGAGCGGTGGAAGGTGATATGTTCTGCCTGGGAGGTTCAACTCTATTCGGCATGTAACAAAGCTCCACTCCCATGTCTGCTGATGTGTTGGAACAGAGTCTCTCTCCCTCAGTTACTGGCAGAGACTCTCCTTGTTGAAGGTGCCCCAGACTTCCAGGTGTGTAATATTATGACCGGTGGAAGGTGATATGTTCTGCCTTGGAGGTTCAACTTGATTCGGCATGGAACAAAGCTCCACTTCCATGTCTGCTGATGTGTTGGAACAGAGTCTCTCTCCCTCAGTTACTGGCAAAGACTCTCCTTGTTGAAGGTGCCCCAGATTTCCAGGTGTGGAATTACGACCGGTGGAAGGTGATATGTTCTGCCTGGGAGGTTCAACTCTATTCGGCATGGAACAAAGCTCCACTCCCATGTCTGCCGATGTGTTGGAACAGAGTCTCTCTCCCTCAGTTACTAGCAGAGACTCTCCTTGTTGGTGTGGAATTATGACCGGTGGAAGGTGATATGTTCTGCCTGGGAGGTTCAACTCTATTCGGCATGGAACAAAGCTCCACTCCCATGTCTGCCGATGTGTTGGAACAGAGTCTCTCTCCCTCAGTTACTGGCAGAGACTCACCTTGTTGAAGGTGCCCCAGACTTCCAGGTGTGGAATTATGACCGGTGGAAGGTGATATGTTCTGCCTGGGAGGTTCAACTCTATTCGGCATGGAACAAAGCTCAACTCCCATGTCTACCGATTTGTTGGAACAGAGTCTCTCTCCCTCAGTTACTGGCAGAGACTCTCCTTGTTGAAGGTGCCCCAGACTTCCAGGTGTGGAATTATGACCGGTGGAATGTGATATGTTCTGCCTGGGAGGTTCAACTCTATTCGGCATGGAACAAAGCTCCACTCCCATGTCTGCCGATGTGTTGGAACAGAGTATCTCTCCCTCAGTTACTGGCAGAGACTCTCCTTGTTGAAGGTGCCCCAGACTTCCAGGTATGGAAGTATGACCGGTGGAAGGTGATATGTTTTGCCTGGGAGGTTCAACTCTATTCGGCAAGGAGCAAAGCTCCACTCCCATGTCTGCCAATGTGTTGGAACAGAGTCTCTCTCCCTCAGTTACTGGCAGAGACTCTCCTTGTTGGTGTGGAATTATGACCGGTAGAAGGTGATATGTTCTGCCTGGGAGGTTCAACTCTATTCGGCATGGAACAAAGCTCCACTCCCATGTCTGCCGTTGTGTTGGAACAGAGTCTCTCTCCCTCAGTTACTGGCAGAGACTCTCCTTGTTGGTGTGGAATTATGACCGGTGGAAAGTGATATGTTCTGCCTGGGAGGTTCAACTCTATTCGGCATGGATCAAAGCTCCACTCCCATGTCTGCCCATGTGGTGGAACAGAGTCTCTCTCCCTCAGTTACTGGCAGAGACTCTCCTTATTGAAGGTGACCCAGACTTCCAGGTGTGGAATTATGACTGGTGGAAGGTGATATGTTCTGCCTGGGAAGTTCAACTCTATTCGGCATGGAACAAAGCTCCACTCCCATGTCTGCCGATGTGTTGGAACAGAGTTTCTCTCCCTCAGTTACTGGCAGAGACTCTCCTTGTTGGGGTGGAATTATGACCGGTGGAAGGTGATATGTTCTGCCTGGGAGGTTCAACTCTATTCGGCATGGAACAAAGCTCCACTCCCATGTCTGCCGATTTGTTGGAACAGAGTCTCTCTCCCTCAGTTACTGGCAGAGACTCTCCTTGTTAAAGGTGCCCCAGACTTCCAGGTGTGGAATTATGACCGGTGGAAGGTGATATGTTCTGCCTGGGAGGTTCAACTCTATTCGGCATGGAACAAAGCTCCACTCCCATGTCTGATGATGTGTTGGAACAGAGTCTCTCTCCCTCAGTTACTGGCAGAGACTCTCCTTGTTGGTGTGGAATTAATCACCGGTGGAAGGTGATATGTTCTGCCTGGGAGGTTCAACTCTATTCGGCATGGAACAAAGCTCCACTCCCATGTCTGCTGATTTGTTGGAACAGAGTCTCTCTCCCTCAGTTACTGGCAGAGACTCTCCTTGTTGGTGTGGAATTATGACCGGTGGAAGTTGATATGTTCTGCCTGGGAGGTTTAACTCTATTCGACATGGAACAAAGCTCCACTTCCATGTCTGCCGATGTGTTGGAACAGAGTCTCTCTCCCTCAGTTACTGCCAGAGACTCTCCTTGTTGGTGTGGAATTATGACCGGTGGAAGGTGATATGTTCTGCCTGGGAGGTTCAACTCTATTCGGCATGGAACAAAGCTCCACTTCCATGTCTGCTGATGTGTTGGAACAGAGTCTCTCCTTGTTGGTGTGGAATTATGACCGGTGGAAGGTGATATGTTCTGCCTGGAAGGTTCAACTCTATTCGGCATGGAACAAAGCTCCACTCCCATGTCTGCCGATGTGTTGGAACAGAGTCTCTCTCCCTCAGTTACTGGCAGAGACTCTCCTTGTTGAAGGTGCCCCAGACTTCCAGGTGTGGAATTATGACCGGTGGAAGGTGATATGTTCTGCCTGGGAGGTTCAACTCTATTCGGCATGGAACAAAGCTCCACTCCCATATCTGCCGAAGTGTTGGAACAGAGTCTCTCCTTGTTGGTGTGGAATTATGACCGGTGGAAGGTGATATGTTCTGCCTGGGAGGTTCAACTCTATTCGGCATGGAACAAAGCTCCACTCCCATGTCTGCCGATGTGTTGGAACAGAGTCTCTCTCCCTCAGTTACTGGCAGAGACTCTTCTTGTTGAAGGTGCCCCAGACATCCAGGTGTTGAAGTTTGACCGGTGGAAGGTGATATGTTCTGCCTGGGAGGTTCAACTCTATTCGGCATGGAGCAAAGCTCCACTCCCATGTCTGCCGATCTGTTGGAACAGAGTCTCTCCTTGTTGAAGGTGCCCCAGACTTCCAGGTGTGGAATTATGACCGGTGGAAGGTGATATGTTCTGCCTGGGAGGTTCAACTCTATTCGCCATGGAACAAAGCTCCACTCCCATGTCTGCCGATGTGTTGGAACAGAGTCTCTCTCCCTCAGTTACTGGCAGAGACTCTCCTTGTTGGTGTGGAATTATGACCGGTGGAAGGTGATATGTTCTGCCTGGGAGCTTCAACTCTATTCGGCATGGAACAAAGCTCCACTCCCATGTCTGCCGATGTGTTGGAACAGAGTCTCTTTCCCTCAGTTACTGGCAGAGACTCTCCTTGTTGAAGGTGCCCCAGACTTCCAGGTGTGGAATTATGACTGGTGGAAGGTGATATGTTCTGCCTGGGAGGTTCAACTCTATTCGGCATGGAACAAAGCTCCACTCCCATGTCTGCCGATGTGTTGGAACAGAGTCTCTCTCCCTCAGTTACTGGCAGAGACTCTCCTTGTTGGTGTGGAATTATGACTGGTGGAAGGTGATATGTTCTGCCTGGGAGGTTCAACTCTATTCGGCATGAAACAAAGCTCCACTCCCATGTCTGCCGATGTATTGGAACAGAGTCTCTCTCCCTCAGTTACTGGCAGAGACTCTCCTTGTTGGTGTGGAATTATGACCGGTGGAAGGTGACATGTGTTGCCTGGGAGGTTCAACTCTATTCGGCATGGAACAAAGCTCCACTCCCATGTCTGCCGATGTTTTGGAACAGAGTCTCTCTCCCTCAGTTACTGGCAGAGACTCTCCTTGTTGGTGTGGAATTATGACCGGTGGAAGGTGATATGTGTTGCCCGGGAGGTTCAACTCTATTCGGCATGGAACAAAGCTCCACTCCCATGTCTGCCGATGTGTTGGAATAGAGTCTCTCTCCCTCAGTTACTGGCAGAGACTCGCCTTGTTGGTGTGGAATTATAACCGGTGGAAGGTGATATGTTCTGCCTGGGAGGTTCAACTCTATTCGGCATGGAACAAAGCTCCACTCCCATGTCTGCCGATGTGTTGGAACAGAGTCTCTCTCCCTCAGTTACTGGCAGAGACTCTCCTTGATGAAGGTGCCCCAGACTTCCAGGTGTGGAATTATGACCGGTGGAAGGTGATATGTTCTGCCTGGGAGGTTCAACTCTATTCGGCATGGAACAAAGCTCCACTCCCATGTCTGCCGATGTGTTGGAACAGAGTCTCTCTCCCTCAGTTACTGGCAGAGACTCTCCTTGTTGAAGGTGTCCCAGACTTCCAGGTGTGGAAGTATGACCGGTGGAAGGTGATATGTTCTGCCTGGGAGGTTCAACTCTATTCGGCATGGAACAAAGCTCCACTCCCATGTCTGCCGATGTGTTGGAACAGAGTCTCTCTCCCTCAGTTACTGGCAGAGACTCTCCGTGTTGGTGTGGAATTATGACCGGTCGAAGGTAATATGTTCTGCCTGGGAGGCTCAACTCTATTCGGCATGGAACAAAGCTCCACTCCCATGTCTGCCGATGTGTTGGAACAGAGTCTTTCTCCCTCAGTTACTGGCAGAGACTCTCCTTGTTGGTGTAGAATTATGACCGGTGGAAGGTGATATGTTCTGCCTGGGAGGTTCAACTCTATTCGGCATGGAACAAAGCTCCACTCCCATGTCTGCCGATGTGTTGGAACAGAGTCTCTCTCCATCAGTTACTGGCAGAGACTCTCCTTGTTGGTGTGGAATTATGACCGGTGGAAGGTGATATGTTCTGCCTGGGAGGTTCAACTCTATTCGGCACGGAACATAGCTCCACTCCCATGTCTGCCGATGTGTTGGAACAGAGTCTCTCTCCCTCAGTTACTGACAGAGACTCTCCTTGTTGAAGGTGCCCCACACTTCCAGGTGTGGAATTATGACCGGTGGAAGGTGATATGTTCTGCCTGGGAGGTTTAACTCTATTCGGCATGGAACAAAGCTCCACTCCCATGTCTGCCGATGTGTTGGAACAGAGTCTCTCTCCCTCAGTTGCTGGCAGAGACTCTCCTTGTTGGTGTGGAATTATGACCAGTGGAAGGTGATATGTTCTGCCTGGGAGGTTCAACTCTATTCGGCATGGAACAAAGCTCCACTCCCATGTCTGCCGATGTGTTGGAACAGAGTCTCTCTCCCTCAGTTACTAGCAGAGACTCTCCTTGTTGGAGGTGCCCCAGACTTCCAGGTGTGGAATTATGACCGGTGGAAGGTGATATGTTCTGCCTGGGAGGTTCAACTCTATTCGGCATGGAACAAAGCTCCACTCCCATGTCTGCTGATGTTTTGGAACAGAGTCTCTCTCCCTCAGTTACTGGCAGAGACTCTCCTTGTTGAAGGTGCCCCAGACTTCCAGGTGTGGAATTATGACCGGTGGAAGGTGATATGTTCTGCCTGGGAGGTTCAACTCTATTCGGCATGGAACAAAGCTCCACTCCCATGTCTGCCAATGTGTTGGAACAGAGTCTCTCTCCCTCAGTTACTGGCAGAGACTCTCCTTGTTGGTGTGGAATTATGACCGGTGGAAGGAGATATGTTCTGCCTGGGAGGTTCAACTCTATTCGGCATGGAACAAAGCTCCACTCCCATGTCTGCCGATGTGTTGGAACAGAGTCTCTCTCCATCAGTTACTGGCAGAGACTCTCCTTGTTGGTGTGGAATTATGACCGGTGGAAGGTGATATGTTCTGCCTGGGAGGTTCAACTCTATTCGGCATGGAACAAAGCTCCACTCCCATGTCTGCCGATGTGTTGGAACAGAGTCTCTCTCCCTCAGTTACTGGCAGAGACTCTCCTTGTTGGTGTGGAATTATGACCAGTGGAAGGTGATATGTTCTGCCTGGGAGGTTCAACTCTATTTGGCATGGAACAAAGCTCCACTCCCTTGTCTGCCGATGTGTTGGAACAGAGTCTCTCTCCCTCAGTTACTGGCAGAGACTCTCCTTGTTGAAGGTGCCCCAGACTTCCAGGTGTGGAATTATGACCGGTGGAAGGTAATATGTTCTGCCTGGGAGGTTCAACTCTATTCGGCATGGAACAGAGCTCCACTCCCATGTCTGCTGATGTGTTGGAACAGAGTCTCTCTCCCTCAGTTACTAGCAGAGACTCTCCTTGTTGAAGGTGCCCCAGACTTCCAGGTGTGGAATTATGACCGGTGGAAGGTAATATGTTCTGCCTGGGAGGTTCAACTCTATTCGGCATGGAACAAAGCTCCACTCCCATGTCTGCCGATGTGTTGGAACAGAGTCTCTCTCCCTCAGTTACTGGCAGAGACTCTCCTTGTTGAAGGTGCCCCAGACTTCCAGGTGTGGAATTATGACCGGTGGAAGGTAATATGTTCTGCCTGGGAGGTTCAACTCTATTCGGCATGGAGCAAAGCTCCACTCCCATGTCTGCCGATGTATTGGAACAGAGTCTCTCTCCCTCAGTTACTGGCAGAGACTCTCCTTGTTGAAGGTGCCCCAGACTTCCAGGTGTGGAATTATGACCGGTGGAAGGTAATATGTTCTGCCTGGGAGGTTCAACTCTATTCGGCATGGAACAAAGCTCCACTCCCATGTCTGCCGATGTGTTGGAACAGAGTCTCTCTCCCTCAGTTACTGGCAGAGACTCTCCTTGTTGAAGGTGCCCCAGACTTCCAGGTGTGGAATTATGACCGGTGGAAGGTGATATGTTCTGCCTGGGAGTTTCAACTCTATTTGGCATGGAACAAAGCTCCACTCCCATGTCTGCCGATGTGTTGGAACAGAGTCTCTCTCCCTCAGTTACTGGCAGAGACTCTCCTTGTTGGTGTGGAATTATGACCGGTGGAAGGTGATATGTTCTGCCTTGGAGGTTCAACTCTATTCGGCATGGAACAAAGCTCCACCCCCATGTCTGCCGATGTATTGGAAAAGAGTCCCACTCCCTCAGTTACTGGCAGAGACTCTCCTTGTTGGTGTGGAATTCTGACCGGTGGAAGGTGATATGTTCTGCCTGGGAGGTTCAACTCTATTCGGCATGGAACAAAGCTCCACTCCCATGTCTGCCGATGTGTTGGAACAGAGTCTCTTTCGCTCAGTTACTGGCAGAGACTCTCCTTGTTGGTGTGGAATTATGACCGGTGGAAGGTGATATGTTCTGCCTGGGAGGTTCAACTCTATTCGGCATGGAACAAAGCTCCACTCCCATGTCTGCTGATGTGTTGGAACAGAGTCTCTCTCCATCAGTTACTGGCAGAGACTCTCCTTGTTGGTGTGGAATTATGACCGGTGGAAGGTGATATGTTCTGCCTGGGAGGTTCAACTCTATTCGGCATGGAACAAAGCTCCACTCCCATGTCTGCCGATGTGTTGGAACAGAGTCTCTCTCCCTCAGTTACTGGCAGAGACTCTCCTTGTTGAAGGTGCCCCAGACTTCCAGGTGTGGAATTATGACCGGTGGAAGGTGATATGTTCTGCCTGGGAGGTTCAACTCTATTCGGCATGGAACAAAGCTCCACTCCCATGTCTGCCGATGTGTTGGAACAGAGTCTCTCTCCCTCAGTTACTGGCAGAGACTTTCCTTGTTGAAGGTGCCCCAGACTTCCAGGAGTGGAATTATGACCGGTGGAAGGTAATATGTTCTGCCTGGGAGGTTCAACTCTATTCGGCATGGAACAAAGCTCCACTCCTATGTCTGCCGATGTGTTGGAACAGAGTCTCTCTCCCTCAGTTACTGGCAGAGACTGCCTGGGAGGTTCAACTCTATTCGGAACAACTCCCATGTCTGCCGATGTGTTGGAACAGAGTCTCTCTCCCTCAGTTACTGGCAGAGACTCTCTTTGTTGGTGTGGAATTATGACCGGTGGAAAGTGATATGTGTTGCCTGGGAGGTTCAACTCTATTCGGCATGGAACAAAGCTCCACTCCCATGTCTGCCGATGTATTGGAACAGAGTCTCTCTCCCTCAGTTACTGGCAGAGACTCTCCTTGTTGGTGTGGAAATATGACCGGTGGAAGGTGATATGTTCTGCCTGGGAGGTTCAACTCTATTCGGCATGGAACATAGCTCCACTCCCATGTCTGCCGATGTGTTGGAACAGAGTCTCTCTCCCTCAGTTACTGGCAGAGACTCTCCTTGAAGAAGGTGCCCCAGACTTCCAGGTGTGGAATTATGAGCGGTGGAAGGTGATATGTTCTGCCTGGGAGGTTCAACTCTATTCGGCATGTAACAAAGCTCCACTCCCATGTCTGCTGATGTGTTGGAACAGAGTCTCTCTCCCTCAGTTACTGGCAGAGACTCTCCTTGTTGAAGGTGCCCCAGACTTCCAGGTGTGTAATATTATGACCGGTGGAAGGTGATATGTTCTGCCTTGGAGGTTCAACTTGATTCGGCATGGAACAAAGCTCCACTTCCATGTCTGCTGATGTGTTGGAACAGAGTCTCTCTCCCTCAGTTACTGGCAGAGACTCTCCTTGTTGAAGGTGCCCCAGACTTCCAGGTGTGGAAGTATGACCGGTGGAAGGTGATATGTTCTGCCTGGGAGGTTCAACTCTATTCGGCATGGAACAAAGCTCCACTCCCATGTCTGCTGATGTGTTGGAACAGAGTCTCTCTCCCTCAGTTACTGGCAGAGACTCTCCTTGTTGGTGTGGAATTATGACCGGTGGAAGGTGATAGGTTCTGCCTGGGAGGTTCAACTCTATTCGCCTTGGAACATAGCTCCACTCCCATGTCTGCCGATGTGTTGGAACAGAGTCTCTCTCCATCAGTTACTGGCAGAGACTCTCCTTGTTGGTGTGGAATTATGACCGGTGGAAGGTGATATGTTCTGCCTGGGAGGTTCAACTCTATTCGGCATGGAACATAGCTCCACTCCCATGTCTGCCGATGTGTTGGAACAGAGTCTCCCTCCCTCAGTTACTGGCAGAGACTCTCCTTGTTGAAGGTGCCCCAGACTTCCAGGTGTGGAATTATGACAGGTGGAAGGTGATATGTTCTGCCTGGGAGGTTCAACTCTATTCGGCATGGAACAAAGCTCCACTCCTATGTCTGCCGATGTGTTGGAACAGAGTCTCTCTCCCTCAGTTACTGGCAGAGACTCTCCTTGTTGGTGTGGAATTATGACCGGTGGAAGATGATATGTTCTGCCTGGGAGGTTCAACTCTATTCGGCATGGAACAAAGCTCCACTCCCATGTCTACCGATTTGTTGGAACAGAGTCTCTCTCCCTCAGTTACTGGCAGAGACTCTCCTTGTTGAAGGTGCCCCAGACTTCCAGGTGTGGAATTATGACTGGTGGAAGGTAATATGTTCTTCCTGGGAGGTTCAACTCTATTCGGCATGGAACAAAGCTCCACTCCCATGTCTGCCGATGTGTTGGAACAGAGTCTCTCTCCCTCAGTTACTGGCAGAGACTCTCCTTGTTGGTGTGGAATTATGACCGGTGGAAGGTGATATGTTCTGCCTGGGAGGTTCAACTCTATTCGGCATGGAACAAAGCTCCACTCCCATGTCTGCCGATGTATTGGAAAAGAGTCCCTCTCCCTCAGTTACTGGCAGAGACTCTCCTTGTTGGTGTGGAATTATGACCAGTGGAAGGTGATATGTTCTGCCTGGGAGGTTCAACTCTATTCGGCATGGAACAAAGCTCCACTCCCATGTCTGCTGATGTGTTGGAACAGAGTCTCTCTCCCTCATTTACTGGCAGAGACTCTCCTTGTTGGTGTGGAATTATGACCGGTGGAAGGTGATATGTTCTGCCTGGGAGGTTCAACTCTATTCGGCATGGAACAAAGCTCCACTCCCATGTCTGCCGATGTGTTGGAACAGAGTCTCTCTCCCTCAGTTACTGGCAGAGACTCTCCTTGTTGAAGGTGCCCCAGACTTCCAGGTGTGGAATTATGACCGGTGGAAGGTGATATGTTCTGCCTGGAAGGTTCAACTCTATTCGGCATGGAACAAAGCTCCACTCCCATGTCTGCCGATGTGTTGGAACAGAGTCTCTCTCCCTCAGTTACTGGCAGAGACTCTCCTTGTTGAAGGTGCCCCAGACTTCCAGGTGTGGAATTATGACCGGTGGAAGGTGATATGTTCTGCCTGGGAGGTTCAACTCTATTCGGCATGGAACAAAGCTCCACTCCCATGTCTGCCGATGTGTTGGAACAGAGTCTCTCTCCCTCAGTTACTGGCAGAGACTCTCCTTGTTGAAGGTGCCCCAGACTTCCAGGTGTGGAATTATGACCGGTGGAAGGTGATATGTTCTGCCTGGGAGGTTCAACTCTATTCGGCATGGAACAAAGCTCCACTCCCATGTCTGCCGATGTGTTGGAACAGAGTCTCTCTCCCTCAGTTACTGGCAGAGACTCTCCTTGTTGAAGGTGCCCCAGACTTCCAGGTGTGGAATTATGACCGGTGGAAGGTAATATGTTCTGCCTGGGAGGTTCAACTCTATTCGGCATGGAGCAAAGCTCCACTCCCATGTCTGCTGATGTGTTGGAACAGAGTCTCTCTCCCTCAGTTACTGGCAGAGACTCTCCTTGTTGAAGGTGCCCCAGACTTCCAGGTGTGGAATTATGACTGGTGGAAGGTGATATGTTCTGCCTGGGAGTTTCAACTCTATTTGGCATGGATCAAAGCTCCACTCCCATGTCTGCCGATGTGTTGGAACAGAGTCTCTCTCCCTCAGTTACTGGCAGAGACTCTCCTTGTTGGTGTGGAATTATGACCGGTGGAAGGTGATATGTTTTGCCTTGGAGGTTCAACTCTATTTGGCATGGAACAAAGCTCCACCCTCATGTCTGCCGATGTATTGGAAAAGAGTCCCTCTCCCTCAGTTACTGGCAGAGACTCTCCTTGTTGGTGTGGAATTCTGACCGGTGGAAGGTGATATGTTCTGCCTGGGAGGTTCAACTCTATTCGGCATGGAACAAAGCTCCACTCCCATGTCTGCCGATGTGTTGGAACAGAGTCTCTTTCGCTCAGTTACTGGCAGAGACTCTCCTTGTTGGTGTGGAATTATGACCGGTGGAAGGTGATATGTTCTGCCTGGGAGGTTCAACTCTATTCGGCATGGAACAAAGCTCCACTCCCATGTCTGCCGATGTGTTGGAACAGAGTCTCTCTCCCTCAGTTACTGGCAGAGACTCTCCTTGTTGGTGTGGAATTATGACCAGTGGAAGGTGATATGTTCTGCCTGGGAGGTTCAACTCTATTCGGCATGGAACAAAGCTCCACTCCCATGTCTGCCGATGTGTTGGAACAGAGTCTCTCTCCCTCAGTTACTGGCAGAGACTCTCCTTGTTGGTGTGGAATTATGACCGGTGGAAGGTGATATGTTCTGCCTGGGAGGTTCAACTCTATTCGGCATGGAACAAAGCTCCACTCCCATGTCTGCCGATGTGTTGGAACAGAGTCTCTCTCCCTCAGTTACTGGCAGAGACTTTCCTTGTTGAAGGTGCCCCAGACTTCCAGGAGTGGAATTATGACCGGTGGAAGGTAATATGTTCTGCCTGGGAGGTTCAACTCTATTCGGCATGGAACAAAGCTCCACTCCTATGTCTGCCGATGTGTTGGAACAGAGTCTCTCTCCCTCAGTTACTGGCAGAGACTGCCTGGGAGGTTCAACTCTATTCGGAACAACTCCCATGTCTGCCGATGTGTTGGAACAGAGTCTCTCTCCCTCAGTTACTGGCAGAGACTCTCCTTGTTGAAGGTGCCCCAGACTTCCAGGTGTGGAATTATGACCGGTGGAAGGTGATATGTTCTGCCTGGGAGGTTCAACTCTATTCGGCATGGAACAAAGCTCCACTCCCATGTCTGCCGATGTGTTGGAACAGAGTCTCTCTCCCTCAGTTACTGGCAGAGACTTTCCTTGTTGAAGGTGCCCCAGACTTCCAGGAGTGGAATTATGACCGGTGGAAGGTAATATGTTCTGCCTGGGAGGTTCAACTCTATTCGGCATGGAACAAAGCTCCACTCCTATGTCTGCCGATGTGTTGGAACAGAGTCTCTCTCCCTCAGTTACTGGCAGAGACTGCCTGGGAGGTTCAACTCTATTCGGAACAACTCCCATGTCTGCCGATGTGTTGGAACAGAGTCTCTCTCCCTCAGTTACTTGCAGAGACTCTCCTTGAAGAAGGTGCCCCAGACTTCCAGGTGTGGAATTATGAGCGGTGGAAGGTGATATGTTCTGCCTGGGAGGTTCAACTCTATTCGGCATGTAACAAAGCTCCACTCCCATGTCTGCTGATGTGTTGGAACAGAGTCTCTCTCCCTCAGTTACTAGCAGAGACTCTCCTTGTTGAAGGTGCCCCAGACTTCCAGGTGTGTAATATTATGACCGGTGGAAGGTGATATGTTCTGCCTTGGAGGTTCAACTTGATTCGGCATGGAACAAAGCTCCACTTCCATGTCTGCTGATGTGTTGGAACAGAGTCTCTCTCCCTCAGTTACTGGCAGAGACTCTCCTTGTTGAAGGTGCCCCAGACTTCCAGGTGTGTAATATTATGACCGGTGGAAGGTGATATGTTCTGCCTTGGAGGTTCAACTTGATTCGGCATGGAACAAAGCTCCACTTCCATGTCTGCTGATGTGTTGGAACAGAGTCTCTCTCCCTCAGTTACTGGCAGAGACTCTCCTTGTTGAAGGTGCCCCAGACTTCCAGGTGTGGAAGTATGACCGGTGGAAGGTGATATGTTCTGCCTGGGAGGTTCAACTCTATTCGGCAAGGAACAAAGCTCCACTCCCATGTCTGCTGATGTGTTGGAACAGAGTCTCTCTCCCTCAGTTACTGGCAGAGACTCTCCTTGTTGGTGTGGAATTATGACCGGTGGAAGGTGATAGGTTCTGCCTGGGAGGTTCAACTCTATTCGGCATGGAACATAGCTCCACTCCCATGTCTGCCGATGTGTTGGAACAGAGTCTCTCCCCATCAGTTACTGGCAGAGACTCTCCTTGTTGGTGTGGAATTATGACCGGTGGAAGGTGATATGTTCTGCCTGGGAGGTTCAACTCTATTCGGCATGGAACATAGCTCCACTCCCATGTCTGCCGATGTGTTGGAACAGAGTCTCCCTCCCTCAGTTACTGGCAGAGACTCTCCTTGTTGAAGGTGCCCCAGACTTCCAGGTGTGGAATTATGACAGGTCGAAGGTGATATGTTCTGCCTGGGAGGTTCAACTCTATTCGGCATGGAACAAAGCTCCACTCCTATGTCTGCCGATGTGTTGGAACAGAGTCTCTCTCCCTCAGTTACTGGCAGAGACTCTCCTTGTTGGTGTGGAATTATGACCGGTGGAAGATGATATGTTCTGCCTGGGAGGCTCAACTCTATTCGGCATGGAACAAAGCTCCACTCCCATGTCTACCGATTTGTTGGAACAGAGTCTCTCTCCCTCAGTTACTGGCAGAGACTCTCCTTGTTGAAGGTGCCCCAGACTTCCAGGTGTGGAATTATGACTGGTGGAAGGTGATATGTTCTGCCTGGGAGGTTCAACTCTATTCGGCATGGAACAAAGCTCCACTCCCATGTCTGCCGATGTATTGGAAAAGAGTCCCTCTCCCTCAGTTACTGGCAGAGACTCTCCTTGTTGGTGTGGAATTATGACCAGTGGAAGGTGATATGTTCTGCCTGGGAGGTTCAACTCTATTCGGCATGGAACAAAGCTCCACTCCCATGTCTGCTGATGTGTTGGAACAGAGTCTCTCTCCCTCATTTACTGGCAGAGACTCTCCTTGTTGGTGTGGAATTATGACCAGTGGAAGGTGATATGTTCTGCCTGGGAGGTTCAACTCTATTCGGCATGGAACAAAGCTCCACTCCCATGTCTGCCGATGTGTTGGAACAGAGTCTCTCTCCCTCAGTTACTGGCAGAGACTCTCCTTGTTGAAGGTGCCCCAGACTTCCAGGTGTGGAATTATGACCGGTGGAAGGTGATATGTTCTGCCTGGAAGGTTCAACTCTATTCGGCATGGAACAAAGCTCCACTCCCATGTCTGCCGATGTGTTGGAACAGAGTCTCTCTCCCTCAGTTACTGGCAGAGACTCTCCTTGTTGAAGGTGCCCCAGACTTCCAGGTGTGGAATTATGACCGGTGGAAGGTGATATGTTCTGCCTGGGAGGTTCAACTCTATTCGGCATGGAACAAAGCTCCACTCCCATGTCTGCCGATGTGTTGGAACAGAGTCTCTCTCCTTCAGTTACTGGCAGAGACTCTCCTTGTTGAAGGTGCCCCAGACTTCCAGGTGTGGAATTATGACCGGTGGAAGGTGATATGTTCTGCCTGGGAGGTTCAACTCTATTCGGCATGGAACAAAGCTCCACTCCCATGTCTGCTGATGTGTTGGAACAGAGTCTCTCTCCCTCATTTACTGGCAGAGACTCTCCTTGTTGGTGTGGAATTATGACCGGTGGAAGGTGATATGTTCTGCCTGGGAGGTTCAACTCTATTCGGCATGGAACAAAGCTCCACTCCCATGTCTGCCGATGTGTTGGAACAGAGTCTCTCTCCCTCATTTACTGGCAGAGACTCTCCTTTTTGGTGTGGAATTATGACCGGTGGAAGGTGATATGTTCTGCCTGGGAGGTTCAACTCTATTCGGCATGGAACAAAGCGTCAACAAAGAGTTGAATAGCGTCCTAGCTCATTCAGCAACAGAGACAATCACGATCTTAGCTCTTTTAGCAAGAAATGCATTGAAAACAGCGTGCGTCTTATCATTGAGGTTGTCTTGTTAGGAAAATGAGTTAGGAGACAAAATAACGGTGTTTCTACATTAAGTAAGTGTTTCTCTTTTAGATCGGAGTTGAATATCCCCCTAGCTCATTCAGCAACAGAGACAATCAAGATCTTAGCTCTTTTAGCAAGAAATGCTTGGAAAACAGTGTGCGCCTTATCATTGAGGTTGTCTTGTTAGGAAAATGAGTTAGGAGACAAAATAACGGTGTTCCTACATGAAAATAGTGAGTCTCTCTTAGATTCGAGTTGAATAGCGTCCTAGCTCATTCAGCAACAGAGACAATCACGATCTTAGCTCTTTTAGCAAGAAATGCATTGAAAACAGTGTGCGTCTTATCATTGAGGTTGTCTTGTTAGGAAAATGAGTTAGGAGACAAAATAACGGTGTTTCTACATTAAGTAAGTGTGTCTCTTTTAGATCGGAGTTGAATATCCCCCTAGCTCATTCAGCAACAGAGATAATCACGATCTTAGCTCTTTTAGCTAGAAATGCATTGAAAACAGTGTGCGTCTTATCATTGAGGTTGTCTTGTTAGGAAAATGAGTTAGGAGACAAAGTAACGGTGTTCCTACATGAAGTTAGTGAGTCTCTCTTAGATTAGAGTTGAATAGCGTCCTAGCTCATTCAGCAACAGAGATAATCACGATCTTAGCTCTTTTAGCTAGAAATGCTTGGAAAACAGTGTGCGTCTTATCATTGAGGTTGTCTTGTTAGGAAAATGAGTTAGGAAACAAAATAACTATGTTCCTACATGAAAATAGTGAGTGTCTCTTAGATTAGAGTTCAATAGCGTCCTAGCTCATTCAGCAACAGAGATAATCACGATCTTAGCTCTTTTAGCTAGAAATGAATGGAAAACAGTGTGCGTCTTATCATTGAGGTTGTCTTGTTAGGAAAATGAGTTAGGAGACAAAGTAACGGTGTTCCTACATGAAGTTAGTGAGTCTCTCTTAGATTAGAGTTGCATAGCGTCCTAGCTCATTCAGCAACAGAGATAATCACGATCTTAGCTCTATTAGCAAGAAATGCATGGAATACAGTGTGCGTCTTATCATTGAGGTTGTCTTGTTAGCAAAATGAGTTAGGAGACAAAATAACGGTGTTTCTACATTAAGTAAGTGTGTCTCTTTTAGATCGGAGTTGAATATCCCCCTAACTCATTCAGCAACAGAGATAATCACGATCTTAGCACTTTTAGCTAGAAATGCATGGAAAACAGTGTGCGTCTTATCATTGAGGTTGTCTTGTTAGGAAAAGGAGTTAGGAGACAAAGTAACGGTGTTCCTACATGAAGTTAGTGAGTCTCTCTTAGATTAGAGTTGCATAGCGTCCTAGCTCATTCAGCAACAGAGATAATCACGATCTTAGCTCTTTTAGCAAGAAATGCATGGAATACAGTGTGCGTCTTATCATTGAGGTTGTCTTGTTAGGAAAAGGAGTTAGGAGACAAAGTAACGGTGTTCCTACATGAAGTTAGTGAGTCTCTCTTAGATTAGAGTTGCATAGCGTCCTAGCTCATTCAGCAACAGAGATAATCACGATCTTAGCTCTATTAGCAAGAAATGCATGGAATACAGTGTGCGTCTTATCATTGAGGTTGTCTTGTTAGGAAAATGAGTTAGGAGACAAAATTACGGTGTTTCTACATGAAGTTAGTGAGTCTCTCTTAGATTAGAGTTGAATACCGTCCTTGCTCATTCAGCAACAGAGATAATCACGATCTTAGCTCTTTTAGCTAGAAATGCATTGAAAACAGTGTGCGTCTTATCATTGAGGTTGTCTTGTTAGGAAAATGAGTTAGGAGACAAAATAACGGTGTTCCTACATGAAAATAGTGAGTCTCTCTTAGATTAGAGTTCAATAGCGTCCTAGCTCATTCAGCAACAGAGATAATCACGATCTTAGCTCTTTTAGCAAGAAATGCATGGAATACAGTGTGCGTCTTATCATTGAGGTTGTCTTGTTAGGAAAATGAGTTAGGAGACAAAGTAACGGTGTTCCTACATGAAGTTAGTATGTCTCTCTTAGATTAGAGTTGAATAGCGTCCTTGCTCATTCAGCAACAGAGATAATCACGATCTTAGCTCTTTTAGTAAGAAATGCTTGGAAAACAGTGTGCGTCTTATCATTGAGGTTGTCTTGTTAGGAAAAGGAGTTAGGAGACAAAATAACGGTGTTTCTACATTAAGTAAGTGTGTCTCTTTTAGATCGGAGTAGAATATCCCCCTAGCTCATTCAGCAACAGAGATAATCACGATCTTAGCTCTTTTAGCTAGAAATGCATGGAAAACAGTGTGCGTCTTATCATTGAGGTTGTCTTGTTAGGAAAATGAGTTAGGAGACAAAGTAACGGTGTTCCTACATGAAGTTAGTGAGTCTCTCTTAGATTAGAGTTGCATAGCGTCCTAGCTCATTCAGCAACAGAGATCATCACGATCTTAGCTCTTTTAGCTAGAAATGCATTGAAAACAGTGTGCGTCTTATCATTGAGGTTGTCTTGTTAGGAAAATGAGTTAGGAGACAAAGTAACGGTGTTCCTACATGAAGTTAGTGAGTCTCTCTTAGATTAGAGTTGAATAGCGTCCTAGCTCATTCAGCAACAGAGATAATCACGATCTTAGCTCTTTTAGCTAGAAATGCTTGGAAAACAGTGTGCGTCTTATCATTGAGGTTGTCTTGTTAGGAAAATGAGTTAGGAGACAAAGTAACGGTGTTCCTACATGAAGTTAGTGAGTCTCTCTTAGATTAGAGTTGAATAGCGTCCTAGCTCATTCAGCAACAGAGATAATCACGATCTTAGCTCTTTTAGCTAGAAATGCTTGGAAAACAGTGCGCGTCTTATCATTGAGGTTGTCTTGTTAGGAAAATGAGTTAGGAAACAAATTAACGGTGTTCCTACATGAAAATAGTGAGTCTCTCTTAGATTAGAGTTCAATAGCGTCCTAGCTCATTCAGCAACAGAGATAATCACGATCTTAGCTCTTTTAGCTAGAAATGCATGGAAAACAGTGTGCGTCTTATCATTGAGGTTGTCTTGTTAGGAAAAGGAGTTAGGAGACAAAGTAACGGTGTTCCTACATGAAGTTAGTGAGTCTCTCTTAGATTAGAGTTGCATAGTGTCCTAGCTCATTCAGCAACAGAGATAATCACGATCTTAGCTCTTTTAGCAAGAAATGCATGGAATACAGTGTGCGTCTTATCATTGAGGTTGTCTTTATAGGAAAATGAGTTAGGAGACAAAGTAACGGTGTTCCTACATGAAGTTAGTATGTCTCTCTTAGATTAGAGTTGAATAGCGTCCTTGCTCATTTAGCAACAGAGATAATCACGATCTTAGCTCTTTTAGTAAGAAATGCTTGGAAAACAGTGTGCGTCTTATTGAGGTTGTCTTGTTAGGAAAAAGAGTTAGGAGACAAAGTAACGGTGTTCCTACATGAAGTTAGTGAGTCTCTCTTAGATTAGAGTTCAATAGCGTCCTAGCTCATTCAGCAACAGAGATAATCACGATCTTAGCTCTTTTAGCTAGAAATGCTTGGAAAACAGTGTGCGTCTTATCATTGAGGTTGTCTTGTTAGGAAAATGAGTTAGGAGACAAAGTAACGGTGTTCCTACATGAAGTTAGTGAGTCTCTCTTAGATTAGAGTTGAATAGCGTCCTAGCTCATTCAGCAACAGAGATAATCACGATCTTAGCTCTTTTAGCTAGAAATGCTTGGAAAACAGTGCGCGTCTTATCATTGAGGTTGTTTTGTTAGGAAAATGAGTTAGGAAACAAAATAACGGTGTTCCTACATGAAAATAGTGAGTCTCTCTTAGATTAGAGTTCAATAGCGTCCTAGCTCATTCAGCAACAGAGATAATCACGATCTTAGCTCTTTTAGCTAGAAATGCATGGAAAACAGTGTGCGTCTTATCATTGAGGTTGTCTTGTTAGGAAAAGGAGTTAGGAGACAAAGTAACGGTGTTCCTACATGAAGTTAGTGAGTCTCTCTTAGAGTTGCATAGTGTCCTAGCTCATTCAGCAACAGAGATAATCACGATCTTAGCTCTTTTAGCAAGAAATGCATGGAATAGAGTGTGCGTCTTATCATTGAGGTTGTCTTTATAGGAAAATGAGTTAGGAGACAAAGTAACGGTGTTCCTACATGAAGTTAGTATGTCTCTCTTAGATTAGAGTTGAATAGCGTCCTTGCTCATTCAGCAACAGAGATAATCACGATCTTAGCTCTTTTAGTAAGAAATGCTTGGAAAACAGTGTGCGTCTTATCATTGAGGTTGTCTTGTTAGGAAAAAGATTTAGGAGACAAAGTAACGGTGTTCCTACATGAAGTTAGTGAGTCTCTCTTAGATTAGAGTTGAATAGCGTCCTAGCTCATTCAGCAACAGAGACAATCACGATCTTAGCTCTTTTAGCAAGAAATGCATTGAAAACAGTGTGCGTCTTATCATTGAGGTTGTCTTGTTAGGAAAATGAGTTAGGAGACAAAGTAACGGTGTTCCAACATGAAGTTAGTGAGTCTCTCTTAGATTAGAGTTGAATAGCGTCCTAGCTCATTCAGCAACAGAGATAATCACGATTTTAGCTCTTTTAGCAAGTAATGCTTGGAAAACAGTGTGCGCCTTATCATTGAGGTTGTCTTGTTAGGAAAATGAGTTAGGAGACAAAATAACGGTGTTCCTACATGAAAATAGTGAGTCTCTCTTAGATTAGAGTTCAATAGCGTCCTAGCTCATTCAGCAACAGAGACAATCACGATCTTAGCTCTTTTATCAAGAAATGCATTGAAAACAGTGTGCGTCTTATCATTGAGGTTGTCTTGTTAGGAAAATGAGTTAGGAGACAAAGTAACGGTGTTCCTACATGAAGTTAGTGAGTCTCTCTTAGATTAGAGTTGCATAGCGTCCTAGCTCATTCAGCAACAGAGATAATCACGATCTTAGCTCTTTTAGCTAGAAATGCTTGGAAAACAGTGTGCGTCTTATCATTGAGGTTGTCTTGTTAGGAAAATGAGTTAGGAGACAAAGTAACGGTGTTCCTACATGAAGTTAGTGAGTCTCTCTTAGATTAGAGTTGAATAGCGTCCTAGCTCATTCAGCAACAGAGATAATCACGACCTTAGCTCTTTTAGCTAGAAATGCTTGGAAAACAGTGCGCGTCTTATCATTGAGGTTGTCTTGTTAGGAAAATGAGTTAGGAAACAAAATAACGGTGTTCCTACATGAAAATAGTGAGTCTCTCTTAGATTAGAGTTCAATAGCGTCCTAGCTCATTCAGCAACAGAGATAATCACGATCTTAGCTCTTTTAGCTAGAAATGCATGGAAAACAGTGTGCGTCTTATCATTGAGGTTGTCTTGTTAGGAAAAGGAGTTAGGAGACAAAGTAACGGTGTTCCTACATGAAGTTAGTGAGTCTCTCTTAGATTAGAGTTGCATAGTGTCCTAGCTCATTCAGCAACAGAGATAATCACGATCTTAGCTCTTTTAGCAAGAAATGCATGGAATACAGTGTGCGTCTTATCATTGAGGTTGTCTTTATAGGAAAATGAGTTAGGAGACAAAGTAACGGTGTTCCTACGTGAAGTTAGTATGTCTCTCTTAGATTAGAGTTGAATAGCGTCCTTGCTCATTCAGCAACAGAGATAATCACGATCTTAGCTCTTTTAGTAAGAAATGCTTGGAAAACAGTGTGCGTCTTATCATTGAGGTTGTCTTGTTAGGAAAAAGAGTTAGGAGACAAAGTAACGGTGTTCCTACATGAAGTTAGTGAGTCTCTCTTAGATTAGAGTTGAATAGCGTCCTAGCTCATTCAGCAACAGAGACAATCACGATCTTAGCTCTTTTAGCAAGAAATGCATTGAAAACAGTGTGCGTCTTATCATTGAGGTTGTCTTGTTAGGAAAATGAGTTAGGAGACAAAGTAACGGTGTTCCAACATAAAGTTAGTGAGTCTCTCTTAGATTAGAGTTGAATAGCGTCCTAGCTCATTCAGCAACAGAGATAATCACGATTTTAGCTCTTTTAGCAAGTAATGCTTGGAAAACAGTGTGCGCCTTATCATTGAGGTTGTCTTGTTAGGAAAATGAGTTAGGAGACAAAATAACGGTGTTCCTACATGAAAATAGTGAGTCTCTCTTAGATTAGAGTTCAATAGCGTCCTAGCTCATTCACCAACAGAGACAATCACGATCTTAGCTCTTTTATCAAGAAATGCATTGAAAACAGTGTGCGTCTTATCATTGAGGTTGTCTTGTTAGGAAAATGAGTTAGGAGACAAAGTAACGGTGTTCCTACATGAAGTTAGTTAGTCTCTCTTAGATTAGAGTTGAATAGCGTCCTAGCTCATTCAGCAACAGAGATAATCACGATGTTAGCTCTTTTAGCAAGAAATGCTTGGAAAACAGTGTGCGTCTTATCATTGAGGTTGTCTTGTTAGGAAAATGAGTTAGGAGACAAAATTACGGTGTTTCAACATGAAAATAGTGAGTCTCTCTTAGATTAGAGTTCAATAGCGTCCTTGCTCATTCAGCAACAGAGATAATCACGATCTTAGCTCTTTTAGCTTGAAATGCATTGAAAACAGTGTGCGTCTTATCATTGAGGTTGTCTTGTTAGGAAAATGAGTTAGGAGACAAAATAACGGTGTTTCTACATTAAGTAAGTGTGTCTCTTTTAGATCGGAGTTGAATATACCCCTAGCTCATTCAGCAACAGAGATAATCACGATCTTAGCTCTTTTAGCTAGAAATGCATGAAAAACAGTGTGCGTCTTATCATTGAGGTTGTCTTGTTAGGAAAAGGAGTTAGGAGACAAAGTAACGGTGTTCCTACATGAAGTTAGTTAGTTTCTCTTAGATTAGAGTTGCATAGCGTCCTAGCTCATTCAGCAACAGAGATAATCACGATCTTAGCTCTTTTAGCTAGAAATGCATGGAAAACAGTGTGCGTCTTATCATTGAGGTTGTCTTGTTAGGAAAAGGAGTTAGGAGACAAAGTAACGGTGTTCCTACATGAAGTTAGTTAGTCTCTCTTAGATTAGAGTTGCATAGCGTCCTAGCTCATTCAGCAACAGAGATAATCACGATCTTAGCTCTTTTAGCAAGAAATGCATGGAAAACAGTGTGCGTCTTATCATTGAGGTTGTCTTGTTAGGAAAATGAGTTAGGAGACAAAATTACGGTGTTTCTACATGAAGTTAGTGAGTCTCTCTTAGATTAGAGTTGAATACCGTCCTTGCTCATTCAGCAACAGAGATAATCACGATCTTAGCTCTTTTAGCTAGAAATGCATTGAAAACAGTGTGCGTCTTATCATTGAGGTTGTCTTGTTAGGAAAATGAGTTAGGAGACAAAATAACGGTGTTCCTACATGAAAATAGTGAGTCTCTCTTAGATTAGAGTTCAATAGCGTCCTAGCTCATTCAGCAACAGAGATAATCACGATCTTAGCTCTTTTAGCTAGAAATGCATGGAAAACAGTGTGCGTCTTATCATTGAGGTTGTCTTGTTAGGAAAAGGAGTTAGGAGACAAAGTAACGGTGTTCCTACATGAAGTTAGTGAGTCTCTCTTAGATTAGAGTTGCATAGCGTCCTAGCTCATTCAGCAACAGAGATAATCACGATCTTAGCTCTTTTAGCAAGAAATGCATGGAATACAGTGTGCGTCTTATCATTGAGGTTGTCTTGTTAGGAAAATGAGTTAGGAGACAAAGTAACGGTGTTCCTACATGAAGTTAGTATGTCTCTCTTAGATTAGAGTTGAATAGCGTCCTTGCTCATTCAGCAACAGAGATAATCACGATCTTAGCTCTTTTAGTAAGAAATGCTTGGAAAACAGTGTGCGTCTTATCATTGAGGTTGTCTTGTTAGGAAAAGGAGTTAGGAGACAAAATAACGGTGTTTCTACATTAAGTAAGTGTGTCTCTTTTAGATCGGAGTAGAATATCCCCCTAGCTCATTCAGCAACAGAGATAATCACGATCTTAGCTCTTTTAGCTAGAAATGCATGGAAAACAGTGTGCGTCTTATCATTGAGGTTGTCTTGTTAGGAAAATGAGTTAGGAGACAAAGTAACGGTGTTCCTACATGAAGTTAGTGAGTCTCTCTTAGATTAGAGTTGAATAGCGTCCTAGCTCGTTCAGCAACAGAGATAATCACGATCTTAGCTCTTTTGGCTAGAAATGCTTGGAAAACAGTGTGCGTCTTATTATTGAGGTTGTCTTGTTAGGAAAATGAGTTAGGAAACAAAATAACGGTGTTCCTACATGAAAATAGTGAGTCTCTCTTAGATTAGAGTTCAATAGCGTCCTAGCTCATTCAGCAACAGAGATAATCACGATCTTAGCTCTTTTAGCTAGAAATGCATGGAAAACAGTGTGCGTCTTATCATTGAGGTTGTCTTGTTAGGAAAATGAGTTAGGAGACAAAGTAACGGTGTTCCTACATGAAGTTAGTGAGTCTCTCTTAGATTAGAGTTGCATAGCGTCCTAGCTCATTCAGCAACAGAGATAATCACGATCTTAGCTCTATTAGCAAGAAATGCATGGAATACAGTGTGCGTCTTATCATTGAGGTTGTCTTGTTAGGAAAATGAGTTAGGAGACAAAATAACGGTGTTTCTACATTAAGTAAGTGTGTCTCTTTTAGATCGGAGTTGAATATCCCCCTAGCTCATTCAGCAACAGAGATAATCACGATCTTAGCTCTTTTAGCTAGAAATGCATGGAAAACAGTGTGCGTCTTATCATTGAGGTTGTCTTGTTAGGAAAAGGAGTTAGGAGACAAAGTAACGGTGTTCTTACATGAAGTTAGTGAGTCTCTCTTAGATTAGAGTTGCATAGCTTCCTAGCTCATTCAGCAACAGAGATCATCACGATCTTAGCTCTTTTAGCTAGAAATGCATTGAAAACAGTGTGCGTCTTATCATTGAGGTTGTCTTGTTAGGAAAATGAGTTAGGAGACAAAGTAACGGTGTTCCTACATGAAGTTAGTGAGTCTCTCTTAGATTAGAGTTCAATAGCGTCCTAGCTCATTCAGCAATAGAGATAATCACGATCTTAGCTCTTTTAGCTAGAAATGCATGGAAAACAGTGTGCGTCTTATCATTGAGGTTGTCTTGTTAGGAAAATGAGTTAGGAGACAAAGTAACGGTGTTCCTACATGAAGTTAGTGAGTCTCTCTTAGATTAGAGTTGCATAGCGTCCTAGCTCATTCAGCAACAGAGATAATCACGATCTTAGCTCTATTAGCAAGAAATGCATGGAATACAGTGTGCGTCTTATCATTGAGGTTGTCTTGTTAGGAAAATGAGTTAGGAGACAAAATAACGGTGTTTCTACATTAAGTAAGTGTGTCTCTTTTAGATCGGAGTTGAATATCCCCCTAGCTCATTCAGCAACAGAGATAATCACGATCTTAGCTCTTTTAGCTAGAAATGCATGGAAAACAGTGTGCGTCTTATCATTGAGGTTGTCTTGTTAGGAAAAGGAGTTAGGAGACAAAGTAACGGTGTTCCTACATGAAGTTAGTGAGTCTCTCTTAGATTAGAGTTGCATAGCGTCCTAGCTCATTCAGCAACAGAGATAATCACGATCTTAGCTCTATTAGCAAGAAATGCATGGAATACAGTGTGCGTCTTATCATTGAGGTTGTCTTGTTAGGAAAATGAGTTAGGAGACAAAATTACGGTGTTTCTACATGAAGTTAGTGAGTCTCTCTTAGATTAGAGTTGAATACCGTCCTTGCTCATTCAGCAACAGAGATAATCACGATCTTAGCTCTTTTAGCTAGAAATGCATTGAAAACAGTGTGCGTCTTATCATTGAGGTTGTCTTGTTAGGAAAATGAGTTAGGAGACAAAATAACGGTGTTCCTACATGAAAATAGTGAGTCTCTCTTAGATTAGAGTTCAATATCCCCCTAGCTCATTCAGCAACAGAGATAATCACGATCTTAGCTCTTTTAGCTAGAAATGCATGGAAAACAGTGTGCGTCTTATCATTGAGGTTGTCTTGTTAGGAAAAGGAGTTAGGAGACAAAGTAACGGTGTTCCTACATGAAGTTAGTGAGTCTCTCTTAGATTAGAGTTGCATAGCGTCCTAGCTCATTCAGCAACAGAGATAATCACGATCTTAGCTCTATTAGCAAGAAATGCATGGAATACAGTGTGCGTCTTATCATTGAGGTTGTCTTGTTAGGAAAATGAGTTAGGAGACAAAATTACGGTGTTTCTACATGAAGTTAGTGAGTCTCTCTTAGATTAGAGTTGAATACCGTCCTTGCTCATTCAGCAACAGAGATAATCACGATCTTAGCTCTTTTAGCTAGAAATGCATTGAAAACAGTGTGCGTCTTATCATTGAGGTTGTCTTGTTAGGAAAATGAGTTAGGAGACAAAATAACGGTGTTCCTACATGAAAATAGTGAGTCTCTCTTAGATTAGAGTTCAATAGCGTCCTAGCTCATTCAGCAACAGAGATAATCACGATCTTAGCTCTTTTAGCTAGAAATGCATGGAAAACAGTGTGCGTCTTATCATTGAGGTTGTCTTGTTAGGAAAAGGAGTTAGGAGACAAAGTAACGGTGTTCCTACATGAAGTTAGTGAGTCTCTCTTAGATTAGAGTTGCATAGCGTCCTAGCTCATTCAGCAACAGAGATAATCACGATCTTAGCTCTTTTAGTAAGAAATGCTTGGAAAACAGTGTGCGTCTTAGATTAGAGTTGAATATCCCCCTAGCTCATTCAGCAACAGAGATAATCACGATCTTAGCTCTTTTAGCTAGAAATGCATGGAAAACAGTGTGCGTCTTATCATTGAGGTTGTCTTGTTAGGAAAATGAGTTAGGAGACAAAGTAACGGTGTTCCTACATGAAGTTAGTGAGTCTCTCTTAGATTAGAGTTGCATAGCGTCCTAGCTCATTCAGCAACAGAGATCATCACGATCTTAGCTCTTTTAGCTAGAAATGCATTGAAAACAGTGTGCGTCTTATCATTGAGGTTGTCTTGTTAGGAAAATGAGTTAGGAGACAAAGTAACGGTGTTCCTACATGAAGTTAGTGAGTCTCTCTTAGATTAGAGTTGAATAGCGTCCTAGCTCATTCAGCAACAGAGATAATCACGATCTTAGCTCTTTTGGCTAGAAATGCTTGGAAAACAGTGTGCGTCTTATCATTGAGGTTGTCTTGTTAGGAAAATGAGTTAGGAAACAAAATAACGGTGTTCCTACATGAAAATAGTGAGTCTCTCTTAGATTAGAGTTGCATAGCGTCCTAGCTCATTCAGCAACAGAGATAATCACGATCTTAGCTCTATTAGCAAGAAATGCATGGAATACAGTGTGCGTCTTATCATTGAGGTTGTCTTGTTAGGAAAATGAGTTAGGAGACAAAATAACGGTGTTTCTACATGAAGTTAGTGAGTCTCTCTTAGATTAGAGTTGAATACCGTCCTTGCTCATTCAGCAACAGAGATAATCACGATCTTAGCTCTTTTAGCTAGAAATGCATTGAAAACAGTGTGCGTCTTATCATTGAGGTTGTCTTGTTAGGAAAATGAGTTAGGAGACAAAATAACGGTGTTCCTACATGAAAATAGTGAGTCTCTCTTAGATTAGAGTTCAATAGCGTCCTAGCTCATTCAGCAACAGAGATAATCACGATCTTAGCTCTTTTAGCTAGAAATGCATGGAAAACAGTGTGCGTCTTATCATTGAGGTTGTCTTGTTAGGAAAAGGAGTTAGGAGACAAAGTAACGGTGTTCCTACATGAAGTTAGTGAGTCTCTCTTAGATTAGAGTTGCATAGCGTCCTAGCTCATTCAGCAACAGAGATAATCACGATCTTAGCTCTTTTAGCTAGAAATGCATGGAAAACAGTGTGCGTCTTATCATTGAGGTTGTCTTGTTAGGAAAATGAGTTAGGAGACAAAGTAACGGTGTTCCTACATGAAGTTAGTGAGTCTCTCTTAGATTAGAGTTGCATAGCGTCCTAGCTCATTCAGCAACAGAGATAATCACGATCTTAGCTCTATTAGCAAGAAATGCATGGAATACAGTGTGCGTCTTATCATTGAGGTTGTCTTGTTAGGAAAATGAGTTAGGAGACAAAGTAACGGTGTTCCTACATGAAGTTAGTGAGTCTCTCTTAGATTAGAGTTGCATAGCGTCCTAGCTCATTCAGCAACAGAGATAATCACGATCTTAGCTCTATTAGCAAGAAATGCATGGAATACAGTGTGCGTCTTATCATTGAGGTTGTCTTGTTAGGAAAATGAGTTTGGAGACAAAATTACGGTGTTTCTACATGAAGTTAGTGAGTCTCTCTTAGATTAGAGTTGAATACCGTCCTTGCTCATTCAGCAACAGAGATAATCACGATCTTAGCTCTTTTAGCTAGAAATGCATTGAAAACAGTGTGCGTCTTATCATTGAGGTTGCCTTGTTAGGAAAATGAGTTAGGAGACAAAATAACGGTGTTCCTACATGAAAATAGTGAGTCTCTCTTAGATTAGAGTTCAATAGCGTCCTAGCTCATTCAGCAACAGAGATAATCACGATCTTAGCTCTTTTAGCTAGAAATGCATGGAAAACAGTGTGCGTCTTATCATTGAGGTTGTCTTGTTAGGAAAAGGAGTTAGGAGACAAAGTAACGGTGTTCCTACATGAAGTTAGTGAGTCTCTCTTAGATTAGAGTTGCATAGCGTCCTAGCTCATTCAGCAACAGAGATAATCACGATCTTAGCTCTTTTAGCAAGAAATGCATGGAATACAGTGTGCGTCTTATCATTGAGGTTGTCTTGTTAGGAAAATGAGTTAGGAGACAAAGTAACGGTGTTCCTACATGAAGTTAGTATGTCTCTCTTAGATTAGAGTTGAATAGCGTCCTTGCTCATTCAGCAACAGAGATAATCACGATCTTAGCTCTTTTAGTAAGAAATGCTTGGAAAACAGTGTGCGTCTTATCATTGAGGTTGTCTTGTTAGGAAAAGGAGTTAGGAGACAAAATAACGGTGTTTCTACATTAAGTGTGTCTCTTTTAGATCGGAGTAGAATATCCCCCTAGCTCATTCAGCAACAGAGATAATCACGATCTTAGCTCTTTTAGCTAGAAATGCATGGAAAACAGTGTGCGTCTTATCATTGAGGTTGTCTTGTTAGGAAAATGAGTTAGGAGACAAAGTAACGGTGTTCCTACATGAAGTTAGTGAGTCTCTCTTAGATTAGAGTTGCATAGCGTCCTAGCTCATTCAGCAACAGAGATCATCACGATCTTAGCTCTTTTAGCTAGAAATGCATTGAAAACAGTGTGCGTCTTATCATTGAGGTTGTCTTGTTAGGAAAATGAGTTAGGAGACAAAGTAACGGTGTTCCTACATGAAGTTAGTGAGTCTCTCTTAGATTAGAGTTGAATAGCGTCCTAGCTCATTCAGCAACAGAGATAATCACGATCTTAGCTCTTTTGGCTAGAAATGCTTGGAAAACAGTGTGCGTCTTATCATTGAGGTTGTCTTGTTAGGAAAATGAGTTAGGAAACAAAATAACGGTGTTCCTACATGAAAATAGTGAGTCTCTCTTAGATTAGAGTTCAATAGCGTCCTAGCTCATTCAGCAACAGAGATAATCACGATCTTAGCTCTTTTAGCTAGAAATGCATGGAAAACAGTGTGCGTCTTATCATTGAGGTTGTCTTGTTAGGAAAATGAGTTAGGAGACAAAGTAACGGTGTTCCTACATGAAGTTAGTGAGTCTCTCTTAGATTAGAGTTGCATAGCGTCCTAGCTCATTCAGCAACAGAGATAATCACGATCTTAGCTCTATTAGCAAGAAATGCATGGAATACAGTGTGCGTCTTATCATTGAGGTTGTCTTGTTAGGAAAATGAGTTAGGAGACAAAATAACGGTGTTTCTACATTAAGTAAGTGTGTCTCTTTTAGATCGGAGTTGAATATCCCCCTAGCTCATTCAGCAACAGAGATAATCACGATCTTAGCTCTTTTAGCTAGAAATGCATGGAAAACAGTGTGCGTCTTATCATTGAGGTTGTCTTGTTAGGAAAAGGAGTTAGGAGACAAAGTAACGGTGTTCTTACATGAAGTTAGTGAGTCTCTCTTAGATTAGAGTTGCATAGCTTCCTAGCTCATTCAGCAACAGAGATCATCACGATCTTAGCTCTTTTAGCTAGAAATGCATTGAAAACAGTGTGCGTCTTATCATTGAGGTTGTCTTGTTAGGAAAATGAGTTAGGAGACAAAGTAACGGTGTTCCTACATGAAGTTAGTGAGTCTCTCTTAGATTAGAGTTCAATAGCGTCCTAGCTCATTCAGCAATAGAGATAATCACGATCTTAGCTCTTTTAGCTAGAAATGCATGGAAAACAGTGTGCGTCTTATCATTGAGGTTGTCTTGTTAGGAAAATGAGTTAGGAGACAAAGTAACGGTGTTCCTACATGAAGTTAGTGAGTCTCTCTTAGATTAGAGTTGCATAGCGTCCTAGCTCATTCAGCAACAGAGATAATCACGATCTTAGCTCTATTAGCAAGAAATGCATGGAATACAGTGTGCGTCTTATCATTGAGGTTGTCTTGTTAGGAAAATGAGTTAGGAGACAAAATAACGGTGTTTCTACATTAAGTAAGTGTGTCTCTTTTAGATCGGAGTTGAATATCCCCCTAGCTCATTCAGCAACAGAGATAATCACGATCTTAGCTCTTTTAGCTAGAAATGCATGGAAAACAGTGTGCGTCTTATCATTGAGGTTGTCTTGTTAGGAAAAGGAGTTAGGAGACAAAGTAACGGTGTTCCTACATGAAGTTAGTGAGTCTCTCTTAGATTAGAGTTGCATAGCGTCCTAGCTCATTCAGCAACAGAGATAATCACGATCTTAGCTCTATTAGCAAGAAATGCATGGAATACAGTGTGCGTCTTATCATTGAGGTTGTCTTGTTAGGAAAATGAGTTAGGAGACAAAATTACGGTGTTTCTACATGAAGTTAGTGAGTCTCTCTTAGATTAGAGTTGAATACCGTCCTTGCTCATTCAGCAACAGAGATAATCACGATCTTAGCTCTTTTAGCTAGAAATGCATTGAAAACAGTGTGCGTCTTATCATTGAGGTTGTCTTGTTAGGAAAATGAGTTAGGAGACAAAATAACGGTGTTCCTACATGAAAATAGTGAGTCTCTCTTAGATTAGAGTTCAATATCCCCCTAGCTCATTCAGCAACAGAGATAATCACGATCTTAGCTCTTTTAGCTAGAAATGCATGGAAAACAGTGTGCGTCTTATCATTGAGGTTGTCTTGTTAGGAAAAGGAGTTAGGAGACAAAGTAACGGTGTTCCTACATGAAGTTAGTGAGTCTCTCTTAGATTAGAGTTGCATAGCGTCCTAGCTCATTCAGCAACAGAGATAATCACGATCTTAGCTCTATTAGCAAGAAATGCATGGAATACAGTGTGCGTCTTATCATTGAGGTTGTCTTGTTAGGAAAATGAGTTAGGAGACAAAATTACGGTGTTTCTACATGAAGTTAGTGAGTCTCTCTTAGATTAGAGTTGAATACCGTCCTTGCTCATTCAGCAACAGAGATAATCACGATCTTAGCTCTTTTAGCTAGAAATGCATTGAAAACAGTGTGCGTCTTATCATTGAGGTTGTCTTGTTAGGAAAATGAGTTAGGAGACAAAATAACGGTGTTCCTACATGAAAATAGTGAGTCTCTCTTAGATTAGAGTTCAATAGCGTCCTAGCTCATTCAGCAACAGAGATAATCACGATCTTAGCTCTTTTAGCTAGAAATGCATGGAAAACAGTGTGCGTCTTATCATTGAGGTTGTCTTGTTAGGAAAAGGAGTTAGGAGACAAAGTAACGGTGTTCCTACATGAAGTTAGTGAGTCTCTCTTAGATTAGAGTTGCATAGCGTCCTAGCTCATTCAGCAACAGAGATAATCACGATCTTAGCTCTTTTAGTAAGAAATGCTTGGAAAACAGTGTGCGTCTTAGATTAGAGTTGAATATCCCCCTAGCTCATTCAGCAACAGAGATAATCACGATCTTAGCTCTTTTAGCTAGAAATGCATGGAAAACAGTGTGCGTCTTATCATTGAGGTTGTCTTGTTAGGAAAATGAGTTAGGAGACAAAGTAACGGTGTTCCTACATGAAGTTAGTGAGTCTCTCTTAGATTAGAGTTGCATAGCGTCCTAGCTCATTCAGCAACAGAGATCATCACGATCTTAGCTCTTTTAGCTAGAAATGCATTGAAAACAGTGTGCGTCTTATCATTGAGGTTGTCTTGTTAGGAAAATGAGTTAGGAGACAAAGTAACGGTGTTCCTACATGAAGTTAGTGAGTCTCTCTTAGATTAGAGTTGAATAGCGTCCTAGCTCATTCAGCAACAGAGATAATCACGATCTTAGCTCTTTTGGCTAGAAATGCTTGGAAAACAGTGTGCGTCTTATCATTGAGGTTGTCTTGTTAGGAAAATGAGTTAGGAAACAAAATAACGGTGTTCCTACATGAAAATAGTGAGTCTCTCTTAGATTAGAGTTGCATAGCGTCCTAGCTCATTCAGCAACAGAGATAATCACGATCTTAGCTCTATTAGCAAGAAATGCATGGAATACAGTGTGCGTCTTATCATTGAGGTTGTCTTGTTAGGAAAATGAGTTAGGAGACAAAATAACGGTGTTTCTACATGAAGTTAGTGAGTCTCTCTTAGATTAGAGTTGAATACCGTCCTTGCTCATTCAGCAACAGAGATAATCACGATCTTAGCTCTTTTAGCTAGAAATGCATTGAAAACAGTGTGCGTCTTATCATTGAGGTTGTCTTGTTAGGAAAATGAGTTAGGAGACAAAATAACGGTGTTCCTACATGAAAATAGTGAGTCTCTCTTAGATTAGAGTTCAATAGCGTCCTAGCTCATTCAGCAACAGAGATAATCACGATCTTAGCTCTTTTAGCTAGAAATGCATGGAAAACAGTGTGCGTCTTATCATTGAGGTTGTCTTGTTAGGAAAAGGAGTTAGGAGACAAAGTAACGGTGTTCCTACATGAAGTTAGTGAGTCTCTCTTAGATTAGAGTTGCATAGCGTCCTAGCTCATTCAGCAACAGAGATAATCACGATCTTAGCTCTTTTAGCTAGAAATGCATGGAAAACAGTGTGCGTCTTATCATTGAGGTTGTCTTGTTAGGAAAATGAGTTAGGAGACAAAGTAACGGTGTTCCTACATGAAGTTAGTGAGTCTCTCTTAGATTAGAGTTGCATAGCGTCCTAGCTCATTCAGCAACAGAGATAATCACGATCTTAGCTCTATTAGCAAGAAATGCATGGAATACAGTGTGCGTCTTATCATTGAGGTTGTCTTGTTAGGAAAATGAGTTAGGAGACAAAGTAACGGTGTTCCTACATGAAGTTAGTGAGTCTCTCTTAGATTAGAGTTGCATAGCGTCCTAGCTCATTCAGCAACAGAGATAATCACGATCTTAGCTCTATTAGCAAGAAATGCATGGAATACAGTGTGCGTCTTATCATTGAGGTTGTCTTGTTAGGAAAATGAGTTTGGAGACAAAATTACGGTGTTTCTACATGAAGTTAGTGAGTCTCTCTTAGATTAGAGTTGAATACCGTCCTTGCTCATTCAGCAACAGAGATAATCACGATCTTAGCTCTTTTAGCTAGAAATGCATTGAAAACAGTGTGCGTCTTATCATTGAGGTTGCCTTGTTAGGAAAATGAGTTAGGAGACAAAATAACGGTGTTCCTACATGAAAATAGTGAGTCTCTCTTAGATTAGAGTTCAATAGCGTCCTAGCTCATTCAGCAACAGAGATAATCACGATCTTAGCTCTTTTAGCTAGAAATGCATGGAAAACAGTGTGCGTCTTATCATTGAGGTTGTCTTGTTAGGAAAAGGAGTTAGGAGACAAAGTAACGGTGTTCCTACATGAAGTTAGTGAGTCTCTCTTAGATTAGAGTTGCATAGCGTCCTAGCTCATTCAGCAACAGAGATAATCACGATCTTAGCTCTTTTAGCAAGAAATGCATGGAATACAGTGTGCGTCTTATCATTGAGGTTGTCTTGTTAGGAAAATGAGTTAGGAGACAAAGTAACGGTGTTCCTACATGAAGTTAGTATGTCTCTCTTAGATTAGAGTTGAATAGCGTCCTTGCTCATTCAGCAACAGAGATAATCACGATCTTAGCTCTTTTAGTAAGAAATGCTTGGAAAACAGTGTGCGTCTTATCATTGAGGTTGTCTTGTTAGGAAAAGGAGTTAGGAGACAAAATAACGGTGTTTCTACATTAAGTGTGTCTCTTTTAGATCGGAGTAGAATATCCCCCTAGCTCATTCAGCAACAGAGATAATCACGATCTTAGCTCTTTTAGCTAGAAATGCATGGAAAACAGTGTGCGTCTTATCATTGAGGTTGTCTTGTTAGGAAAATGAGTTAGGAGACAAAGTAACGGTGTTCCTACATGAAGTTAGTGAGTCTCTCTTAGATTAGAGTTGCATAGCGTCCTAGCTCATTCAGCAACAGAGATCATCACGATCTTAGCTCTTTTAGCTAGAAATGCATTGAAAACAGTGTGCGTCTTATCATTGAGGTTGTCTTGTTAGGAAAATGAGTTAGGAGACAAAGTAACGGTGTTCCTACATGAAGTTAGTGAGTCTCTCTTAGATTAGAGTTGAATAGCGTCCTAGCTCATTCAGCAACAGAGATAATCACGATCTTAGCTCTTTTGGCTAGAAATGCTTGGAAAACAGTGTGCGTCTTATCATTGAGGTTGTCTTGTTAGGAAAATGAGTTAGGAAACAAAATAACGGTGTTCCTACATGAAAATAGTGAGTCTCTCTTAGATTAGAGTTCAATAGCGTCCTAGCTCATTCAGCAACAGAGATAATCACGATCTTAGCTCTTTTAGCTAGAAATGCATGGAAAACAGTGTGCGTCTTATCATTGAGGTTGTCTTGTTAGGAAAATGAGTTAGGAGACAAAGTAACGGTGTTCCTACATGAAGTTAGTGAGTCTCTCTTAGATTAGATTTGCATAGCGTCCTAGCTCATTCAGCAACAGAGATAATCACGATCTTAGCTCTTTTAGCTAGAAATGTTTGGAAAACAGTGTGCGTCTTATCATTGAGGTTGTCTTGTTAGGAAAAAGAGTTAGGAGACAAAGTAACGGTGTTCCTACATGAAGTTAGTGAGTCTCTCTTAGATTAGAGTTCAATAGCGTCCTAGCTCATTCAGCAACAGAGATAATCACGATCTTAGCTCTTTTAGCTAGAAATGCATGGAAAACAGTGTGCGTCTTATCATTGAGGTTGTCTTGTTAGGAAAATGAGTTAGGAGACAAAGTAACGGTGTTCCTACATGAAGTTAGTGAGTCTCTCTTAGATTAGAGTTGCATAGCGTCCTAGCTCATTCAGCAACAGAGATAATCACGATCTTAGCTCTTTTAGCTAGAAATGCTTGGAAAACAGTGTGCGTCTTATCATTGAGGTTGTCTTGTTAGGAAAATGAGTTAGGAGACAAAGTAACGGTGTTCCTACATGAAGTTAGTGAGTCTCTCTTAGATTAGAGTTGAATAGCGTCCTAGCTCATTCAGCAACAGAGATAATCACGATCTTAGCTCTTTTAGCTAGAAATGCTTGGAAAACAGTGCGCGTCTTATCATTGAGGTTGTCTTGTTAGGAAAATGAGTTAGGAAACAAAATAACGGTGTTCCTACATGAAAATAGTGAGTCTCTCTTAGATTAGAGTTCAATAGCGTCCTAGCTCATTCAGCAACAGAGATAATCACGATCTTAGCTCTTTTAGCTAGAAATGCTTGGAAAACAGTGTGCGTCATATCATTGAGGTTGTCTTGTTAGGAAAAGGAGTTAGGAGACAAAGTAACGGTGTTCCTACATGAAGTTAGTTAGTCTCTCTTAGATTAGAGTTGCATAGCGTCCTAGCTCATTCAGCAACAGAGATAATCACGATCTTAGCTCTTTTAGCAAGAAATGCATGGAAAACAGTGTGCGTCTTATCATTGAGGTTGTCTTGTTAGAAAAATGAGTTAGGAGACAAAATTACGGTGTTTCTACATGAAGTTAGTGAGTCTCTCTTAGATTAGAGTTGAATACCGTCCTTGCTCATTCAGCAACAGAGATAATCACGATCTTAGCTCTTTTAGCTAGAAATGCATTGAAAACAGTGTGCGTCTTATCATTGAGGTTGTCTTGTTAGGAAAATGAGTTAGGAGACAAAATAACGGTGTTCCTACATGAAAATAGTGAGTCTCTCTTTGATTAGAGTTCAATAGCGTCCTAGCTCATTCAGCAACAGAGATAATCACGATCTTAGCTCTTTTAGCTAGAAATGCATGGAAAACAGTGTGCGTCTTATCATTGAGGTTGTCTTGTTAGGAAAAGGAGTTAGGAGACAAAGTAACGGTGTTCCTACATGAAGTTAGTGAGTCTCTCTTAGATTAGAGTTGCATAGCGTCCTAGCTCATTCAGCAACAGAGATAATCACGATCTTAGCTCTTTTAGCAAGAAATGCATGGAATACAGTGTGCGTCTTATCATTGAGGTTGTCTTGTTAGGAAAATGAGTTAGGAGACAAAGTAACGGTGTTCCTACATGAAGTTAGTATGTCTCTCTTAGATTAGAGTTGAATAGCGTCCTTGCTCATTCAGCAACAGAGATAATCACGATCTTAGCTCTTTTAGTAAGAAATGCTTGGAAAACAGTGTGCGTCTTATCATTGAGGTTGTCTTGTTAGGAAAAGGAGTTAGGAGACAAAATAACGGTGTTTCTACATTAAGTAAGTGTGTCTCTTTTAGATCGGAGTAGAATATCCCCCTAGCTCATTCAGCAACAGAGATAATCACGATCTTAGCTCTTTTAGCTAGAAATGCATGGAAAACAGTGTGCGTCTTATCATTGAGGTTGTCTTGTTAGGAAAATGAGTTAGGAGACAAAGTAACGGTGTTCCTACATGAAGTTAGTGAGTCTCTCTTAGATTAGAGTTGAATAGCGTCCTAGCTCATTCAGCAACAGAGATAATCACGATCTTAGCTCTTTTGGCTAGAAATGCTTGGAAAACAGTGTGCGTCTTATCATTGAGGTTGTCTTGTTAGGAAAATGAGTTAGGAAACAAAATAACGGTGTTCCTACATGAAAATAGTGAGTCTCTCTTAGATTAGAGTTCAATAGCGTCCTAGCTCATTCAGCAACAGAGATAATCACGATCTTAGCTCTTTTAGCTAGAAATGCATGGAAAACAGTGTGCGTCTTATCATTGAGGTTGTCTTGTTAGGAAAATGAGTTAGGAGACAAAGTAACGGTGTTCCTACATGAAGTTAGTGAGTCTCTCTTAGATTAGAGTTGCATAGCGTCCTAGCTCATTCAGCAACAGAGATAATCACGTTCTTAGCTCTATTAGCAAGAAATGCATGGAATACAGTGTGCGTCTTATCATTGAGGTTGTCTTGTTAGGAAAATGAGTTAGGAGACAAAATAACGGTGTTCCTACATGAAAATAGTGAGTCTCTCTTAGATTAGAGTTCAATAGCGTCCTAGCTCATTCAGCAACAGAGATAATCACGATCTTAGCTCTTTTAGCTAGAAATGCATGGAAAACAGTGTGCGTCTTATCATTGAGGTTGTCTTGTTAGGAAAAGGAGTTAGGAGACAAAGTAACGGTGTTCCTACATGAAGTTAGTTAGTCTCTCTTAGATTAGAGTTGAATAGCGTCCTAGCTCATTCAGCAACAGAGATAATCACGATGTTAGCTCTTTTAGCAAGAAATGCTTGGAAAACAGTGTGCGTCTTATCATTGAGGTTGTCTTGTTAGGAAAATGAGTTAGGAGACAAAATTACGGTGTTTCTACATGAAGTTAGTGAGTCTCTCTTAGATTAGAGTTGAATACCGTCCTTGCTCATTCAGCAACAGAGATAATCACGATCTTAGCTCTTTTAGCTAGAAATGCATTGAAAACAGTGTGCGTCTTATCATTGAGGTTGTCTTGTTAGGAAAATGAGTTAGGAGACAAAATAACAGTGTTCCTACATGAAAATAGTGAGTCTCTCTTAGATTAGAGTTCAGTAGCGTCCTAGCTCATTCAGCAACAGAGATAATCACGATCTTCGCTCTTTTAGCAAGAAATGCATGGAATACAGTGTGCGTCTTATCATTGAGGTTGTCTTGTTAGGAAAATGAGTTAGGAGACAAAGTAACGGTGTTCCTACATGAAGTTAGTATGTCTCTCTTAGATTAGAGTTGAATAGCGTCCTTGCTCATTCAGCAACAGAGATAATCACGATCTTAGCTCTTTTAGTAAGAAATGCTTGGAAAACAGTGTGCGTCTTATCATTGAGGTTGTCTTGTTAGGAAAAGGAGTTAGGAGACAAAATAACGGTGTTTCTACATTAAGTAAGTGTGTCTCTTTTAGATCGGAGTAGAATATCCCCCTAGCTCATTCAGCAACAGAGATAATCACGATCTTAGCTCTTTTAGCTAGAAATGCATGGAAAACAGTGTGCGTCTTATCATTGAGGTTGTCTTGTTAGGAAAATGAGTTAGGAGACAAAGTAACGGTGTTCCTACATGAAGTTAGTGAGTCTCTCTTAGATTAGAGTTGCATAGCGTCCTAGCTCATTCAGCAACAGAGATCATCACGATCTTAGCTCTTTTAGCTAGAAATGCATTGAAAACAGTGTGCGTCTTATCATTGAGGTTGTCTTGTTAGGAAAATGAGTTAGGAGACAAAGTAACGGTGTTCCTACATGAAGTTAGTGAGTCTCTCTTAGATTAGAGTTGAATAGCGTCCTAGCTCATTCAGCAACAGAGATAATCACGATCTTAGCTCTTTTGGCTAGAAATGCTTGGAAAACAGTGTGCGTCTTATCATTGAGGTTGTCTTGTTAGGAAAATGAGTTAGGAAACAAAATAACGGTGTTCCTACATGAAAATAGTGAGTCTCTCTTAGATTAGAGTTCAATAGCGTCCTAGCTCTTTCAGCAATAGAGATAATCACGATCTTAGCTCTTTTAGCTAGAAATGCATGGAAAACAGTGTGCGTCTTATCATTGAGGTTGTCTTGTTAGGAAAATGAGTTAGGAGACAAAGTAACGGTGTTCCTACATGAAGTTAGTGAGTCTCTCTTAGATTAGAGTTGCATAGCGTCCTAGCTCATTCAGCAACAGAGATAATCACGATCTTAGCTCTATTAGCAAGAAATGCATGGAATACAGTGTGCGTCTTATCATTGAGGTTGTCTTGTTAGGAAAATGAGTTAGGAGACAAAATAACGGTGTTTCTACATTAAGTAAGTGTGTCTCTTTTAGATCGGAGTTGAATATCCCCCTAGCTCATTCAGCAACAGAGATAATCACGATCTTAGCTCTTTTAGCTAGAAATGCATGGAAAACAGTGTGCGTCTTATCATTGAGGTTGTCTTGTTAGGAAAAGGAGTTAGGAGACAAAGTAACGGTGTTCCTACATGAAGTTAGTGAGTCTCTCTTAGATTAGAGTTGCATAGCGTCCTAGCTCATTCAGCAACAGAGATAATCACGATCTTAGCTCTATTAGCAAGAAATGCATGGAATACAGTGTGCGTCTTATCATTGAGGTTGTCTTGTTAGGAAAATGAGTTAGGAGACAAAATTACGGTGTTTCTACATGAAGTTAGTGAGTCTCTCTTAGATTAGAGTTGAATACCGTCCTTGCTCATTCAGCAACAGAGATAATCACGATCTTAGCTCTTTTAGCTAGAAATGCATTGAAAACAGTGTGCGTCTTATCATTGAGGTTGTCTTGTTAGGAAAATGAGTTAGGAGACAAAATAACGGTGTTCCTACATGAAAATAGTGAGTCTCTCTTAGATTAGAGTTGCATAGCGTCCTATCTCATTCAGCAACAGAGATAATCACGATCTTAGCTCTATTAGTAAGAAATGCTTGGAAAACAGTGTGCGTCTTATCATTGAGGTTGTCTTGTTAGGAAAAGGAGTTAGGAGACAAAATAACGGTGTTTCTACATTAAGTAAGTGTGTCTCTTTTAGATCGGAGTAGAATATCCCCCTAGCTCATTCAGCAACAGAGATAATCACGATCTTAGCTCTTTTAGCTAGAAATGCATGGAAAACAGTGTGCGTCTTATCATTGAGGTTGTCTTGTTAGGAAAATGAGTTAGGAGACAAAGTAACGGTGTTCCTACATGAAGTTAGTGAGTCTCTCTTAGATTAGAGTTGCATAGCGTCCTAGCTCATTCAGCAACAGAGATCATCACGATCTTAGCTCTTTTAGCTAGAAATGCATTGAAAACAGTGTGCGTCTTATCATTGAGGTTGTCTTGTTAGGAAAATGAGTTAGGAGACAAAGTAACGGTGTTCCTACATGAAGTTAGTGAGTCTCTCTTAGATTAGAGTTGAATAGCGTCCTAGCTCATTCAGCAACAGAGATAATCACGATCTTAGCTCTTTTGGCTAGAAATGCTTGGAAAACAGTGTGCGTCTTATCATTGAGGTTGTCTTGTTAGGAAAATGAGTTAGGAAACAAAATAACGGTGTTCCTACATGAAAATAGTGAGTCTCTCTTAGATTAGAGTTCAATAGCGTCCTAGCTCTTTCAGCAATAGAGATAATCACGATCTTAGCTCTTTTAGCTAGAAATGCATGGAAAACAGTGTGCGTCTTATCATTGAGGTTGTCTTGTTAGGAAAATGAGTTAGGAGACAAAGTAACGGTGTTCCTACATGAAGTTAGTGAGTCTCTCTTAGATTAGAGTTGCATAGCGTCCTAGCTCATTCAGCAACAGAGATAATCACGATCTTAGCTCTATTAGCAAGAAATGCATGGAATACAGTGTGCGTCTTATCATTGAGGTTGTCTTGTTAGGAAAATGAGTTAGGAGACAAAATAACGGTGTTTCTACATTAAGTAAGTGTGTCTCTTTTAGATCGGAGTTGAATATCCCCCTAGCTCATTCAGCAACAGAGATAATCACGATCTTAGCTCTTTTAGCTAGAAATGCATGGAAAACAGTGTGCGTCTTATCATTGAGGTTGTCTTGTTAGGAAAAGGAGTTAGGAGACAAAGTAACGGTGTTCCTACATGAAGTTAGTGAGTCTCTCTTAGATTAGAGTTGCATAGCGTCCTAGCTCATTCAGCAACAGAGATAATCACGATCTTAGCTCTATTAGCAAGAAATGCATGGAATACAGTGTGCGTCTTATCATTGAGGTTGTCTTGTTAGGAAAATGAGTTAGGAGACAAAATTACGGTGTTTCTACATGAAGTTAGTGAGTCTCTCTTAGATTAGAGTTGAATACCGTCCTTCCTCATTCAGCAACAGAGATAATCACGATCTTAGCTCTTTTAGCTAGAAATGCATTGAAAACAGTGTGCGTCTTATCATTGAGGTTGTCTTGTTAGGAAAATGAGTTAGGAGACAAAATAACGGTGTTCCTACATGAAAATAGTGAGTCTCTCTTAGATTAGAGTTCAATATCCCCCTAGCTCATTCAGCAACAGAGATAATCACGATCTTAGCTCTTTTAGCTAGAAATGCATGGAAAACAGTGTGCGTCTTATCATTGAGGTTGTCTTGTTAGGAAAAGGAGTTAGGAGACAAAGTAACGGTGTTCCTACATGAAGTTAGTGAGTCTCTCTTAGATTAGAGTTGCATAGCGTCCTAGCTCATTCAGCAACAGAGATAATCACGATCTTAGCTCTATTAGCAAGAAATGCATGGAATACAGTGTGCGTCTTATCATTGAGGTTGTCTTGTTAGGAAAATGAGTTAGGAGACAAAATTACGGTGTTTCTACATGAAGTTAGTGAGTCTCTCTTAGATTAGAGTTGAATACCGTCCTTGCTCATTCAGCAACAGAGATAATCACGATCTTAGCTCTTTTAGCTAGAAATGCATTGAAAACAGTGTGCGTCTTATCATTGAGGTTGTCTTGTTAGGAAAATGAGTTAGGAGACAAAATAACGGTGTTCCTACATGAAAATAGTGAGTCTCTCTTAGATTAGAGTTGCATAGCGTCCTAGCTCATTCAGCAACAGAGATAATCACGATCTTAGCTCTATTAGCAAGAAATGCATGGAATACAGTGTGCGTCTTATCATTGAGGTTGTCTTGTTAGGAAAATGAGTTAGGAGACAAAATAACGGTGTTTCTACATTAAGTAAGTGTGTCTCTTTTAGATCGGAGTTGAATATCCCCCTAACTCATTCAGCAACAGAGATAATCACGATCTTAGCACTTTTAGCTAGAAATGCATGGAAAACAGTGTGCGTCTTATCATTGAGGTTGTCTTGTTAGGAAAAGGAGTTAGGAGACAAAGTAACGGTGTTCCTACATGAAGTTAGTGAGTCTCTCTTAGATTAGAGTTGCATAGCGTCCTAGCTCATTCAGCAACAGAGATAATCACGATCTTAGCTCTTTTAGCAAGAAATGCATTGAAAACAGTGTGCGTCTTATCATTGAGGTTGTCTTGTTAGGAAAATGAGTTAGGAGACAAAATAACGGTGTTCCTACATGAAAATAGTGAGTCTCTCTTAGATTAGAGTTCAATAGCGTCCTAGCTCATTCAGCAACAGAGATAATCACGATCTTAGCTCTTTTAGCTAGAAATGCATGGAAAACAGTGTGCGTCTTATCATTGAGGTTGTCTTGTTAGGAAAAGGAGTTAGGAGACAAAGTAACGGTGTTCCTACATGAAGTTAGTGAGTCTCTCTTAGATTAGAGTTGCATAGCGTCCTAGCTCATTCAGCAACAGAGATAATCACGATCTTAGCTCTTTTAGCAAGAAATGCATGGAATACAGTGTGCGTCTTATCATTGAGGTTGTCTTGTTAGGAAAATGAGTTAGGAGACAAAGTAACGGTGTTCCTACATGAAGTTAGTATGTCTCTCTTAGATTAGAGTTGAATAGCGTCCTTGCTCATTCAGCAACAGAGATAATCACGATCTTAGCTCTTTTAGTAAGAAATGCTTGGAAAACAGTGTGCGTCTTATCATTGAGGTTGTCTTGTTAGGAAAAGGAGTTAGGAGACAAAATAACGGTGTTTCTACATTAAGTAAGTGTGTCTCTTTTAGATCGGAGTAGAATATCCCCCTAGCTCATTCAGCAACAGAGATAATCACGATCTTAGCTCTTTTAGCTAGAAATGCATGGAAAACAGTGTGCGTCTTATCATTGAGGTTGTCTTGTTAGGAAAATGAGTTAGGAGACAAAGTAACGGTGTTCCTACATGAAGTTAGTGAGTCTCTCTTAGATTAGAGTTGCATAGCGTCCTAGCTCATTCAGCAACAGAGATCATCACGATCTTAGCTCTTTTAGCTAGAAATGCATTGAAAACAGTGTGCGTCTTATCATTGAGGTTGTCTTGTTAGGAAAATGAGTTAGGAGACAAAGTAACGGTGTTCCTACATGAAGTTAGTGAGTCTCTCTTAGATTAGAGTTGAATAGCGTCCTAGCTCATTCAGCAACAGAGATAATCACGATCTTAGCTCTTTTGGCTAGAAATGCTTGGAAAACAGTGTGCGTCTTATCATTGAGGTTGTCTTGTTAGGAAAATGAGTTAGGAAACAAAATAACGGTGTTCCTACATGAAAATAGTGAGTCTCTCTTAGATTAGAGTTCAATAGCGTCCTAGCTCATTCAGCAACAGAGATAATCACGATCTTAGCTCTTTTAGCTAGAAATGCATGGAAAACAGTGTGCGTCTTATCATTGAGGTTGTCTTGTTAGGAAAATGAGTTAGGAGACAAAGTAACGGTGTTCCTACATGAAGTTAGTGAGTCTCTCTTAGATTAGAGTTGCATAGCGTCCTAGCTCATTCAGCAACAGAGATAATCACGATCTTAGCTCTTTTAGCTAGAAATGCTTGGAAAACAGTGTGCGTCTTATCATTGAGGTTGTCTTGTTAGGAAAATGAGTTAGGAGACAAAGTAACGGTGTTCCTACATGAAGTTAGTGAGTCTCTCTTAGATTAGAGTTGAATAGCGTCCTAGCTCATTCAGCAACAGAGATAATCACGATCTTCGCTCTTTTAGCTAGAAATGCTTGGAAAACAGTGCGCGTCTTATCATTGAGGTTGTCTTGTTAGGAAAATGAGTTAGGAAACAAAATAACGGTGTTCCTACATGAAAATAGTGAGTCTCTCTTAGATTAGAGATCAATAGCGTCCTAGCTCATTCAGCAACAGAGATAATCACGATCTTAGCTCTTTTAGCTAGAAATGCATGGAAAACAGTGTGCGTCTTATCATTGAGGTTGTCTTGTTAGGAAAAGGAGTTAGGAGACAAAGTAACGGTGTTCCTACATGAAGTTAGTGAGTCTCTCTTAGATTAGAGTTGCATAGTGTCCTAGCTCATTCAGCAACAGAGATAATCACGATCTTAGCTCTTTTAGTAAGAAATGCTTGGAAAACAGTGTGCGTCTTATCATTGAGGTTGTCTTGTTAGGAAAAAGAGTTAGGAGACAAAGTAACGGTGTTCCTACATGAAGTTAGTGAGTCTCTCTTAGATTAGAGTTCAATAGCGTCCTAGCTCATTCAGCAACAGAGATAATCACGCTCTTAGCTCTTTTAGCTAGAAATGCTTGGAAAACAGTGTGCGTCTTATCATTGAGGTTGTCTTGTTAGGAAAATGAGTTAGGAGACAAAGTAACGGTGTTCCTACATGAAGTTAGTGAGTCTCTCTTAGATTAGAGTTGAATAGCGTCCTAGCTCATTCAGCAACAGAGATAATCACGATCTTAGCTCTTTTAGCTAGAAATGCTTGGAAAACAGTGCGCGTCTTATCATTGAGGTTGTTTTGTTAGGAAAATGAGTTAGGAAACAAAATAACGGTGTTCCTACATGAAAATAGTGAGTCTCTCTTAGATTAGAGTTCAATAGCGTCCTAGCTCATTCAGCAACAGAGACAATCACGATCTTAGCTCTTTTATCAAGAAATGCATTGAAAACAGTGTGCGTCTTATCATTGAGGTTGTCTTGTTAGGAAAATGAGTTAGGAGACAAAGTAACGGTGTTCCTACATGAAGTTAGTGAGTCTCTCTTAGATTAGAGTTGCATAGCGTCCTAGCTCATTCAGCAACAGAGATAATCACGATCTTAGCTCTTTTAGCTAGAAATGCTTGGAAAACAGTGTGCGTCTTATCATTGAGGTTGTCTTGTTAGGAAAATGAGTTAGGAGACAAAGTAACGGTGTTCCTACACATTCAGCAACAGAGATAATCACGACCTTAGCTCTTTTAGCTAGAAATGCTTGGAAAACAGTGCGCGTCTTATCATTGAGGTTGTCTTGTTAGGAAAATGAGTTAGGAAACAAAATAACGGTGTTCCTACATGAAAATAGTGAGTCTCTCTTAGATTAGAGTTCAATAGCGTCCTAGCTCATTCAGCAACAGAGATAATCACGATCTTAGCTCTTTTAGCTAGAAATGCATGGAAAACAGTGTGCGTCTTATCATTGAGGTTGTCTTGTTAGGAAAAGGAGTTAGGAGACAAAGTAACGGTGTTCCTACATGAAGTTAGTGAGTCTCTCTTAGATTAGAGTTGCATAGCGTCCTAGCTCATTCAGCAACAGAGATAATCACGATCTTAGCTCTATTAGCAAGAAATGCATGGAATACAGTGTGCGTCTTATCATTGAGGTTGTCTTGTTAGGAAAATGAGTTAGGAGACAAAATTACGGTGTTTCTACATGAAGTTAGTGAGTCTCTCTTAGATTAGAGTTGAATACCGTCCTTGCTCATTCAGCAACAGAGATAATCACGATCTTAGCTCTTTTAGCTAGAAATGCATTGAAAACAGTGTGCGTCTTATCATTGAGGTTGTCTTGTTAGGAAAATGAGTTAGGAGACAAAATAACGGTGTTCCTACATGAAAATAGTGAGTCTCTCTTAGATTAGAGTTCAATAGCGTCCTAGCTCATTCAGCAACAGAGATAATCACGATCTTAGCTCTTTTAGCTAGAAATGCATGGAAAACAGTGTGCGTCTTATCATTGAGGTTGTCTTGTTAGGAAAAGGAGTTAGGAGACAAAGTAACGGTGTTCCTACATGAAGTTAGTGAGTCTCTCTTAGATTAGAGTTGCATAGCGTCCTAGCTCATTCAGCAACAGAGATAATCACGATCTTAGCTCTTAGCAAGAAATGCATGGAATACAGTGTGCGTCTTATCATTGAGGTTGTCTTGTTAGGAAAATGAGTTAGGAGACAAAGTAACGGTGTTCCTACATGAAGTTAGTATGTCTCTCTTAGATTAGAGTTGAATAGCGTCCTTGCTCATTCAGCAACAGAGATAATCACGATCTTAGCTCTTTTAGTAAGAAATGCTTGGAAAACAGTGTGCGTCTTATCATTGAGGTTGTCTTGTTAGGAAAAGGAGTTAGGAGACAAAATAACGGTGTTTCTACATTAAGTAAGTGTGTCTCTTTTAGATCGGAGTAGAATATCCCCCTAGCTCATTCAGCAACAGAGATAATCACGATCTTAGCTCTTTTAGCTAGAAATGCATGGAAAACAGTGTGCGTCTTATCATTGAGGTTGTCTTGTTAGGAAAATGAGTTAGGAGACAAAGTAACGGTGTTCCTACATGAAGTTAGTGAGTCTCTCTTAGATTAGAGTTGCATAGCGTCCTAGCTCATTCAGCAACAGAGATCATCACGATCTTAGCTCTTTTAGCTAGAAATGCATTGAAAACAGTGTGCGTCTTATCATTGAGGTTGTCTTGTTAGGAAAATGAGTTAGGAGACAAAGTAACGGTGTTCCTACATGAAGTTAGTGAGTCTCTCTTAGATTAGAGTTGCATAGCGTCCTAGCTCATTCAGCAACAGAGATAATCACGATCTTAGCTCTATTAGCAAGAAATGCATGGAATACAGTGTGCGTCTTATCATTGAGGTTGTCTTGTTAGGAAAATGAGTTAGGAGACAAAATTACGGTGTTTCTACATGAAGTTAGTGAGTCTCTCTTAGATTAGAGTTGAATACCGTCCTTGCTCATTCAGCAACAGAGATAATCACGATCTTAGCTCTTTTAGCTAGAAATGCATTGAAAACAGTGTGCGTCTTATCATTGAGGTTGTCTTGTTAGGAAAATGAGTTAGGAGACAAAATAACGGTGTTCCTACATGAAAATAGTGTGTCTCTTTTAGATCGGAGTTGAATATCCCCCTAGCTCATTCAGCAACAGAGATAATCACGATCTTAGCTCTTTTAGCTAGAAATGCTTGGAAAACAGTGTGCGTCTTATCATTGAGGTTGTCTTGTTAGGAAAATGAGTTAGGAAACAAAATAACGGTGTTCCTACATGAAAATAGTGAGTGTCTCTTAGATTAGAGTTCAATAGCGTCCTAGCTCATTCAGCAACAGAGATAATCACGATCTTAGCTCTTTTAGCTAGAAATGCATGGAAAACAGTGTGCGTCTTATCATTGAGGTTGTCTTGTTAGGAAAATGAGTTAGGAGACAAAATAACGGTGTTCCTACATGAAAATAGTGAGTCGCTCTTAGAATAGAGTCGAATAGCGTCCTAGCTCATTCAGCAACAGAGACAATCACGATCTTAGCTCTTTTAGCAAGAAATGCATGGAAAACAGTGTGCGTCTTATCATTGAGGTTGTCTTGTTAGGAAAAGGAGTTAGGAGACAAAGTAACGGTGTTCCTACATGAAGTTAGTGAGTCTCTCTTAGATTAGAGTTGAATAGCGTCCTAGCTCATTCAGCAACAGAGATAATCACGATTTTAGTTTTTTTAGCAAGTAATGCTTGGAAAACAGTGTGCGCCTTATCATTGAGGTTGTCTTGTTAGGAAAATGAGTTAGGAGACAAAATAACGGTGTTCCTACATGAAGTTAGTTAGTCTCTCTTAGATTAGAGTTGAATAGCGTCCTAGCTCATTCAGCAACAGAGCTAATCACGATGTTAGCTCTTTTAGCAAGAAATGCTTGGAAAACAGTGTGCGTCTTATCATTGAGGTTGTCTTGTTAGGAAAATGAGTTAGGAGACAAAATTACGGTGTTTCTACATGAAAATAGTGAGTCTCTCTTAGATTAGAGTTCAATAGCGTCCTTGCTCATTCAGCAACAGAGATAATCACGATCTTAGCTCTTTTAGCTAGAAATGCATTGAAAACAGTGTGCGTCTTATCATTGAGGTTGTCTTGTTAGGAAAATGAGTTAGGAAACAAAATAACGGTGTTCCTACATGAAAATAGTGAGTCTCTCTTAGATTAGAGTTCAATAGCGTCCTAGCTCATTCAGCAACAGAGATAATCACGATCTTAGCTCTTTTAGCTAGAAATGCATGGAAAACATTGTGCGTCTTATCATTGAGGTTGTCTTGTTAGGAAAAGGAGTTAGGAGACAAAGTAACGGTGTTCCTACATGAAGTTAGTATGTCTCTCTTAGATTAGAGTTGAATAGCGTCCTAGCTCATTCAGCAACAGAGATAATCACGATCTTAGCTCTTTTAGTAAGAAATTCTTGGAAAACAGTGTGCGTCTTATCATTGAGGTTGTCTTGTTAGGAAAAGGAGTTAGGAGACAAAGTAACGGTGTTCCTACATGAAGTTAGTGAGTCTCTCTTAGATTAGAGTTGAATAGCGTCCTAGCTCATTCAGCAACAGAGACAATCACGATCTTAACTCTTTTAGCAAGAAATGCATTGAAAACAGTGTGCGTCTTATCATTGAGGTTGTCTTGTTAGGAAAATGAGTTAGGAGACAAAATAACGGTGTTTCTACATTAAGTGTGTCTCTTTTAGATCGGAGTAGAATATCCCCCTAGCTCATTCAGCAACAGAGATAATCACGATCTTAGCTCTATTAGCAAGAAATGCTTGGAAAACAGTGTGCGTCTTATCATTGAGGTTGTCTTGTTAGGAAAAGGAGTTAGGAGACAAAATAACGGTGTTTCTACATTAAGTAAGTGTGTCTCTTTTAGATCGGAGTAGAATATCCCCCTAGCTCATTCAGCAACAGAGATAATCACGATCTTAGCTCTTTTAGCTAGAAATGCATGGAAAACAGTGTGCGTCTTATCATTGAGGTTGTCTTGTTAGGAAAATGAGTTAGGAGACAAAGTAACGGTGTTCCTACATGAAGTTAGTGAGTCTCTCTTAGATTAGAGTTGCATAGCGTCCTAGCTCATTCAGCAACAGAGATCATCACGATCTTAGCTCTTTTAGCTAGAAATGCATTGAAAACAGTGTGCGTCTTATCATTGAGGTTGTCTTGTTAGGAAAATGAGTTAGGAGACAAAAAAACGGTGTTTCTACATTAGGTAAGTGTGTCTCTCTTAGATTAGAGTTGAATAGCGTCCTTGCTCATTCAGCAACAGAGATAATCACGATCTTAGCTCTTTTAGTAAGAAATGCTTGGAAAACAGTGTGCGTCTTATCATTGAGGTTGTCTTGTTAGGAAAAGGAGTTAGGAGACAAAATAACGGTGTTTCTACATTAAGTAAGTGTGTCTCTTTTAGATCGGAGTAGAATATCCCCCTAGCTCATTCAGCAACAGAGATAATCACGATCTTAGCTCTTTTAGCTAGAAATGCATGGAAAACAGTGTGCGTCTTATCATTGAGGTTGTCTTGTTAGGAAAAGGAGTTAGGAGACAAAGTAACGGTGTTCCTACATGAAGTTATTGAGTCTCTCTTAGATTAGAGTTGCATAGCGTCCTAGCTCATTCAGCAACAGAGATAATCACGATGTTAGCTCTTTTAGCAAGAAATGCTTGGAAAACAGTGTGCGTCTTATCATTGAGGTTGTCTTGTTAGGAAAATGAGTTAGGAGACAAAATTACGGTGTTTCTACATGAAAATAGTGAGTCTCTCTTAGATTAGAGTTCAATAGCGTCCTTGCTCATTCAGCAACAGAGATAATCACGATCTTAGCTCTTTTAGCTAGAAATGCATTGAAAACAGTGTGCGTCTTATCATTGAGGTTGTCTTGTTAGGAAAATGAGTTAGGAGACAAAATAACGGTGTTTCTACATTAAGTAAGTGTGTCTCTTTTAGATCGGAGTTGAATATACCCCTAGCTCATTCAGCAACAGAGATAATCACGATCTTAGCTCTTTTAGCTAGAAATGCATGAAAAACAGTGTGCGTCTTATCATTGAGGTTGTCTTGTTAGGAAAAGGAGTTAGGAGACAAAGTAACGGTGTTCCTACATGAAGTTAGTTAGTTTCTCTTAGATTAGAGTTGCATAGCGTCCTAGCTCATTCAGCAACAGAGATAATCACGATCTTAGCTCTTTTAGCTAGAAATGCATGGAAAACAGTGTGCGTCTTATCATTGAGGTTGTCTTGTTAGGAAAAGGAGTTAGGAGACAAAGTAACGGTGTTCCTACATGAAGTTAGTTAGTCTCTCTTAGATTAGAGTTGCATAGCGTCCTAGCTCATTCAGCAACAGAGATAATCACGATCTTAGCTCTTTTAGCAAGAAATGCATGGAAAACAGTGTGCGTCTTATCATTGAGGTTGTCTTGTTAGGAAAATGAGTTAGGAGACAAAATTACGGTGTTTCTACATGAAGTTAGTGAGTCTCTCTTAGATTAGAGTTGAATACCGTCCTTGCTCATTCAGCAACAGAGATAATCACGATCTTAGCTCTTTTAGCTAGAAATGCATTGAAAACAGTGTGCGTCTTATCATTGAGGTTGTCTTGTTAGGAAAATGAGTTAGGAGACAAAATAACGGTGTTCCTACATGAAAATAGTGAGTCTCTCTTAGATTAGAGTTCAGTAGCGTCCTAGCTCATTCAGCAACAGAGATAATCACGATCTTAGCTCTTTTAGCTAGAAATGCATGGAAAACAGTGTGCGTCTTATCATTGAGGTTGTCTTGTTAGGAAAATGAGTTAGGAGACAAAGTAACGGTGTTCCTACATGAAGTTAGTGAGTCTCTCTTAGATTAGAGTTGCATAGCGTCCTAGCTCATTCAGCAACAGAGATAATCACGATCTTAGCTCTTTTAGCAAGAAATGCATGGAATACAGTGTGCGTCTTATCATTGAGGTTGTCTTGTTAGGAAAATGAGTTAGGAGACAAAGTAACGGTGTTCCTACATGAAGTTAGTATGTCTCTCTTAGATTAGAGTTGAATAGCGTCCTTGCTCATTCAGCAACAGAGATAATCACGATCTTAGCTCTTTTAGTAAGAAATGCTTGGAAAACAGTGTGCGTCTTATCATTGAGGTTGTCTTGTTAGGAAAAGGAGTTAGGAGACAAAATAACGGTGTTTCTACATTAAGTAAGTGTGTCTCTTTTAGATCGGAGTAGAATATCCCCCTAGCTCATTCAGCAACAGAGATAATCACGATCTTAGCTCTTTTAGCTAGAAATGCATGGAAAACAGTGTGCGTCTTATCATTGAGGTTGTCTTGTTAGGAAAAGGAGTTAGGAGACAAATTAACGGTGTTCTTACATGAAGTTAGTGAGTCTCTCTTAGATTAGAGTTGCATAGCGTCCTAGCTCATTCAGCATCAGAGATCATCACGATCTTAGCTCTTTTAGCTAGAAATGCATTGAAAACAGTGTGCGTCTTATCATTGAGGTTGTCTTGTTAGGAAAATGAGTTAGGAGACAAAGTAACGGTGTTCCTACATGAAGTTAGTGAGTCTCTCTTAGATTAGAGTTGAATAGCGTCCTAGCTCATTCAGCAACAGAGATAATCACGATCTTAGCTCTTTTGGCTAGAAATGCTTGGAAAACAGTGTGCGTCTTATCATTGAGGTTGTCTTGTTAGGAAAATGAGTTAGGAAACAAAATAACGGTGTTCCTACATGAAAATAGTGAGTCTCTCTTAGATTAGAGTTCAATAGCGTCCTAGCTCATTCAGCAATAGAGATAATCACGATCTTAGCTCTTTTAGCTAGAAATGCATGGAAAACAGTGTGCGTCTTATCATTGAGGTTGTCTTGTTAGGAAAATGAGTTAGGAGACAAAGTAACGGTGTTCCTACATGAAGTTAGTGAGTCTCTCTTAGATTAGAGTTGCATAGCGTCCTAGCTCATTCAGCAACAGAGATAATCACGATCTTAGCTCTATTAGCAAGAAATGCATGGAATACAGTGTGCGTCTTATCATTGAGGTTGTCTTGTTAGGAAAATGAGTTAGGAGACAAAATAACGGTGTTTCTACATTAAGTAAGTGTGTCTCTTTTAGATCGGAGTTGAATATCCCCCTAGCTCATTCAGCAACAGAGATAATCACGATCTTAGCTCTTTTAGCTAGAAATGCATGGAAAACAGTGTGCGTCTTATCATTGAGGTTGTCTTGTTAGGAAAAGGAGTTAGGAGACAAAGTAACGGTGTTCCTACATGAAGTTAGTGAGTCTCTCTTAGATTAGAGTTGCATAGCGTCCTAGCTCATTCAGCAACAGAGATAATCACGATCTTAGCTCTATTAGCAAGAAATGCATGGAATACAGTGTGCGTCTTATCATTGAGGTTGTCTTGTTAGGAAAATGAGTTAGGAGACAAAATAACGGTGTTTCTACATTAAGTAAGTGTGTCTCTTTTAGATCGGAGTTGAATATCCCCCTAGCTCATTCAGCAACAGAGATAATCACGATCTTAGCTCTTTTAGCTAGAAATGCATGGAAAACAGTGTGCGTCTTATCATTGAGGTTGTCTTGTTAGGAAAAGGAGTTAGGAGACAAAGTAACGGTGTTCTTACATGAAGTTAGTGAGTCTCTCTTAGATTAGAGTTGCATAGCGTCCTAGCTCATTCAGCATCAGAGATCATCACGATCTTAGCTCTTTTAGCTAGAAATGCATTGAAAACAGTGTGCGTCTTATCATTGAGGTTGTCTTGTTAGGAAAATGAGTTAGGAGACAAAGTAACGGTGTTCCTACATGAAGTTAGTGAGTCTCTCTTAGATTAGAGTTGCATAGCGTCCTAGCTCATTCAGCAACAGAGATAATCACGATCTTAGCTCTATTAGCAAGAAATGCATGGAATACAGTGTGCGTCTTATCATTGAGGTTGTCTTGTTAGGAAAATGAGTTAGGAGACAAAATAACGGTGTTTCTACATTAAGTAAGTGTGTCTCTTTTAGATCGGAGTTGAATATCCCCCTAGCTCATTCAGCAACAGAGATAATCACGATCTTAGCTCTTTTAGCTAGAAATGCATGGAAAACAGTGTGCGTCTTATCATTGAGGTTGTCTTGTTAGGAAAAGGAGTTAGGAGACAAAGTAACGGTGTTCCTACATGAAGTTAGTGAGTCTCTCTTAGATTAGAGTTGCATAGCGTCCTAGCTCATTCAGCAACAGAGATAATCACGATCTTAGCTCTATTAGCAAGAAATGCATGAAATACAGTGTGCGTCTTATCATTGAGGTTGTCTTGTTAGGAAAATGAGTTAGGAGACAAAATTACGGTGTTTCTACATGAAGTTAGTGAGTCTCTCTTAGATTAGAGTTGAATACCGTCCTTGCTCATTCAGCAACAGAGATAATCACGATCTTAGCTCTTTTAGCTAGAAATGCATTGAAAACAGTGTGCGTCTTATCATTGAGGTTGTCTTGTTAGGAAAATGAGTTAGGAGACAAAATAACGGTGTTCCTACATGAAAATAGTGAGTCTCTCTTAGATTAGAGTTCAGTAGCGTCCTAGCTCATTCAGCAACAGAGATAATCACGATCTTAGCTCTTTTAGCAAGAAATGCATGGAATACAGTGTGCGTCTTATCATTGAGGTTGTCTTGTTAGGAAAATGAGTTAGGAGACAAAGTAACGGTGTTCCTACATGAAGTTAGTATGTCTCTCTTAGATTAGAGTTGAATAGCGTCCTTGCTCATTCAGCAACAGAGATAATCACGATCTTAGCTCTTTTAGTAAGAAATGCTTGGAAAACAGTGTGCGTCTTATCATTGAGGTTGTCTTGTTAGGAAAAGGAGTTAGGAGACAAAATAACGGTGTTTCTACATTAAGTAAGTGTGTCTCTTTTAGATCGGAGTAGAATATCCCCCTAGCTCATTCAGCAACAGAGATAATCACGATCTTAGCTCTTTTAGCTAGAAATGCATGGAAAACAGTGTGCGTCTTATCATTGAGGTTGTCTTGTTAGGAAAATGAGTTAGGAGACAAAGTAACGGTGTTCCTACATGAAGTTAGTGAGTCTCTCTTAGATTAGAGTTGCATAGCGTCCTAGCTCATTCAGCAACAGAGATCATCACGATCTTAGCTCTTTTAGCTAGAAATGCATTGAAAACAGTGTGCGTCTTATCATTGAGGTTGTCTTGTTAGGAAAATGAGTTAGGAGACAAAGTAACGGTGTTCCTACATGAAGTTAGTGAGTCTCTCTTAGATTAGAGTTGAATAGCGTCCTAGCTCATTCAGCAACAGAGATAATCACGATCTTAGCTCTTTTGGCTAGAAATGCTTGGAAAACAGTGTGCGTCTTATCATTGAGGTTGTCTTGTTAGGAAAATGAGTTAGGAAACAAAATAACGGTGTTCCTACATGAAAATAGTGAGTCTCTCTTAGATTAGAGTTCAATAGCGTCCTAGCTCTTTCAGCAATAGAGATAATCACGATCTTAGCTCTTTTAGCTAGAAATGCATGGAAAACAGTGTGCGTCTTATCATTGAGGTTGTCTTGTTAGGAAAATGAGTTAGGAGACAAAGTAACGGTGTTCCTACATGAAGTTAGTGAGTCTCTCTTAGATTAGAGTTGCATAGCGTCCTAGCTCATTCAGCAACAGAGATAATCACGATCTTAGCTCTATTAGCAAGAAATGCATGGAATACAGTGTGCGTCTTATCATTGAGGTTGTCTTGTTAGGAAAATGAGTTAGGAGACAAAATTACGGTGTTTCTACATGAAGTTAGTGAGTCTCTCTTAGATTAGAGTTGAATACCGTCCTTCCTCATTCAGCAACAGAGATAATCACGATCTTAGCTCTTTTAGCTAGAAATGCATTGAAAACAGTGTGCGTCTTATCATTGAGGTTGTCTTGTTAGGAAAATGAGTTAGGAGACAAAATAACGGTGTTCCTACATGAAAATAGTGAGTCTCTCTTAGATTAGAGTTCAATATCCCCCTAGCTCATTCAGCAACAGAGATAATCACGATCTTAGCTCTTTTAGCTAGAAATGCATGGAAAACAGTGTGCGTCTTATCATTGAGGTTGTCTTGTTAGGAAAAGGAGTTAGGAGACAAAGTAACGGTGTTCCTACATGAAGTTAGTGAGTCTCTCTTAGATTAGAGTTGCATAGCGTCCTAGCTCATTCAGCAACAGAGATAATCACGATCTTAGCTCTATTAGCAAGAAATGCATGGAATACAGTGTGCGTCTTATCATTGAGGTTGTCTTGTTAGGAAAATGAGTTAGGAGACAAAATTACGGTGTTTCTACATGAAGTTAGTGAGTCTCTCTTAGATTAGAGTTGAATACCGTCCTTGCTCATTCAGCAACAGAGATAATCACGATCTTAGCTCTTTTAGCTAGAAATGCATTGAAAACAGTGTGCGTCTTATCATTGAGGTTGTCTTGTTAGGAAAATGAGTTAGGAGACAAAATAACGGTGTTCCTACATGAAAATAGTGAGTCTCTCTTAGATTAGAGTTGCATAGCGTCCTAGCTCATTCAGCAACAGAGATAATCACGATCTTAGCTCTATTAGCAAGAAATGCATGGAATACAGTGTGCGTCTTATCATTGAGGTTGTCTTGTTAGGAAAATGAGTTAGGAGACAAAATAACGGTGTTTCTACATTAAGTAAGTGTGTCTCTTTTAGATCGGAGTTGAATATCCCCCTAACTCATTCAGCAACAGAGATAATCACGATCTTAGCACTTTTAGCTAGAAATGCATGGAAAACAGTGTGCGTCTTATCATTAAGGTTGTTTTGTTAGGAAAAGGAGTTAGGAGACAAAGTAACGGTGTTCCTACATGAAGTTAGTGAGTCTCTCTTAGATTAGAGTTGCATAGCGTCCTAGCTCATTCAGCAACAGAGATAATCACGATCTTAGCTCTTTTAGCAAGAAATGCATTGAAAACAGTGTGCGTCTTATCATTGAGGTTGTCTTGTTAGGAAAATGAGTTAGGAGACAAAATAACGGTGTTCCTACATGAAAATAGTGAGTCTCTCTTAGATTAGAGTTCAATAGCGTCCTAGCTCATTCAGCAACAGAGATAATCACGATCTTAGCTCTTTTAGCTAGAAATGCATGGAAAACAGTGTGCGTCTTATCATTGAGGTTGTCTTGTTAGGAAAAGGAGTTAGGAGACAAAGTAACGGTGTTCCTACATGAAGTTAGTGAGTCTCTCTTAGATTAGAGTTGCATAGCGTCCTAGCTCATTCAGCAACAGAGATAATCACGATCTTAGCTCTTTTAGCAAGAAATGCATGGAAAACAGTGTGCGTCTTATCATTGAGGTTGTCTTGTTAGGAAAATGAGTTAGGAGACAAAGTAACGGTGTTCCTACATGAAAATAGTGAGTCTCTCTTAGATTAGAGTTCAATAGCGTCCTAGCTCATTCAGCAACAGAGATAATCACGATCTTAGCTCTTTTAGCTAGAAATGCATGGAAAACAGTGTGCGTCTTATCATTGAGGTTGTCTTGTTAGGAAAAGGAGTTAGGAGACAAAGTAACGGTGTTCCTACATGAAGTTAGTGAGTCTCTCTTAGATTAGAGTTGCATAGCGTCCTAGCTCATTCAGCAACAGAGATAATCACGATCTTAGCTCTATTAGCAAGAAATGCATGGAATACAGTGTGCGTCTTATCATTGAGGTTGTCTTGTTAGGAAAATGAGTTAGGAGACAAAATTACGGTGTTTCTACATGAAGTTAGTGAGTCTCTCTTAGATTAGAGTTGAATACCGTCCTTGCTCATTCAGCAACAGAGATAATCACGATCTTAGCTCTTTTAGCTAGAAATGCATTGAAAACAGTGTGCGTCTTATCATTGAGGTTGTCTTGTTAGGAAAATGAGTTAGGAGACAAAATAACGGTGTTCCTACATGAAAATAGTGAGTCTCTCTTAGATTAGAGTTCAATAGCGTCCTAGCTCATTCAGCAACAGAGATAATCACGATCTTAGCTCTTTTAGCTAGAAATGCATGGAAAACAGTGTGCGTCTTATCATTGAGGTTGTCTTGTTAGGAAAAGGAGTTAGGAGACAAAGTAACGGTGTTCCTACATGAAGTTAGTGAGTCTCTCTTAGATTAGAGTTGCATAGCGTCCTAGCTCATTCAGCAACAGAGATAATCACGATCTTAGCTCTTAGCAAGAAATGCATGGAATACAGTGTGCGTCTTATCATTGAGGTTGTCTTGTTAGGAAAATGAGTTAGGAGACAAAGTAACGGTGTTCCTACATGAAGTTAGTATGTCTCTCTTAGATTAGAGTTGAATAGCGTCCTTGCTCATTCAGCAACAGAGATAATCACGATCTTAGCTCTTTTAGTAAGAAATGCTTGGAAAACAGTGTGCGTCTTATCATTGAGGTTGTCTTGTTAGGAAAAGGAGTTAGGAGACAAAATAACGGTGTTTCTACATTAAGTAAGTGTGTCTCTTTTAGATCGGAGTAGAATATCCCCCTAGCTCATTCAGCAACAGAGATAATCACGATCTTAGCTCTTTTAGCTAGAAATGCATGGAAAACAGTGTGCGTCTTATCATTGAGGTTGTCTTGTTAGGAAAATGAGTTAGGAGACAAAGTAACGGTGTTCCTACATGAAGTTAGTGAGTCTCTCTTAGATTAGAGTTGCATAGCGTCCTAGCTCATTCAGCAACAGAGATCATCACGATCTTAGCTCTTTTAGCTAGAAATGCATTGAAAACAGTGTGCGTCTTATCATTGAGGTTGTCTTGTTAGGAAAATGAGTTAGGAGACAAAGTAACGGTGTTCCTACATGAAGTTAGTGAGTCTCTCTTAGATTAGAGTTGCATAGCGTCCTAGCTCATTCAGCAACAGAGATAATCACGATCTTAGCTCTATTAGCAAGAAATGCATGGAATACAGTGTGCGTCTTATTATTGAGGTTGTCTTGTTAGGAAAATGAGTTAGGAGACAAAATTACGGTGTTTCTACATGAAGTTAGTGAGTCTCTCTTAGATTAGAGTTGAATACCGTCCTTGCTCATTCAGCAACAGAGATAATCACGATCTTAGCTCTTTTAGCTAGAAATGCATTGAAAACAGTGTGCGTCTTATCATTGAGGTTGTCTTGTTAGGAAAATGAGTTAGGAGACAAAATAACGGTGTTCCTACATGAAAATAGTGTGTCTCTTTTAGATCGGAGTTGAATATCCCCCTAGCTCATTCAGCAACAGAGATAATCACGATCTTAGCTCTTTTAGCTAGAAATGCTTGGAAAACAGTGTGCGTCTTATCATTGAGGTTGTCTTGTTAGGAAAATGAGTTAGGAAACAAAATAACGGTGTTCCTACATGAAAATAGTGAGTGTCTCTTAGATTAGAGTTCAATAGCGTCCTAGCTCATTCAGCAACAGAGATAATCACGATCTTAGCTCTTTTAGCTAGAAATGCATGGAAAACAGTGTGCGTCTTATCATTGAGGTTGTCTTGTTAGGAAAATGAGTTAGGAGACAAAATAACGGTGTTCCTACATGAAAATAGTGAGTCGCTCTTAGAATAGAGTCGAATAGCGTCCTAGCTCATTCAGCAACAGAGACAATCACGATCTTAGCTCTTTTAGCAAGAAATGCATGGAAAACAGTGTGCGTCTTATCATTGAGGTTGTCTTGTTAGGAAAAGGAGTTAGGAGACAAAGTAACGGTGTTCCTACATGAAGTTAGTGAGTCTCTCTTAGATTAGAGTTGAATAGCGTCCTAGCTCATTCAGCAACAGAGATAATCACGATTTTAGTTTTTTTAGCAAGTAATGCTTGGAAAACAGTGTGCGCCTTATCATTGAGGTTGTCTTGTTAGGAAAATGAGTTAGGAGACAAAATAACGGTGTTCCTACATGAAAATAGTGAGTCTCTCTTAGATTAGAGTTCAATAGCGTCCTAGCTCATTCAGCAACAGAGATAATCACGATCTTAGCTCTTTTAGCTAGAAATGCATTGAAAACAGTGTGCGTCTTATCATTGAGGTTGTCTTGTTAGGAAAATGAGTTAGGAAACAAAATAACGGTGTTCCTACATGAAAATAGTGAGTCTCTCTTAGATTAGAGTTCAATAGCGTCCTAGCTCATTCAGCAACAGAGATAATCACGATCTTAGCTCTTTTAGCTAGAAATGCATGGAAAACATTGTGCGTCTTATCATTGAGGTTGTCTTGTTAGGAAAAGGAGTTAGGAGACAAAGTAACGGTGTTCCTACATGAAGTTAGTGAGTCTCTCTTAGATTAGAGTTGAATAGCGTCCTAGCTCATTCAGCAACAGAGACAATCACGATCTTAACTCTTTTAGCAAGAAATGCATTGAAAACAGTGTGCGTCTTATCATTGAGGTTGTCTTGTTAGGAAAATGAGTTAGGAGACAAAATAACGGTGTTTCTACATTAAGTGTGTCTCTTTTAGATCGGAGTAGAATATCCCCCTAGCTCATTCAGCAACAGAGATAATCACGATTTTAGCTCTTTTAGTAAGAAATTCTTGGAAAACAGTGTGCGTCTTATCATTGAGGTTGTCTTGTTAGGAAAAGGAGTTAGGAGACAAAGTAACGGTGTTCCTACATGAAGTTAGTGAGTCTCTCTTAGATTAGAGTTGAATAGCGTCCTAGCTCATTCAGCAACAGAGACAATCACGATCTTAACTCTTTTAGCAAGAAATGCATTGAAAACAGTGTGCGTCTTATCATTGAGGTTGTCTTGTTAGGAAAATGAGTTAGGAGACAAAATAACGGTGTTTCTACATTAAGTGTGTCTCTTTTAGATCGGAGTAGAATATCCCCCTAGCTCATTCAGCAACAGAGATAATCACGATTTTAGCTCTTTTAGTAAGAAATTCTTGGAAAACAGTGTGCGTCTTATCATTGAGGTTGTCTTGTTAGGAAAATGAGTTAGGAGACAAAGTAACGGTGTTCCTACATGAAGTTAGTGAGTCTCTCTTAGATTAGAGTTGCATAGCGTCCTAGCTCATTCAGCAACAGAGATCATCACGATCTTAGCTCTTTTAGCTAGAAATGCATTGAAAACAGTGTGCGTCTTATCATTGAGGTTGTCTTGTTAGGAAAATGAGTTAGGAGACAAAAAAACGGTGTTTCTACATTAGGTAAGTGTGTCTCTCTTAGATTAGAGTTGAATAGCGTCCTTGCTCATTCAGCAACAGAGATAATCACGATCTTAGCTCTTTTAGTAAGAAATGCTTGGAAAACAGTGTGCGTCTTATCATTGAGGTTGTCTTGTTAGGAAAAGGAGTTAGGAGACAAAATAACGGTGTTTCTACATTAAGTAAGTGTGTCTCTTTTAGATCGGAGTAGAATATCCCCCTAGCTCATTCAGCAACAGAGATAATCACGATCTTAGCTCTTTTAGCTAGAAATGCATGGAAAACAGTGTGCGTCTTATCATTGAGGTTGTCTTGTTAGGAAAAGGAGTTAGGAGACAAAGTAACGGTGTTCCTACATGAAGTTATTGAGTCTCTCTTAGATTAGAGTTGCATAGCGTCCTAGCTCATTCAGCAACAGAGATAATCACGATGTTAGCTCTTTTAGCAAGAAATGCTTGGAAAACAGTGTGCGTCTTATCATTGAGGTTGTCTTGTTAGGAAAATGAGTTAGGAGACAAAATTACGGTGTTTCTACATGAAAATAGTGAGTCTCTCTTAGATTAGAGTTCAATAGCGTCCTTGCTCATTCAGCAACAGAGATAATCACGATCTTAGCTCTTTTAGCTAGAAATGCATTGAAAACAGTGTGCGTCTTATCATTGAGGTTGTCTTGTAAGGAAAATGAGTTAGGAGACAAAATAACGGTGTTTCTACATTAAGTAAGTGTGTCTCTTTTAGATCGGAGTTGAATATACCCCTAGCTCATTCAGCAACAGAGATAATCACGATCTTAGCTCTTTTAGCTAGAAATGCATGAAAAACAGTGTGCGTCTTATCATTGAGGTTGTCTTGTTAGGAAAAGGAGTTAGGAGACAAAGTAACGGTGTTCCTACATGAAGTTAGTTAGTTTCTCTTAGATTAGAGTTGCATAGCGTCCTAGCTCATTCAGCAACAGAGATAATCACGATCTTAGCTCTTTTAGCTAGAAATGCATGGAAAACAGTGTGCGTCTTATCATTGAGGTTGTCTTGTTAGGAAAAGGAGTTAGGAGACAAAGTAACGGTGTTCCTACATGAAGTTAGTTAGTCTCTCTTAGATTAGAGTTGCATAGCGTCCTAGCTCATTCAGCAACAGAGATAATCACGATCTTAGCTCTTTTAGCAAGAAATGCATGGAAAACAGTGTGCGTCTTATCATTGAGGTTGTCTTGTTAGGAAAATGAGTTAGGAGACAAAATTACGGTGTTTCTACATGAAGTTAGTGAGTCTCTCTTAGATTAGAGTTGAATACCGTCCTTGCTCATTCAGCAACAGAGATAATCACGATCTTAGCTCTTTTAGCTAGAAATGCATTGAAAACAGTGTGCGTCTTATCATTGAGGTTGTCTTGTTAGGAAAATGAGTTAGGAGACAAAATAACGGTGTTCCTACATGAAAATAGTGAGTCTCTCTTAGATTAGAGTTCAGTAGCGTCCTAGCTCATTCAGCAACAGAGATAATCACGATCTTAGCTCTTTTAGCTAGAAATGCATGGAAAACAGTGTGCGTCTTATCATTGAGGTTGTCTTGTTAGGAAAATGAGTTAGGAGACAAAGTAACGGTGTTCCTACATGAAGTTAGTGAGTCTCTCTTAGATTAGAGTTGCATAGCGTCCTAGCTCATTCAGCAACAGAGATCATCACGATCTTAGCTCTTTTAGCTAGAAATGCATTGAAAACAGTGTGCGTCTTATCATTGAGGTTGTCTTGTTAGGAAAATGAGTTAGGAGACAAAGTAACGGTGTTCCTACATGAAGTTAGTGAGTCTCTCTTAGATTAGAGTTGAATAGCGTCCTAGCTCGTTCAGCAACAGAGATAATCACGATCTTAGCTCTTTTGGCTAGAAATGCTTGGAAAACAGTGTGCGTCTTATTATTGAGGTTGTCTTGTTAGGAAAATGAGTTAGGAAACAAAATAACGGTGTTCCTACATGAAAATAGTGAGTCTCTCTTAGATTAGAGTTCAATAGCGTCCTAGCTCATTCAGCAACAGAGATAATCACGATCTTAGCTCTTTTAGCTAGAAATGCATGGAAAACAGTGTGCGTCTTATCATTGAGGTTGTCTTGTTAGGAAAAGGAGTTAGGAGACAAAGTAACGGTGTTCCTACATGAAGTTAGTGAGTCTCTCTTAGATTAGAGTTGCATAGCGTCCTAGCTCATTCAGCAACAGAGATAATCACGATCTTAGCTCTATTAGCAAGAAATGCATGGAATACAGTGTGCGTCTTATCATTGAGGTTGTCTTGTTAGGAAAATGAGTTAGGAGACAAAATAACGGTGTTTCTACATTAAGTAAGTGTGTCTCTTTTAGATCGGAGTTGAATATCCCCCTAGCTCATTCAGCAACAGAGATAATCACGATCTTAGCTCTTTTAGCTAGAAATGCATGGAAAACAGTGTGCGTCTTATCATTGAGGTTGTCTTGTTAGGAAAAGGAGTTAGGAGACAAAGTAACGGTGTTCCTACATGAAGTTAGTGAGTCTCTCTTAGATTAGAGTTGCATAGCGTCCTAGCTCATTCAGCAACAGAGATAATCACGATCTTAGCTCTATTAGCAAGAAATGCATGGAATACAGTGTGCGTCTTATCATTGAGGTTGTCTTGTTAGGAAAATGAGTTAGGAGACAAAATAACGGTGTTTCTACATTAAGTAAGTGTGTCTCTTTTAGATCGGAGTTGAATATCCCCCTAGCTCATTCAGCAACAGAGATAATCACGATCTTAGCTCTTTTAGCTAGAAATGCATGGAAAACAGTGTGCGTCTTATCATTGAGGTTGTCTTGTTAGGAAAAGGAGTTAGGAGACAAAGTAACGGTGTTCTTACATGAAGTTAGTGAGTCTCTCTTAGATTAGAGTTGCATAGCGTCCTAGCTCATTCAGCATCAGAGATCATCACGATCTTAGCTCTTTTAGCTAGAAATGCATTGAAAACAGTGTGCGTCTTATCATTGAGGTTGTCTTGTTAGGAAAATGAGTTAGGAGACAAAGTAACGGTGTTCCTACATGAAGTTAGTGAGTCTCTCTTAGATTAGAGTTGCATAGCGTCCTAGCTCATTCAGCAACAGAGATAATCACGATCTTAGCTCTATTAGCAAGAAATGCATGGAATACAGTGTGCGTCTTATCATTGAGGTTGTCTTGTTAGGAAAATGAGTTAGGAGACAAAATAACGGTGTTTCTACATTAAGTAAGTGTGTCTCTTTTAGATCGGAGTTGAATATCCCCCTAGCTCATTCAGCAACAGAGATAATCACGATCTTAGCTCTTTTAGCTAGAAATGCATGGAAAACAGTGTGCGTCTTATCATTGAGGTTGTCTTGTTAGGAAAAGGAGTTAGGAGACAAAGTAACGGTGTTCCTACATGAAGTTAGTGAGTCTCTCTTAGATTAGAGTTGCATAGCGTCCTAGCTCATTCAGCAACAGAGATAATCACGATCTTAGCTCTATTAGCAAGAAATGCATGGAATACAGTGTGCGTCTTATCATTGAGGTTGTCTTGTTAGGAAAATGAGTTAGGAGACAAAATTACGGTGTTTCTACATGAAGTTAGTGAGTCTCTCTTAGATTAGAGTTGAATACCGTCCTTGCTCATTCAGCAACAGAGATAATCACGATCTTAGCTCTTTTAGCTAGAAATGCATTGAAAACAGTGTGCGTCTTATCATTGAGGTTGTCTTGTTAGGAAAATGAGTTAGGAGACAAAATAACGGTGTTCCTACATGAAAATAGTGAGTCTCTCTTAGATTAGAGTTCAATATCCCCCTAGCTCATTCAGCAACAGAGATAATCACGATCTTAGCTCTTTTAGCTAGAAATGCATGGAAAACAGTGTGCGTCTTATCATTGAGGTTGTCTTGTTAGGAAAAGGAGTTAGGAGACAAAGTAACGGTGTTCCTACATGAAGTTAGTGAGTCTCTCTTAGATTAGAGTTGCATAGCGTCCTAGCTCATTCAGCAACAGAGATAATCACGATCGTAGCTCTATTAGCAAGAAATGCATGGAATACAGTGTGCGTCTTATCATTGAGGTTGTCTTGTTAGGAAAATGAGTTAGGAGACAAAATTACGGTGTTTCTACATGAAGTTAGTGAGTCTCTCTTAGATTAGAGTTGAATACCGTCCTTGCTCATTCAGCAACAGAGATAATCACGATCTTAGCTCTTTTAGCTAGAAATGCATTGAAAACAGTGTGCGTCTTATCATTGAGGTTGTCTTGTTAGGAAAATGAGTTAGGAGACAAAATAACGGTGTTCCTACATGAAAATAGTGAGTGTCTCTTAGATTAGAGTTCAATAGCGTCCTAGCTCATTCAGCAACAGAGATAATCACGATCTTAGCTCTTTTAGCTAGAAATGCATGGAAAACAGTGTGCGTCTTATCATTGAGGTTGTCTTGTTAGGAAAAGGAGTTAGGAGACAAAGTAACGGTGTTCCTACATGAAGTTAGTGAGTCTCTCTTAGATTAGAGTTGCATAGCGTCCTAGCTCATTCAGCAACAGAGATAATCACGATCTTAGCTCTTAGCAAGAAATGCATGGAATACAGTGTGCGTCTTATCATTGAGGTTGTCTTGTTAGGAAAATGAGTTAGGAGACAAAGTAACGGTGTTCCTACATGAAGTTAGTATGTCTCTCTTAGATTAGAGTTGAATAGCGTCCTTGCTCATTCAGCAACAGAGATAATCACGATCTTAGCTCTTTTAGTAAGAAATGCTTGGAAAACAGTGTGCGTCTTATCATTGAGGTTGTCTTGTTAGGAAAAGGAGTTAGGAGACAAAATAACGGTGTTTCTACATTAAGTAAGTGTGTCTCTTTTAGATCGGAGTAGAATATCCCCCTAGCTCATTCAGCAACAGAGATAATCACGATCTTAGCTCTTTTAGCTAGAAATGCATGGAAAACAGTGTGCGTCTTATCATTGAGGTTGTCTTGTTAGGAAAATGAGTTAGGAGACAAAGTAACGGTGTTCCTACATGAAGTTAGTGAGTCTCTCTTAGATTAGAGTTGCATAGCGTCCTAGCTCATTCAGCAACAGAGATCATCACGATCTTAGCTCTTTTAGCTAGAAATGCATTGAAAACAGTGTGCGTCTTATCATTGAGGTTGTCTTGTTAGGAAAATGAGTTAGGAGACAAAGTAACGGTGTTCCTACATGAAGTTAGTGAGTCTCTCTTAGATTAGAGTTGCATAGCGTCCTAGCTCATTCAGCAACAGAGATAATCACGATCTTAGCTCTATTAGCAAGAAATGCATGGAATACAGTGTGCGTCTTATCATTGAGGTTGTCTTGTTAGGAAAATGAGTTAGGAGACAAAATAACGGTGTTCCTACATGAAAATAGTGTGTCTCTTTTAGATCGGAGTTGAATATCCCCCTAGCTCATTCAGCAACAGAGATAATCACGATCTTAGCTCTTTTAGCTAGAAATGCTTGGAAAACAGTGTGCGTCTTATCATTGAGGTTGTCTTGTTAGGAAAATGAGTTAGGAAACAAAATAACGGTGTTCCTACATGAAAATAGTGAGTGTCTCTTAGATTAGAGTTCAATAGCGTCCTAGCTCATTCAGCAACAGAGATAATCACGATCTTAGCTCTTTTAGCTAGAAATGCATGGAAAACAGTGTGCGTCTTATCATTGAGGTTGTCTTGTTAGGAAAATGAGTTAGGAGACAAAATAACGGTGTTCCTACATGAAAATAGTGAGTCGCTCTTAGAATAGAGTCGAATAGCGTCCTAGCTCATTCAGCAACAGAGACAATCACGATCTTAGCTCTTTTAGCAAGAAATGCATGGAAAACAGTGTGCGTCTTATCATTGAGGTTGTCTTGTTAGGAAAAGGAGTTAGGAGACAAAGTAACGGTGTTCCTACATGAAGTTAGTGAGTCTCTCTTAGATTAGAGTTGAATAGCGTCCTAGCTCATTCAGCAACAGAGATAATCACGATTTTAGTTTTTTTAGCAAGTAATGCTTGGAAAACAGTGTGCGCCTTATCATTGAGGTTGTCTTGTTAGGAAAATGAGTTAGGAGACAAAATAACGGTGTTCCTACATGAAGTTAGTTAGTCTCTCTTAGATTAGAGTTGAATAGCGTCCTAGCTCATTCAGCAACAGAGATAATCACGATGTTAGCTCTTTTAGCAAGAAATGCTTGGAAAACAGTGTGCGTCTTATCATTGAGGTTGTCTTGTTAGGAAAATGAGTTAGGAGACAAAATTACGGTGTTTCTACATGAAAATAGTGAGTCTCTCTTAGATTAGAGTTCAATAGCGTCCTTGCTCATTCAGCAACAGAGATAATCACGATCTTAGCTCTTTTAGCTAGAAATGCATTGAAAACAGTGTGCGTCTTATCATTGAGGTTGTCTTGTTAGGAAAATGAGTTAGGAAACAAAATAACGGTGTTCCTACATGAAAATAGTGAGTCTCTCTTAGATTAGAGTTCAATAGCGTCCTAGCTCATTCAGCAACAGAGATAATCACGATCTTAGCTCTTTTAGCTAGAAATGCATGGAAAACATTGTGCGTCTTATCATTGAGGTTGTCTTGTTAGGAAAAGGAGTTAGGAGACAAAGTAACGGTGTTCCTACATGAAGTTAGTGAGTCTCTCTTAGATTAGAGTTGCATAGCGTCCTAGCTCATTCAGCAACAGAGATAATCACGATCTTAGCTCTTTTAGCAAGAAATGCATGGAATACAGTGTGCGTCTTATCATTGAGGTTGTCTTGTTAGGAAAATGAGTTAGGAGACAAAGTAACGGTGTTCCTACATGAAGTTAGTATGTCTCTCTTAGATTAGAGTTGAATAGCGTCCTAGCTCATTCAGCAACAGAGATAATCACGATCTTAGCTCTTTTAGTAAGAAATTCTTGGAAAACAGTGTGCGTCTTATCATTGAGGTTGTCTTGTTAGGAAAAGGAGTTAGGAGACAAAGTAACGGTGTTCCTACATGAAGTTAGTGAGTCTCTCTTAGATTAGAGTTGAATAGCGTCCTAGCTCATTCAGCAACAGAGACAATCACGATCTTAACTCTTTTAGCAAGAAATGCATTGAAAACAGTGTGCGTCTTATCATTGAGGTTGTCTTGTTAGGAAAATGAGTTAGGAGACAAAATAACGGTGTTTCTACATTAAGTGTGTCTCTTTTAGATCGGAGTAGAATATCCCCCTAGCTCATTCAGCAACAGAGATAATCACGATCTTAGCTCTTTTAGTAAGAAATTCTTGGAAAACAGTGTGCGTCTTATCATTGAGGTTGTCTTGTTAGGAAAAGGAGTTAGGAGACAAAGTAACGGTGTTCCTACATGAAGTTAGTGAGTCTCTCTTAGATTAGAGTTGCATAGCGTCCTAGCTCATTCAGCAACAGAGATAATCACGATCTTAGCTCTATTAGCAAGAAATGCTTGGAAAACAGTGTGCGTCTTATCATTGAGGTTGTCTTGTTAGGAAAATGAGTTAGGAAACAAAATAACGGTGTTCCTACATGAAAATAGTGAGTCTCTCTTAGATTAGAGTTCAATAGCGTCCTAGCTCATTCAGCAACAGAGATAATCACGATCTTAGCTCTTTTAGCTAGAAATGCATGGAAAACATTGTGCGTCTTATCATTGAGGTTGTCTTGTTAGGAAAAGGAGTTAGGAGACAAAGTAACGGTGTTCCTACATGAAGTTAGTGAGTCTCTCTTAGATTAGAGTTGCATAGCGTCCTAGCTCATTCAGCAACAGAGATAATCACGATCTTAGCTCTTTTAGCAAGAAATGCATGGAATACAGTGTGCGTCTTATCATTGAGGTTGTCTTGTTAGGAAAATGAGTTAGGAGACAAAGTAACGGTGTTCCTACATGAAGTTAGTATGTCTCTCTTAGATTAGAGTTGAATAGCGTCCTAGCTCATTCAGCAACAGAGATAATCACGATCTTAGCTCTTTTAGTAAGAAATTCTTGGAAAACAGTGTGCGTCTTATCATTGAGGTTGTCTTGTTAGGAAAAGGAGTTAGGAGACAAAGTAACGGTGTTCCTACATGAAGTTAGTGAGTCTCTCTTAGATTAGAGTTGAATAGCGTCCTAGCTCATTCAGCAACAGAGACATTCACGATCTTAACTCTTTTAGCAAGAAATGCATTGAAAACAGTGTGCGTCTTATCATTGAGGTTGTCTTGTTAGGAAAATGAGTTAGGAGACAAAATAACGGTGTTTCTACATTAAGTGTGTCTCTTTTAGATCGGAGTAGAATATCCCCCTAGCTCATTCAGCAACAGAGATAATCACGATCTTAGCTCTTTTAGTAAGAAATTCTTGGAAAACAGTGTGCGTCTTATCATTGAGGTTGTCTTGTTAGGAAAAGGAGTTAGGAGACAAAGTAACGGTGTTCCTACATGAAGTTAGTGAGTCTCTCTTAGATTAGAGTTGCATAGCGTCCTAGCTCATTCAGCAACAGAGATAATCACGATCTTAGCTCTATTAGCAAGAAATGCTTGGAAAACAGTGTGCGTCTTATCATTGAGGTTGTCTTGTTAGGAAAAGGAGTTAGGAGACAAAATAACGGTGTTTCTACATTAAGTAAGTGTGTCTCTTTTAGATCGGAGTAGAATATCCCCCTAGCTCATTCAGCAACAGAGATAATCACGATCTTAGCTCTTTTAGCTAGAAATGCATGGAAAACAGTGTGCGTCTTATCATTGAGGTTGTCTTGTTAGGAAAATGAGTTAGGAGACAAAGTAACGGTGTTCCTACATGAAGTTAGTGAGTCTCTCTTAGATTAGAGTTGCATAGCGTCCTAGCTCATTCAGCAACAGAGATCATCACGATCTTAGCTCTTTTAGCTAGAAATGCATTGAAAACAGTGTGCGTCTTATCATTGAGGTTGTCTTGTTAGGAAAATGAGTTAGGAGACAAAAAAACGGTGTTTCTACATTAAGTAAGTGTGTCTCTCTTAGATTAGAGTTGAATAGCGTCCTTGCTCATTCAGCAACAGAGATAATCACGATCTTAGCTCTTTTAGTAAGAAATGCTTGGAAAACAGTGTGCGTCTTATCATTGAGGTTGTCTTGTTAGGAAAAGGAGTTAGGAGACAAAATAACGGTGTTTCTACATTAAGTAAGTGTGTCTCTTTTAGATCGGAGTAGAATATCCCCCTAGCTCATTCAGCAACAGAGATAATCACGATCTTAGCTCTTTTAGCTAGAAATGCATGGAAAACAGTGTGCGTCTTATCATTGAGGTTGTCTTGTTAGGAAAAGGAGTTAGGAGACAAAGTAACGGTGTTCCTACATGAAGTTAGTTAGTCTCTCTTAGATTAGAGTTGAATAGCGTCCTAGCTCATTCAGCAACAGAGATAATCACGATGTTAGCTCTTTTAGCAAGAAATGCTTGGAAAACAGTGTGCGTCTTATCATTGAGGTTGTCTTGTTAGGAAAATGAGTTAGGAGACAAAATTACGGTGTTTCTACATGAAAATAGTGAGTCTCTCTTAGATTAGAGTTCAATAGCGTCCTTGCTCATTCAGCAACAGAGATAATCACGATCTTAGCTCTTTTAGCTAGAAATGCATGAAAAACAGTGTGCGTCTTATCATTGAGGTTGTCTTGTTAGGAAAAGGAGTTAGGAGACAAAGTAACGGTGTTCCTACATGAAGTTAGTTAGTTTCTCTTAGATTAGAGTTGCATAGCGTCCTAGCTCATTCAGCAACAGAGATAATCACGATCTTAGCTCTTTTAGCTAGAAATGCATGGAAAACAGTGTGCGTCTTATCATAGAGGTTGTCTTGTTAGGAAAAGGAGTTAGGAGACAAAGTAACGGTGTTCCTACATGAAGTTAGTTAGTCTCTCTTAGATTAGAGTTGCATAGCGTCCTAGCTCATTCAGCAACAGAGATAATCACGATCTTAGCTCTTTTAGCAAGAAATGCATGGAAAACAGTGTGCGTCTTATCATTGAGGTTGTCTTGTTAGGAAAATGAGTTAGGAGACAAAATTACGGTGTTTCTACATGAAGTTAGTGAGTCTCTCTTAGATTAGAGTTGAATACCGTCCTTGCTCATTCAGCAACAGAGATAATCACGATCTTAGCTCTTTTAGCTAGAAATGCATTGAAAACAGTGTGCGTCTTATCATTGAGGTTGTCTTGTTAGGAAAATGAGTTAGGAGACAAAATAACGGTGTTCCTACATGAAAATAGTGAGTCTCTCTTAGATTAGAGTTCAGTAGCGTCCTAGCTCATTCAGCAACAGAGATAATCACGATCTTAGCTCTTTTAGCTAGAAATGCATGGAAAACAGTGTGCGTCTTATCATTGAGGTTGTCTTGTTAGGAAAATGAGTTAGGAGACAAAGTAACGGTGTTCCTACATGAAGTTAGTGAGTCTCTCTTAGATTAGAGTTGCATAGCGTCCTAGCTCATTCAGCAACAGAGATAATCACGATCTTAGCTCTTTTAGCAAGAAATGCATGGAATACAGTGTGCGTCTTATCATTGAGGTTGTCTTGTTAGGAAAATGAGTTAGGAGACAAAGTAACGGTGTTCCTACATGAAGTTAGTATGTCTCTCTTAGATTAGAGTTGAATAGCGTCCTTGCTCATTCAGCAACAGAGATAATCACGATCTTAGCTCTTTTAGTAAGAAATGCTTGGAAAACAGTGTGCGTCTTATCATTGAGGTTGTCTTGTTAGGAAAAGGAGTTAGGAGACAAAATAACGGTGTTTCTACATTAAGTAAGTGTGTCTCTTTTAGATCGGAGTAGAATATCCCCCTAGCTCATTCAGCAACAGAGATAATCACGATCTTAGCTCTTTTAGCTAGAAATGCATGGAAAACAGTGTGCGTCTTATCATTGAGGTTGTCTTGTTAGGAAAAGGAGTTAGGAGACAAAGTAACGGTGTTCCTACATGAAGTTAGTGAGTCTCTCTTAGATTAGAGTTGCATAGCGTCCTAGCTCATTCAGCAACAGAGATCATCACGATCTTAGCTCTTTTAGCTAGAAATGCATTGAAAACAGTGTGCGTCTTATCATTGAGGTTGTCTTGTTAGGAAAATGAGTTAGGAGACAAAATAACGGTGTTTCTACATTAAGTAAGTGTGTCTCTTTTAGATCGGAGTTGAATATACCCCTAGCTCATTCAGCAACAGAGATAATCACGATCTTAGCTCTTTTAGCTAGAAATGCATGGAAAACAGTGTGCGTCTTATCATTGAGGTTGTCTTGTTAGGAAAATGAGTTAGGAGACAAAGTAACGGTGTTCCTACATGAAGTTAGTGAGTCTCTCTTAGATTAGAGTTGAATAGCGTCCTAGCTCATTCAGCAACAGAGATAATCACGATCTTAGCTCTTTTGGCTAGAAATGCTTGGAAAACAGTGTGCGTCTTATCATTGAGGTTGTCTTGTTAGGAAAATGAGTTAGGAAACAAAATAACGGTGTTCCTACATGAAAATAGTGAGTCTCTCTTAGATTAGAGTTCAATAACGTCCTAGCTCATTCAGCAACAGAGATAATCACGATCTTAGCTCTTTTAGCTAGAAATGCATGGAAAACAGTGTGCGTCTTATCATTGAGGTTGTCTGGTTAGGAAAATGAGTTAGGAGACAAAGTAACGGTGTTCCTACATGAAGTTAGTGAGTCTCTCTTAGATTAGAGTTGCATAGCGTCCTAGCTCATTCAGCAACAGAGATAATCACGATCTTAGCTCTATTAGCAAGAAATGCATGGAAAACAGTGTGCGTCTTATCATTGAGGTTGTCTTGTTAGGAAAAGGAGTTAGGAGACAAAGTAACGGTGTTCCTACATGAAGTTAGTTAGTCTCTCTTAGATTAGAGTTGCATAGCGTCCTAGCTCATTCAGCAACAGAGATAATCACGATCTTAGCTCTTTTAGCAAGAAATGCATGGAAAACAGTGTGCGTCTTATCATTGAGGTTGTCTTGTTAGGAAAATGAGTTAGGAGACAAAATTACGGTGTTTCTACATGAAGTTAGTGAGTCTCTCTTAGATTAGAGTTGAATACCGTCCTTGCTCATTCAGCAACAGAGATAATCACGATCTTAGCTCTTTTAGCTAGAAATGCATTGAAAACAGTGTGCGTCTTATCATTGAGGTTGTCTTGTTAGGAAAATGAGTTAGGAGACAAAATAACGGTGTTCCTACATGAAAATAGTGAGTCTCTCTTAGATTAGAGTTCAGTAGCGTCCTAGCTCATTCAGCAACAGAGATAATCACGATCTTAGCTCTTTTAGCTAGAAATGCATGGAAAACAGTGTGCGTCTTATCATTGAGGTTGTCTTGTTAGGAAAATGAGTTAGGAGACAAAGTAACGGTGTTCCTACATGAAGTTAGTGAGTCTCTCTTAGATTAGAGTTGCATAGCGTCCTAGCTCATTCAGCAACAGAGATAATCACGATCTTAGCTCTTTTAGCAAGAAATGCATGGAATACAGTGTGCGTCTTATCATTGAGGTTGTCTTGTTAGGAAAATGAGTTAGGAGACAAAGTAACGGTGTTCCTACATGAAGTTAGTATGTCTCTCTTAGATTAGAGTTGAATAGCGTCCTTGCTCATTCAGCAACAGAGATAATCACGATCTTAGCTCTTTTAGTAAGAAATGCTTGGAAAACAGTGTGCGTCTTATCATTGAGGTTGTCTTGTTAGGAAAAGGAGTTAGGAGACAAAATAACGGTGTTTCTACATTAAGTAAGTGTGTCTCTTTTAGATCGGAGTAGAATATCCCCCTAGCTCATTCAGCAACAGAGATAATCACGATCTTAGCTCTTTTAGCTAGAAATGCATGGAAAACAGTGTGCGTCTTATCATTGAGGTTGTCTTGTTAGGAAAAGGAGTTAGGAGACAAAGTAACGGTGTTCCTACATGAAGTTAGTGAGTCTCTCTTAGATTAGAGTTGCATAGCGTCCTAGCTCATTCAGCAACAGAGATCATCACGATCTTAGCTCTTTTAGCTAGAAATGCATTGAAAACAGTGTGCGTCTTATCATTGAGGTTGTCTTGTTAGGAAAATGAGTTAGGAGACAAAATAACGGTGTTTCTACATTAAGTAAGTGTGTCTCTTTTAGATCGGAGTTGAATATACCCCTAGCTCATTCAGCAACAGAGATAATCACGATCTTAGCTCTTTTAGCTAGAAATGCATGGAAAACAGTGTGCGTCTTATCATTGAGGTTGTCTTGTTAGGAAAATGAGTTAGGAGACAAAGTAACGGTGTTCCTACATGAAGTTAGTGAGTCTCTCTTAGATTAGAGTTGAATAGCGTCCTAGCTCATTCAGCAACAGAGATAATCACGATCTTAGCTCTTTTGGCTAGAAATGCTTGGAAAACAGTGTGCGTCTTATCATTGAGGTTGTCTTGTTAGGAAAATGAGTTAGGAAACAAAATAACGGTGTTCCTACATGAAAATAGTGAGTCTCTCTTAGATTAGAGTTCAATAACGTCCTAGCTCATTCAGCAACAGAGATAATCACGATCTTAGCTCTTTTAGCTAGAAATGCATGGAAAACAGTGTGCGTCTTATCATTGAGGTTGTCTGGTTAGGAAAATGAGTTAGGAGACAAAGTAACGGTGTTCCTACATGAAGTTAGTGAGTCTCTCTTAGATTAGAGTTGCATAGCGTCCTAGCTCATTCAGCAACAGAGATAATCACGATCTTAGCTCTATTAGCAAGAAATGCATGGAAAACAGTGTGCGTCTTATCATTGAGGTTGTCTTGTTAGGAAAAGGAGTTAGGAGACAAAGTAACGGTGTTCCTACATGAAGTTAGTTAGTCTCTCTTAGATTAGAGTTGCATAGCGTCCTAGCTCATTCAGCAACAGAGATAATCACGATCTTAGCTCTTTTAGCAAGAAATGCATGGAAAACAGTGTGCGTCTTATCATTGAGGTTGTCTTGTTAGGAAAATGAGTTAGGAGACAAAATTACGGTGTTTCTACATGAAGTTAGTGAGTCTCTCTTAGATTAGAGTTGAATACCGTCCTTGCTCATTCAGCAACAGAGATAATCACGATCTTAGCTCTTTTAGCTAGAAATGCATTGAAAACAGTGTGCGTCTTATCATTGAGGTTGTCTTGTTAGGAAAATGAGTTAGGAGACAAAATAACGGTGTTCCTACATGAAAATAGTGAGTCTCTCTTAGATTAGAGTTCAGTAGCGTCCTAGCTCATTCAGCAACAGAGATAATCACGATCTTAGCTCTTTTAGCTAGAAATGCATGGAAAACAGTGTGCGTCTTATCATTGAGGTTGTCTTGTTAGGAAAATGAGTTAGGAGACAAAGTAACGGTGTTCCTACATGAAGTTAGTGAGTCTCTCTTAGATTAGAGTTGCATAGCGTCCTAGCTCATTCAGCAACAGAGATAATCACGATCTTAGCTCTTTTAGCAAGAAATGCATGGAATACAGTGTGCGTCTTATCATTGAGGTTGTCTTGTTAGGAAAATGAGTTAGGAGACAAAGTAACGGTGTTCCTACATGAAGTTAGTATGTCTCTCTTAGATTAGAGTTGAATAGCGTCCTTGCTCATTCAGCAACAGAGATAATCACGATCTTAGCTCTTTTAGTAAGAAATGCTTGGAAAACAGTGTGCGTCTTATCATTGAGGTTGTCTTGTTAGGAAAAGGAGTTAGGAGACAAAATAACGGTGTTTCTACATTAAGTAAGTGTGTCTCTTTTAGATCGGAGTAGAATATCCCCCTAGCTCATTCAGCAACAGAGATAATCACGATCTTAGCTCTTTTAGCTAGAAATGCATGGAAAACAGTGTGCGTCTTATCATTGAGGTTGTCTTGTTAGGAAAAGGAGTTAGGAGACAAAGTAACGGTGTTCCTACATGAAGTTAGTGAGTCTCTCTTAGATTAGAGTTGCATAGCGTCCTAGCTCATTCAGCAACAGAGATCATCACGATCTTAGCTCTTTTAGCTAGAAATGCATTGAAAACAGTGTGCGTCTTATCATTGAGGTTGTCTTGTTAGGAAAATGAGTTAGGAGACAAAATAACGGTGTTTCTACATTAAATAAGTGTGTCTCTTTTAGATCGGAGTTGAATATACCCCTAGCTCATTCAGCAACAGAGATAATCACGATCTTAGCTCTTTTAGCTAGAAATGCATGGAAAACAGTGTGCGTCTTATCATTGAGGTTGTCTTGTTAGGAAAATGAGTTAGGAGACAAAGTAACGGTGTTCCTACATGAAGTTAGTGAGTCTCTCTTAGATTAGAGTTGAATAGCGTCCTAGCTCATTCAGCAACAGAGATAATCACGATCTTAGCTCTTTTGGCTAGAAATGCTTGGAAAACAGTGTGCGTCTTATCATTGAGGTTGTCTTGTTAGGAAAAGGAGTTAGGAGACAAAATAACGGTGTTTCTACATTAAGTAAGTGTGTCTCTTTTAGATCGGAGTAGAATATCCCCCTAGCTCATTCAGCAACAGAGATAATCACGATCTTAGCTCTTTTAGCTAGAAATGCATGGAAAACAGTGTGCGTCTTATCATTGAGGTTGTCTTGTTAGGAAAAGGAGTTAGGAGACAAAGTAACGGTGTTCCTACATGAAGTTAGTGAGTCTCTCTTAGATTAGAGTTGCATAGCGTCCTAGCTCATTCAGCAACAGAGATCATCACGATCTTAGCTCTTTTAGCTAGAAATGCATTGAAAACAGTGTGCGTCTTATCATTGAGGTTGTCTTGTTAGGAAAATGAGTTAGGAGACAAAATAACGGTGTTTCTACATTAAGTAAGTGTGTCTCTTTTAGATCGGAGTTGAATATACCCCTAGCTCATTCAGCAACAGAGATAATCACGATCTTAGCTCTTTTAGCTAGAAATGCATGGAAAACAGTGTGCGTCTTATCATTGAGGTTGTCTTGTTAGGAAAATGAGTTAGGAGACAAAGTAACGGTGTTCCTACATGAAGTTAGTGAGTCTCTCTTAGATTAGAGTTGAATAGCGTCCTAGCTCATTCAGCAACAGAGATAATCACGATCTTAGCTCTTTTGGCTAGAAATGCTTGGAAAACAGTGTGCGTCTTATCATTGAGGTTGTCTTGTTAGGAAAATGAGTTAGGAAACAAAATAACGGTGTTCCTACATGAAAATAGTGAGTCTCTCTTAGATTAGAGTTCAATAACGTCCTAGCTCATTCAGCAACAGAGATAATCACGATCTTAGCTCTTTTAGCTAGAAATGCATGGAAAACAGTGTGCGTCTTATCATTGAGGTTGTCTGGTTAGGAAAATGAGTTAGGAGACAAAGTAACGGTGTTCCTACATGAAGTTAGTGAGTCTCTCTTAGATTAGAGTTGCATAGCGTCCTAGCTCATTCAGCAACAGAGATAATCACGATCTTAGCTCTATTAGCAAGAAATGCATGGAAAACAGTGTGCGTCTTATCATTGAGGTTGTCTTGTTAGGAAAAGGAGTTAGGAGACAAAGTAACGGTGTTCCTACATGAAGTTAGTTAGTCTCTCTTAGATTAGAGTTGCATAGCGTCCTAGCTCATTCAGCAACAGAGATAATCACGATCTTAGCTCTTTTAGCAAGAAATGCATGGAAAACAGTGTGCGTCTTATCATTGAGGTTGTCTTGTTAGGAAAATGAGTTAGGAGACAAAATTACGGTGTTTCTACATGAAGTTAGTGAGTCTCTCTTAGATTAGAGTTGAATACCGTCCTTGCTCATTCAGCAACAGAGATAATCACGATCTTAGCTCTTTTAGCTAGAAATGCATTGAAAACAGTGTGCGTCTTATCATTGAGGTTGTCTTGTTAGGAAAATGAGTTAGGAGACAAAATAACGGTGTTCCTACATGAAAATAGTGAGTCTCTCTTAGATTAGAGTTCAGTAGCGTCCTAGCTCATTCAGCAACAGAGATAATCACGATCTTAGCTCTTTTAGCTAGAAATGCATGGAAAACAGTGTGCGTCTTATCATTGAGGTTGTCTTGTTAGGAAAATGAGTTAGGAGACAAAGTAACGGTGTTCCTACATGAAGTTAGTGAGTCTCTCTTAGATTAGAGTTGCATAGCGTCCTAGCTCATTCAGCAACAGAGATAATCACGATCTTAGCTCTTTTAGCAAGAAATGCATGGAATACAGTGTGCGTCTTATCATTGAGGTTGTCTTGTTAGGAAAATGAGTTAGGAGACAACGTAACGGTGTTCCTACATGAAGTTAGTATGTCTCTCTTAGATTAGAGTTGAATAGCGTCCTTGCTCATTCAGCAACAGAGATAATCACGATCTTAGCTCTTTTAGTAAGAAATGCTTGGAAAACAGTGTGCGTCTTATCATTGAGGTTGTCTTGTTAGGAAAAGGAGTTAGGAGACAAAATAACGGTGTTTCTACATTAAGTAAGTGTGTCTCTTTTAGATCGGAGTAGAATATCCCCCTAGCTCATTCAGCAACAGAGATAATCACGATCTTAGCTCTTTTAGCTAGAAATGCATGGAAAACAGTGTGCGTCTTATCATTGAGGTTGTCTTGTTAGGAAAAGGAGTTAGGAGACAAAGTAACGGTGTTCCTACATGAAGTTAGTGAGTCTCTCTTAGATTAGAGTTGCATAGCGTCCTAGCTCATTCAGCAACAGAGATCATCACGATCTTAGCTCTTTTAGCTAGAAATGCATTGAAAACAGTGTGCGTCTTATCATTGAGGTTGTCTTGTTAGGAAAATGAGTTAGGAGACAAAATAACGGTGTTTCTACATTAAGTAAGTGTGTCTCTTTTAGATCGGAGTTGAATATACCCCTAGCTCATTCAGCAACAGAGATAATCACGATCTTAGCTCTTTTAGCTAGAAATGCATGGAAAACAGTGTGCGTCTTATCATTGAGGTTGTCTTGTTAGGAAAATGAGTTAGGAGACAAAGTAACGGTGTTCCTACATGAAGTTAGTGAGTCTCTCTTAGATTAGAGTTGAATAGCGTCCTAGCTCATTCAGCAACAGAGATAATCACGATCTTAGCTCTTTTGGCTAGAAATGCTTGGAAAACAGTGTGCGTCTTATCATTGAGGTTGTCTTGTTAGGAAAATGAGTTACGAAACAAAATAACGGTGTTCCTACATGATAATAGTGAGTCTCTCTTAGATTAGAGTTCAATAACGTCCTAGCTCATTCAGCAACAGAGATAATCACGATCTTAGCTCTTTTAGCTAGAAATGCATGGAAAACAGTGTGCGTCTTATCATTGAGGTTGTCTGGTTAGGAAAATGAGTTAGGAGACAAAGTAACGGTGTTCCTACATGAAGTTAGTGAGTCTCTCTTAGATTAGAGTTGCATAGCGTCCTAGCTCATTCAGCAACAGAGATAATCACGATCTTAGCTCTATTAGCAAGAAATGCATGGAATACAGTGTGCGTCTTATCATTGAGGTTGTCTTGTTAGGAAAATGAGTTAGGAGACAAAATAACGGTGTTTCTACATTAAGTAAGTGTGTCTCTTTTAGATCGGAGTTGAATATCCCCCTAGCTCATTCAGCAACAGAGATAATCACGATCTTAGCTCTTTTAGCTAGAAATGCATGGAAAACAGTGTGCGTCTTATCATTGAGGTTGTCTTGTTAGGAAAAGGAGTTAGGAGACAAAGTAACGGTGTTCTTACATGAAGTTAGTGAGTCTCTCTTAGATTAGAGTTGCATAGCGTCCTAGCTCATTCAGCAACAGAGATAATCACGATCTTAGCTCTTTTAGCAAGAAATGCATGGAATACAGTGTGCGTCTTATCATTGAGGTTGTCTTGTTAGGAAAATGAGTTAGGAGACAAAGTAACGGTGTTCCTACATGAAGTTAGTATGTCTCTCTTAGATTAGAGTTGAATAGCGTCCTTGCTCATTCAGCAACAGAGATAATCACGATCTTAGCTCTTTTAGTAAGAAATGCTTGGTAAACAGTGTGCGTCTTATCATTGAGGTTGTCTTGTTAGGAAAAGGAGTTAGGAGACAAAATAACGGTGTTTCTACATTAAGTAAGTGTGTCTCTTTTAGATCGGAGTAGAATATCCCCCTAGCTCATTCAGCAACAGAGATAATCACGATCTTAGCTCTTTTAGCTAGAAATGCATGGAAAACAGTGTGCGTCTTATCATTGAGGTTGTCTTGTTAGGAAAAGGAGTTAGGAGACAAAGTAACGGTGTTCCTACATTAAGTAAGTGTGTCTCTTTTAGATCGGAGTTGAATATACCCCTAGCTCATTCAGCAACAGAGATAATCACGATCTTAGCTCTTTTAGCTAGAAATGCATGGAAAACAGTGTGCGTCTTATCATTGAGGTTGTCTTGTTAGGAAAATGAGTTAGGAGACAAAGTAACGGTGTTCCTACATGAAGTTAGTGAGTCTCTCTTAGATTAGAGTTGAATAGCGTCTTTGCTCATTCAGCAACAGAGATAATCACGATCTTAGCTCTTTTAGTAAGAAATGCTTGGAATACAGTGTGCGTCTTATCATTGAGGTTGTCTTGTTAGGAAAATGAGTTAGGAGACAAAATTACGGTGTTTCTACATGAAGTTAGTGAGTCTCTCTTAGATTAGAGTTGAATACCGTCCTTGCTCATTCAGCAACAGAGATAATCACGATCTTAGCTCTTTTAGCTAGAAATGCATTGAAAACAGTGTGCGTCTTATCATTGAGGTTGTCTTGTTAGGAAAATGAGTTAGGAGACAAAATAACGGTGTTCCTACATGAAAATAGTGAGTCTCTCTTAGATTAGAGTTCAATAGCGTCCTAGCTCATTCAGCAACAGAGATAATCACGATCTTAGCTCTTTTAGCTAGAAATGCATGGAAAACAGTGTGCGTCTTATCATTGAGGTTGTCTTGTTAGGAAAAGGAGTTAGGAGACAAAGTAACGGTGTTCCTACATGAAGTTAGTGAGTCTCTCTTAGATTAGAGTTGCATAGCGTCCTAGCTCATTCAGCAACAGAGATAATCACGATCTTAGCTCTTTTAGCAAGAAATGCATGGAATACAGTGTGCGTCTTATCATTGAGGTTGTCTTGTTAGGAAAATGAGTTAGGAGACAAAGTAACGGTGTTCCTACATGAAGTTAGTATGTCTCTCTTAGATTAGAGTTGAATAGCGTCCTTGCTCATTCAGCAACAGAGATAATCACGATCTTAGCTCTTTTAGTAAGAAATGCTTGGAAAACAGTGTGCGTCTTATCATTGAGGTTGTCTTGTTAGGAAAAGGAGTTAGGAGACAAAGTAACGGTGTTCCTACATGAAGTTAGTGAGTCTCTCTTAGATTAGAGTTGCATAGCGTCCTAGCTCATTCAGCAACAGAGATCATCACGATCTTAGCTCTTTTAGCTAGAAATGCATTGAAAACAGTGTGCGTCTTATCATTGAGGTTGTCTTGTTAGGAAAATGAGTTAGGAGACAAAATAACGGTGTTTCTACATTAAGTAAGTGTGTCTCTTTTAGATCGGAGTTGAATATACCCCTAGCTCATTCAGCAACAGAGATAATCACGATCTTAGCTCTTTTAGCTAGAAATGCATGGAAAACAGTGTGCGTCTTATCATTGAGGTTGTCTTGTTAGGAAAATGAGTTAGGAGACAAAGTAACGGTGTTCCTACATGAAGTTAGTGAGTCTCTCTTAGATTAGAGTTGAATAGCGTCCTAGCTCATTCAGCAACAGAGATAATCACGATCTTAGCTCTTTTGGCTAGAAATGCTTGGAAAACAGTGTGCGTCTTATCATTGAGGTTGTCTTGCTAGGAAAATGAGTTAGGAAACAAAATAACGGTGTTCCTACATAAAAATAGTGAGTCTCTCTTAGATTAGAGTTCAATAACGTCCTAGCTCATTCAGCAACAGAGATAATCACGATCTTAGCTCTTTTAGCTAGAAATGCATGGAAAACAGTGTGCGTCTTATCATTGAGGTTGTCTGGTTAGGAAAATGAGTTAGGAGACAAAGTAACGGTGTTCCTACATGAAGTTAGTGAGTCTCTCTTAGATTAGAGTTGCATAGCGTCCTAGCTCATTCAGCAACAGAGATAATCACGATCTTAGCTCTATTAGCAAGAAATGCATGGAATACAGTGTGCGTCTTATCATTGAGGTTGTCTTGTTAGGAAAATGAGTTAGGAGACAAAATAACGGTGTTTCTACATTAAGTAAGTGTGTCTCTTTTAGATCGGAGTTGAATATACCCCTAGCTCATTCAGCAACAGAGATAATCACGATCTTAGCTCTTTTAGCTAGAAATGCATGGAAAACAGTGTGCGTCTTATCATTGAGGTTGTCTTGTTAGGAAAATGAGTTAGGAGACAAAGTAACGGTGTTCCTACATGAAGTTAGTGAGTCTCTCTTAGATTAGAGTTGAATAGCGTCCTAGCTCATTCAGCAACAGAGATAATCACGATCTTAGCTCTTTTGGCTAGAAATGCTTGGAAAACAGTGTGCGTCTTATCATTGAGGTTGTCTTGTTAGGAAAATGAGTTAGGAAACAAAATAACGGTGTTCCTACATGAAAATAGTGAGTCTCTCTTAGATTAGAGTTGCATAGCGTCCTAGCTCATTCAGCAACAGAGATAATCACGATCTTAGCTCTTTTAGCAAGAAATGCATGGAATACAGTGTGCGTCTTATCATTGAGGTTGTCTTGTTAGGAAAATGAGTTAGGAGACAAAGTAACGGTGTTCCTACATGAAGTTAGTATGTCTCTCTTAGATTAGAGTTGAATAGCGTCCTTGCTCATTCAGCAACAGAGATAATCACGATCTTAGCTCTTTTAGTAAGAAATGCTTGGAAAACAGTGTGCGTCTTATCATTGAGGTTGTCTTGTTAGGAAAAGGAGTTAGGAGACAAAATAACGGTGTTCCTACATGAAGTTAGTGAGTCTCTCTTAGATTAGAGTTGCATAGCGTCCTAGCTCATTCAGCAACAGAGATCATCACGATCTTAGCTCTTTTAGCTAGAAATGCATTGAAAACAGTGTGCGTCTTATCATTGAGGTTGTCTTGTTAGGAAAATGAGTTAGGAGACAAAGTAACGGTGTTCCTACATGAAGTTAGTGAGTCTCTCTTAGATTAGAGTTGAATAGCGTCCTAGCTCATTCAGCAACAGAGATAATCACGATCTTAGCTCTTTTGGCTAGAAATGCTTGGAAAACAGTGTGCGTCTTATCATTGAGGTTGTCTTGTTAGGAAAATGAGTTAGGAAACAAAATAACGGTGTTCCTACATGAAAATAGTGAGTCTCTCTTAGATTAGAGTTCAATAGCGTCCTAGCTCATTCAGCAACAGAGATAATCACGATCTTAGCTCTTTTAGCTAGAAATGCATGGAAAACAGTGTGCGTCTTATCATTGAGGTTGTCTTGTTAGGAAAATGAGTTAGGAGACAAAGTAACGGTGTTCCTACATGAAGTTAGTGAGTCTCTCTTAGATTAGAGTTGCATAGCGTCCTAGCTCATTCAGCAACAGAGATAATCACGATCTTAGCTCTTTTAGCTAGAAATTCATGGAAAACAGTGTGCGTCTTATCATTGAGGTTGTCTTGTTAGGAAAAGGAGTTAGGAGACAAAGTAACGGTGTTCTTACATGAAGTTAGTGAGTCTCTCTTAGATTAGAGTTGCATAGCGTCCTAGCTCATTCAGCAACAGAGATAATCACGATCTTAGCTCTTTTAGCAGGAAATGCTTGGAATACAGTGTGCGTCTTATCATTGAGGTTGTCTTGTTAGGAAAATGAGTTAGGAGACAAAGTAACGGTGTTCCTACATGAAGTTAGTGAGTCTCTCTTAGATTAGAGTTGAATAGCGTCTTTGCTCATTCAGCAACAGAGATAATCACGATCTTAGCTCTTTTAGTAAGAAATGCTTGGAAAACAGTGTGCGTCTTATCATTGAGGTTGTCTTGTTAGGAAAATGAGTTAGGAAACAAAATAACGGTGTTCCTACATGAAAATAGTGAGTCTCTTTTAGATTAGAGTTCAATAGCGTCCTAGCTCATTCAGCAACAGAGATAATCACGATCTTAGCTCTTTTAGCTAGAAATGCATGGAAAACAGTGTGCGTCTTATCATTGAGGTTGTCTTGTTAGGAAAATGAGTTAGGAGACAAAGTAACGGTGTTCCTACATGAAGTTAGTGAGTCTCTCTTAGATTAGAGTTGCATAGCGTCCTAGCTCATTCAGCAACAGAGATAATCACGATCTTAGCTCTATTAGCAAGAAATGCATGGAATACAGTGTGCGTCTTATCATTGAGGTTGTCTTGTTAGGAAAATGAGTTAGGAGACAAAATTACGGTGTTTCTACATGAAGTTAGTGAGTCTCTCTTAGATTAGAGTTGAATACCGTCCTTGCTCATTCAGCAACAGAGATAATCACGATCTTAGCTCTTTTAGCTAGAAATGCATTGAAAACAGTGTGCGTCTTATCATTGAGGTTGTCTTGTTAGGAAAATGAGTTAGGAGACAAAATAACGGTGTTCCTACATGAAAACAGTGAGTCTCTCTTAGATTAGAGTTCAATAGCGTCCTAGCTCATTCAGCAACAGAGATAATCACGATCTTAGCTCTTTTAGCTAGAAATGCATGGAAAACAGTGTGCGTCTTATCATTGAGGTTGTCTTGTTAGGAAAAGGAGTTAGGAGACAAAGTAACGGTGTTCCTACATGAAGTTAGTGAGTCTCTCTTAGATTAGAGTTGCATAGCGTCCTAGCTCATTCAGCAACAGAGATAATCACGATCTTAGCTCTTTTAGCAAGAAATGCATGGAATACAGTGTGCGTCTTATCATTGAGGTTGTCTTGTTAGGAAAATGAGTTAGGAGACAAAGTAACGGTGTTCCTACATGAAGTTAGTATGTCTCTCTTAGATTAGAGTTGAATAGCGTCCTTGCTCATTCAGCAACAGAGATAATCACGATCTTAGCTCTTTTAGTAAGAAATGCTTGGAAAACAGTGTGCGTCTTATCATTGAGGTTGTCTTGTTTGGAAAAGGAGTTAGGAGACAAAATAACGGTGTTCCTACATGAAGTTAGTGAGTCTCTCTTAGATTAGAGTTGCATAGCGTCCTAGCTCATTCAGCAACAGAGATCATCACGATCTTAGCTCTTTTAGCTAGAAATGCATTGAAAACAGTGTGCGTCTTATCATTGAGGTTGTCTTGTTAGGAAAATGAGTTAGGAGACAAAGTAACGGTGTTCCTACATGAAGTTAGTGAGTCTCTCTTAGATTAGAGTTGAATAGCGTCCTAGCTCATTCAGCAACAGAGATAATCACGATCTTAGCTCTTTTGGCTAGAAATGCTTGGAAAACAGTGTGCGTCTTATCATTGAGGTTGTCTTGTTAGGAAAATGAGTTAGGAAACAAAATAACGGTGTTCCTACATGAAAATAGTGAGTCTCTCTTAGATTAGAGTTCAATAGCGTCCTAGCTCATTCAGCAACAGAGATAATCACGATCTTAGCTCTTTTAGCTAGAAATGCATGGAAAACAGTGTGCGTCTTATCATTGAGGTTGTCTTGTTAGGAAAATGAGTTAGGAGACAAAGTAACGGTGTTCCTACATGAAGTTAGTGAGTCTCTCTTAGATTAGAGTTGCATAGCGTCCTAGCTCATTCAGCAACAGAGATAATCACGATCTTAGCTCTTTTAGCTAGAAATTCATGGAAAACAGTGTGCGTCTTATCATTGAGGTTGTCTTGTTAGGAAAAGGAGTTAGGAGACAAAGTAACGGTGTTCTTACATGAAGTTAGTGAGTCTCTCTTAGATTAGAGTTGCATAGCGTCCTAGCTCATTCAGCAACAGAGATAATCACGATCTTAGCTCTTTTAGCAGGAAATGCTTGGAATACAGTGTGCGTCTTATCATTGAGGTTGTCTTGTTAGGAAAATGAGTTAGGAGACAAAGTAACGGTGTTCCTACATGAAGTTAGTGAGTCTCTCTTAGATTAGAGTTGAATAGCGTCTTTGCTCATTCAGCAACAGAGATAATCACGATCTTAGCTCTTTTAGTAAGAAATGCTTGGAATACAGTGTGCGTCTTATCATTGAGGTTGTCTTGTTAGGAAAATGAGTTAGGAGACAAAATTACGGTGTTTCTACATGAAGTTAGTGAGTCTCTCTTAGATTAGAGTTGAATACCGTCCTTGCTCATTCAGCAACAGAGATAATCACGATCTTAGCTCTTTTAGCTAGAAATGCATTGAAAACAGTGTGCGTCTTATCATTGAGGTTGTCTTGTTAGGAAAATGAGTTAGGAGACAAAATAACGGTGTTCCTACATGAAAATAGTGAGTCTCTCTTAGATTAGAGTTCAATAGCGTCCTAGCTCATTCAGCAACAGAGATAATCACGATCTTAGCTCTTTTAGCTAGAAATGCATGGAAAACAGTGTGCGTCTTATCATTGAGGTTGTCTTGTTAGGAAAAGGAGTTAGGAGACAAAGTAACGGTGTTCCTACATGAAGTTAGTGAGTCTCTCTTAGATTAGAGTTGCATAGCGTCCTAGCTCATTCAGCAACAGAGATAATCACGATCTTAGCTCTTTTAGCAAGAAATGCATGGAATACAGTGTGCGTCTTATCATTGAGGTTGTCTTGTTAGGAAAATGAGTTAGGAGACAAAGTAACGGTGTTCCTACATGAAGTTAGTATGTCTCTCTTAGATTAGAGTTGAATAGCGTCCTTGCTCATTCAGCAACAGAGATAATCACGATCTTAGCTCTTTTAGTAAGAAATGCTTGGAAAACAGTGTGCGTCTTATCATTGAGGTTGTCTTGTTAGGAAAAGGAGTTAGGAGACAAAGTAACGGTGTTCCTACATGAAGTTAGTGAGTCTCTCTTAGATTAGAGTTGCATAGCGTCCTAGCTCATTCAGCAACAGAGATAATCACGATCTTAGCTCTTTTAGCTAGAAATTCATGGAAAACAGTGTGCGTCTTATCATTGAGGTTGTCTTGTTAGGAAAAGGAGTTAGGAGACAAAGTAACGGTGTTCTTACATGAAGTTAGTGAGTCTCTCTTAGATTAGAGTTGCATAGCGTCCTAGCTCATTCAGCAACAGAGATAATCACGATCTTAGCTCTTTTAGCAGGAAATGCTTGGAATACAGTGTGCGTCTTATCATTGAGGTTGTCTTGTTAGGAAAATGAGTTAGGAGACAAAGTAACGGTGTTCCTACATGAAGTTAGTGAGTCTCTCTTAGATTAGAGTTGAATAGCGTCTTTGCTCATTCAGCAACAGAGATAATCACGATCTTAGCTCTTTTAGTAAGAAATGCTTGGAATACAGTGTGCGTCTTATCATTGAGGTTGTCTTGTTAGGAAAATGAGTTAGGAGACAAAATTACGGTGTTTCTACATGAAGTTAGTGAGTCTCTCTTAGATTAGAGTTGAATACCGTCCTTGCTCATTCAGCAACAGAGATAATCACGATCTTAGCTCTTTTAGCTAGAAATGCATTGAAAACAGTGTGCGTCTTATCATTGAGGTTGTCTTGTTAGGAAAATGAGTTAGGAGACAAAATAACGGTGTTCCTACATGAAAATAGTGAGTCTCTCTTAGATTAGAGTTCAATAGCGTCCTAGCTCATTCAGCAACAGAGATAATCACGATCTTAGCTCTTTTAGCTAGAAATGCATGGAAAACAGTGTGCGTCTTATCATTGAGGTTGTCTTGTTAGGAAAAGGAGTTAGGAGACAAAGTAACGGTGTTCCTACATGAAGTTAGTGAGTCTCTCTTAGATTAGAGTTGCATAGCGTCCTAGCTCATTCAGCAACAGAGATAATCACGATCTTAGCTCTTTTAGCAAGAAATGCATGGAATACAGTGTGCGTCTTATCATTGAGGTTGTCTTGTTAGGAAAATGAGTTAGGAGACAAAGTAACGGTGTTCCTACATGAAGTTAGTATGTCTCTCTTAGATTAGAGTTGAATAGCGTCCTTGCTCATTCAGCAACAGAGATAATCACGATCTTAGCTCTTTTAGTAAGAAATGCTTGGAAAACAGTGTGCGTCTTATCATTGAGGTTGTCTTGTTAGGAAAAGGAGTTAGGAGACAAAATAACGGTGTTTCTACATTAAGTAAGTGTGTCTCTTTTAGATCGGAGTAGAATATCCCCCTAGCTCATTCAGCAACAGAGATAATCACGATCTTAGCTCTTTTAGCTAGAAATGCATGGAAAACAGTGTGCGTCTTATCATTGAGGTTGTCTTGTTAGGAAAATGAGTTAGGAGACAAAGTAACGGTGTTCCTACATGAAGTTAGTGAGTCTCTCTTAGATTAGAGTTGCATAGCGTCCTAGCTCATTCAGCAACAGAGATCATCACGATCTTAGCTCTTTTAGCTAGAAATGCATTGAAAACAGTGTGCGTCTTATCATTGAGGTTGTCTTGTTAGGAAAATGAGTTAGGAGAAAAAGTAACGGTGTTCCTACATGAAGTTAGTGAGTCTCTCTTAGATTAGAGTTGAATAGCGTCCTAGCTCATTCAGCAACAGAGATAATCACGATCTTAGCTCTTTTGGCTAGAAATGCTTGGAAAACAGTGTGCGTCTTATCATTGAGGTTGTCTTGTTAGGAAAATGAGTTAGGAAACAAAATAACGGTGTTCCTACATGAAAATAGTGAGTCTCTCTTAGATTAGAGTTCAATAGCGTCCTAGCTCATTCAGCAACAGAGATAATCACGATCTTAGCTCTTTTAGCTAGAAATGCATGGAAAACAGTGTGCGTCTTATCATTGAGGTTGTCTTGTTAGGAAAATGAGTTAGGAGACAAAGTAACGGTGTTCCTACATGAAGTTAGTGAGTCTCTCTTAGATTAGAGTTGAATACCGTCCTTGCTCATTCAGCAACAGAGATAATCACGATCTTAGCTCTTTTAGTAAGAAATGCTTGGAATACAGTGTGCGTCTTATCATTGAGGTTGTCTTGTTAGGAAAATGAGTTAGGAGACAAAATTACGGTGTTTCTACATGAAGTTAGTGAGTCTCTCTTAGATTAGAGTTGAATACCGTCCTTGCTCATTCAGCAACAGAGATAATCACGATCTTAGCTCTTTTAGCTAGAAATGCATTGAAAACAGTGTGCGTCTTATCATTGAGGTTGTCTTGTTAGGAAAATGAGTTAGGAGACAAAATAACGGTGTTCCTACATGAAAATAGTGAGTCTCTCTTAGATTAGAGTTCAATAGCGTCCTAGCTCATTCAGCAACAGAGATAATCACGATCTTAGCTCTTTTAGCTAGAAATGCATGGAAAACAGTGTGCGTCTTATCATTGAGGTTGTCTTGTTAGGAAAAGGAGTTAGGAGACAAAGTAACGGTGTTCCTACATGAAGTTAGTGAGTCTCTCTTAGATTAGAGTTGCATAGCGTCCTAGCTCATTCAGCAACAGAGATAATCACGATCTTAGCTCTTTTAGCAAGAAATGCATGGAATACAGTGTGCGTCTTATCATTGAGGTTGTCTTGTTAGGAAAATGAGTTAGGAGACAAAGTAACGGTGTTCCTACATGAAGTTAGTATGTCTCTCTTAGATTAGAGTTGAATAGCGTCCTTGCTCATTCAGCAACAGAGATAATCACGATCTTAGCTCTTTTAGTAAGAAATGCTTGGAAAACAGTGTGCGTCTTATCATTGAGGTTGTCTTGTTAGGAAAAGGAGTTAGGAGACAAAATAACGGTGTTTCTACATTAAGTAAGTGTGTCTCTTTTAGATCGGAGTAGAATATCCCCCTAGCTCATTCAGCAACAGAGATAATCACGATCTTAGCTCTTTTAGCTAGAAATGCATGGAAAACAGTGTGCGTCTTATCATTGAGGTTGTCTTGTTAGGAAAATGAGTTAGGAGACAAAGTAACGGTGTTCCTACATGAAGTTAGTGAGTCTCTCTTAGATTAGAGTTGCATAGCGTCCTAGCTCATTCAGCAACAGAGATCATCACGATCTTAGCTCTTTTAGCTAGAAATGCATTGAAAACAGTGTGCGTCTTATCATTGAGGTTGTCTTGTTAGGAAAATGAGTTAGGAGAAAAAGTAACGGTGTTCCTACATGAAGTTAGTGAGTCTCTCTTAGATTAGAGTTGAATAGCGTCCTAGCTCATTCAGCAACAGAGATAATCACGATCTTAGCTCTTTTGGCTAGAAATGCTTGGAAAACAGTGTGCGTCTTATCATTGAGGTTGTCTTGTTAGGAAAATGAGTTAGGAAACAAAATAACGGTGTTCCTACATGAAAATAGTGAGTCTCTCTTAGATTAGAGTTCAATAGCGTCCTAGCTCATTCAGCAACAGAGATAATCACGATCTTAGCTCTTTTAGCTAGAAATGCATGGAAAACAGTGTGCGTCTTATCATTGAGGTTGTCTTGTTAGGAAAATGAGTTAGGAGACAAAGTAACGGTGTTCCTACATGAAGTTAGTGAGTCTCTCTTAGATTAGAGTTGCATAGCGTCCTAGCTCATTCAGCAACAGAGATAATCACGATCTTAGCTCTATTAGCAAGAAATGCATGGAATACAGTGTGCGTCTTATCATTGAGGTTGTCTTGTTAGGAAAATGAGTTAGGAGACAAAGTAACGGTGTTCCTACATGAAGTTAGTATGTCTCTTTTAGATCGGAGTTGAATATCCCCCTAGCTCATTCAGCAACAGAGATAATCACGATCTTAGCTCTTTTAGCTAGAAATTCATGGAAAACAGTGTGCGTCTTATCATTGAGGTTGTCTTGTTAGGAAAAGGAGTTAGGAGACAAAGTAACGGTGTTCTTACATGAAGTTAGTGAGTCTCTCTTAGATTAGAGTTGCATAGCGTCCTAGCTCATTCAGCAACAGAGATAATCACGATCTTAGCTCTTTTAGCAAGAAATGCATGGAATACAGTGTGCGTCTTATCATTGAGGTTGTCTTGTTAGGAAAATGAGTTAGGAGACAAAGTAACGGTGTTCCTACATGAAGTTAGTGAGTCTCTCTTAGATTAGAGTTGAATAGCGTCCTTGCTCATTCAGCAACAGAGATAATCACGATCTTAGCTCTTTTAGTAAGAAATGCTTGGAAAACAGTGTGCGTCTTATCATTGAGGTTGTCTTGTTAGGAAAATGAGTTAGGAAACAAAATAACGGTGTTCCTACATGAAAATAGTGAGTCTCTCTTAGATTAGAGTTCAATAGCGTCCTAGCTCATTCAGCAACAGAGATAATCACGATCTTAGCTCTTTTAGCTAGAAATGCATGGAAAACAGTGTGCGTCTTATCATTGAGGTTGTCTTGTTAGGAAAATGAGTTAGGAGACAAAGTAACGGTGTTCCTACATGAAGTTAGTGAGTCTCTCTTAGATTAGAGTTGCATAGCGTCCTAGCTCATTCAGCAACAGAGATAATCACGATCTTAGCTCTTTTAGCAAGAAATGCATGGAATACAGTGTGCGTCTTATCATTGAGGTTGTCTTGTTAGGAAAATGAGTTAGGAGACAAAGTAACGGTGTTCCTACATGAAGTTAGTATGTCTCTCTTAGATTAGAGTTGAATAGCGTCCTTGCTCATTCAGCAACAGAGATAATCACGATCTTAGCTCTTTTAGTAAGAAATGCTTGGAAAACAGTGTGCGTCTTATCATTGAGGTTGTCTTGTTAGGAAAAGGAGTTAGGAGACAAAATAACGGTGTTTCTACATTAAGTAAGTGTGTCTCTTTTAGATCGGAGTAGAATATCCCCCTAGCTCATTCAGCAACAGAGATAATCACGATCTTAGCTCTTTTAGCTAGAAATGCATGGAAAACAGTGTGCGTCTTATCATTGAGGTTGTCTTGTTAGGAAAATGAGTTAGGAGACAAAGTAACGGTGTTCCTACATGAAGTTAGTGAGTCTCTCTTAGATTAGAGTTGCATAGCGTCCTAGCTCATTCAGCAACAGAGATCATCACGATCTTAGCTCTTTTAGCTAGAAATGCATTGAAAACAGTGTGCGTCTTATCATTGAGGTTGTCTTGTTAGGAAAATGAGTTAGGAGACAAAGTAACGGTGTTCCTACATGAAGTTAGTGAGTCTCTCTTAGATTAGAGTTGAATAGCGTCCTAGCTCATTCAGCAACAGAGATAATCACGATCTTAGCTCTTTTGGCTAGAAATGCTTGGAAAACAGTGTGCGTCTTATCATTGAGGTTGTCTTGTTAGGAAAATGAGTTAGGAAACAAAATAACGGTGTTCCTACATGAAAATAGTGAGTCTCTCTTAGATTAGAGTTCAATAGCGTCCTAGCTCATTCAGCAACAGAGATAATCACGATCTTAGCTCTTTTAGCTAGAAATGCATGGAAAACAGTGTGCGTCTTATCATTGAGGTTGTCTTGTTAGGAAAATGAGTTAGGAGACAAAATTACGGTGTTTCTACATGAAGTTAGTGAGTCTCTCTTAGATTAGAGTTAAATACCGTCCTTGCTCATTCAGCAACAGAGATAATCACGATCTTAGCTCTTTTAGCTAGAAATGCATGGAAAACAGTGTGCGTCTTATCATTGAGGTTGTCTTGTTAGGAAAAGGAGTTAGGAGACAAAGTAACGGTGTTCCTACATGAAGTTAGTGAGTCTCTCTTAGATTAGAGTTGCATAGCGTCCTAGCTCATTCAGCAACAGAGATAATCACGATCTTAGCTCTTTTAGCAAGAAATGCATGGAATAGAGTGTGCTTCTTATCATTGAGGTTGTCTTGTTAGGAAAATGAGTTAGGAGACAAAGTAACGGTGTTCCTACATGAAGTTAGTATGTCTCTCTTAGATTAGAGTTGAATAGCGTCCTTGCTCATTCAGCAACAGAGATAATCACGATCTTAGCTCTTTTAGTAAGAAATGCTTGGAAAACAGTGTGCGTCTTATCATTGAGGTTGTCTTGTTAGGAAAAGGAGTTAGGAGACAAAATAACGGTGTTTCTACATTAAGTAAGTGTGTCTCTTTTAGATCGGAGTAGAATATCCCCCTAGCTCATTCAGCAACAGAGATAATCACGATCTTAGCTCTTTTAGCTAGAAATGCATGGAAAACAGTGTGCGTCTTATCATTGAGGTTGTCTTGTTAGGAAAATGAGTTAGGAGACAAAGTAACGGTGTTCCTACATGAAGTTAGTGAGTCTCTCTTAGATTAGAGTTGCATAGCGTCCTAGCTCATTCAGCAACAGAGATCATCACGATCTTAGCTCTTTTAGCTAGAAATGCATTGAAAACAGTGTGCGTCTTATCATTGAGGTTGTCTTGTTAGGAAAATGAGTTAGGAGACAAAGTAACGGTGTTCCTACATGAAGTTAGTGAGTCTCTCTTAGATTAGAGTTGAATAGCGTCCTAGCTCATTCAGCAACAGAGATAATCACGATCTTAGCTCTTTTGGCTAGAAATGCTTGGAAAACAGTGTGCGTCTTATCATTGAGGTTGTCTTGTTAGGAAAATGAGTTAGGAAACAAAATAACGGTGTTCCTACATGAAAATAGTGAGTCTCTCTTAGATTAGAGTTCAATAGCGTCCTAGCTCATTCAGCAACAGAGATAATCACGATCTTAGCTCTTTTAGCTAGAAATGCATGGAAAACAGTGTGCGTCTTATCATTGAGGTTGTCTTGTTAGGAAAATGAGTTAGAAGACAAAGTAACGGTGTTCCTACATGAAGTTAGTGAGTCTCTCTTAGATTAGAGTTGCATAGCGTCCTAGCTCATTCAGCAACAGAGATAATCACGATCTTAGCTCTATTAGCAAGAAATGCATGGAATACAGTGTGCGTCTTATCATTGAGGTTGTCTTGTTAGGAAAATGAGTTAGGAGACAAAATAACGGTGTTTCTACATTAAGTAAGTGTGTCTCTCTTAGATTAGAGTTGAATAGCGTCCTTGCTCATTCAGCAACAGAGATAATCACGATCTTAGCTCTTTTAGTAAGAAATGCTTGGAAAACAGTGTGCGTCTTATCATTGAGGTTGTCTTGTTAGGAAAAGGAGTTAGGAGACAAAATAACGGTGTTTCTACATTAAGTAAGTGTGTCTCTTTTAGATCGGAGTAGAATATCCCCCTAGCTCATTCAGCAACAGAGATAATCACGATCTTAGCTCTTTTAGCTAGAAATGCATGGAAAACAGTGTGCGTCTTATCATTGAGGTTGTCTTGTTAGGAAAATGAGTTAGGAGACAAAGTAACGGTGTTCCTACATGAAGTTAGTGAGTCTCTCTTAGATTAGAGTTGCATAGCGTCCTAGCTAATTCAGCAACAGAGATCATCACGATCTTAGCTCTTTTAGCTAGAAATGCATTGAAAACAGTGTGCGTCTTATCATTGAGGTTGTCTTGTTAGGAAAATGAGTTAGGAGACAAAGTAACGGTGTTCCTACATGAAGTTAGTGAGTCTCTCTTAGATTAGAGTTGAATAGCGTCCTAGCTCATTCAGCAACAGAGATAATCACGATCTTAGCTCTTTTGGCTAGAAATGCTTGGAAAACAGTGTGCGTCTTATCATTGAGGTTGTCTTGTTAGGAAAATGAGTTAGGAAACAAAATAACGGTGTTCCTACATGAAAATAGTGAGTCTCTCTTAGATTAGAGTTCAATAGCGTCCTAGCTCATTCAGCAACAGAGATAATCACGATCTTAGCTCTTTTAGCTAGAAATGCATGGAAAACAGTGTGCGTCTTATCATTGAGGTTGTCTTGTTAGGAAAATGAGTTAGGAGACAAAGTAACGGTGTTCCTACATGAAGTTAGTGAGTCTCTCTTAGATTAGAGTTGCATAGCGTCCTAGCTCATTCAGCAACAGAGATAATCACGATCTTAGCTCTATTAGCAAGAAATGCATGGAATACAGTGTGCGTCTTATCATTGAGGTTGTCTTGTTAGGAAAATGAGTTAGGAGACAAAATAACGGTGTTTCTACATTAAGTAAGTGTGTCTCTCTTAGATTAGAGTTGAATAGCGTCCTTGCTCATTCAGCAACAGAGATAATCACGATCTTAGCTCTTTTAGTAAGAAATGCTTGGAAAACAGTGTGCGTCTTATCATTGAGGTTGTCTTGTTAGGAAAAGGAGTTAGGAGACAAAATAACGGTGTTTCTACATTAAGTAAGTGTGTCTCTTTTAGATCGGAGTAGAATATCCCCCTAGCTCATTCAGCAACAGAGATAATCACGATCTTAGCTCTTTTAGCTAGAAATGCATGGAAAACAGTGTGCGTCTTATCATTGAGGTTGTCTTGTTAGGAAAAGGAGTTAGGAGACAAAGTAACGGTGTTCCTACATGAAGTTAGTGAGTCTCTCTTAGATTAGAGTTGCATAGCGTCCTAGCTCATTCAGCAACAGAGATCATCACGATCTTAGCTCTTTTAGCTAGAAATGCATTGAAAACAGTGTGCGTCTTATCATTGAGGTTGTCTTGTTAGGAAAATGAGTTAGGAGACAAAGTAACGGTGTTCCTACATGAAGTTAGTGAGTCTCTCTTAGATTAGAGTTGAATAGCGTCCTAGCTCATTCAGCAACAGAGATAATCACGATCTTAGCTCTTTTGGCTAGAAATGCTTGGAAAACAGTGTGCGTCTTATCATTGAGGTTGTCTTGTTAGGAAAATGAGTTAGGAAACAAAATAACGGTGTTCCTACATGAAAATAGTGAGTCTCTCTTAGATTAGAGTTCAATAGCGTCCTAGCTCATTCAGCAACAGAGATAATCACGATCTTAGCTCTTTTAGCTAGAAATGCATGGAAAACAGTGTGCGTCTTATCATTGAGGTTGTCTTGTTAGGAAAATGAGTTAGGAGACAAAGTAACGGTGTTCCTACATGAAGTTAGTGAGTCTCTCTTAGATTAGAGTTGCATAGCGTCCTAGCTCATTCAGCAACAGAGATAATCACGATCTTAGCTCTATTAGCAAGAAATGCATGGAATACAGTGTGCGTCTTATCATTGAGGTTGTCTTGTTAGGAAAATGAGTTAGGAGACAAAATAACGGTGTTTCTACATTAAGTAAGTGTGTCTCTTTTAGATCGGAGTTGAATATCCCCCTAGCTCATTCAGCAACAGAGATAATCACGATCTTAGCTCTTTTAGCTAGAAATGCATGGAAAACAGTGTGCGTCTTATCATTGAGGTTGTCTTGTTAGGAAAAGGAGTTAGGAGACAAAGTAACTGTGTTCTTACATGAAGTTAGTGAGTCTCTCTTAGATTAGAGTTGCATAGCGTCCTAGCTCATTCAGCAACAGAGATAATCACGATCTTAGCTCTATTAGCAAGAAATGCATGGAATACAGTGTGCGTCTTATCATTGAGGTTGTCTTGTTAGGAAAATGAGTTAGGAGACAAAATTACGGTGTTTCTACATGAAGTTAGTGAGTCTCTCTTAGATTAGAGTTGAATACCGTCCTTGCTCATTCAGCAACAGAGATAATCACGATCTTAGCTCTTTTAGCTAGAAATGCATTGAAAACAGTGTGCGTCTTATCATTGAGGTTGTCTTGTTAGGAAAATGAGTTAGGAGACAAAATAACGGTGTTCCTACATGAATATAGTGAGTCTCTCTTAGATTAGAGTTCAATAGCGTCCTAGCTCATTCAGCAACAGAGATAATCACGATCTTAGCTCTTTTAGCTAGAAATGCATGGAAAACAGTGTGCGTCTTATCATTGAGGTTGTCTTGTTAGGAAAAGGAGTTAGGAGACAAAGTAACGGTGTTCCTACATGAAGTTAGTGAGTCTCTCTTAGATTAGAGTTGCATAGCGTCCTAGCTCATTCAGCAACAGAGATAATCACGATCTTAGCTCTTTTAGCAAGAAATGCATGGAATACAGTGTGCGTCTTATCATTGAGGTTGTCTTGTTAGGAAAATGAGTTAGGAGACAAAGTAACGGTGTTCCTACATGAAGTTAGTATGTCTCTCTTAGATTAGAGTTGAATAGCGTCCTTGCTCATTCAGCAACAGAGATAATCACGATCTTAGCTCTTTTAGTAAGAAATGCTTGGAAAACAGTGTGCGTCTTATCATTGAGGTTGTCTTGTTAGGAAAAGGAGTTAGGAGACAAAATAACGGTGTTTCTACATTAAGTAAGTGTGTCTCTTTTAGATCGGAGTAGAATATCCCCCTAGCTCATTCAGCAACAGAGATAATCACGATCTTAGCTCTTTTAGCTAGAAATGCATGGAAAACAGTGTGCGTCTTATCATTGAGGTTGTCTTGTTAGGAAAATGAGTTAGGAGACAAAGTAACGGTGTTCCTACATGAAGTTAGTGAGTCTCTCTTAGATTAGAGTTGCATAGCGTCCTAGCTCATTCAGCAACAGAGATCATCACGATCTTAGCTCTTTTAGCTAGAAATGCATTGAAAACAGTGTGCGTCTTATCATTGAGGTTGTCTTGTTAGGAAAATGAGTTAGGAGACAAAGTAACGGTGTTCCTACATGAAGTTAGTGAGTCTCTCTTAGATTAGAGTTGAATAGCGTCCTAGCTCATTCAGCAACAGAGATAATCACGATCTTAGCTCTTTTGGCTAGAAATGCTTGGAAAACAGTGTGCGTCTTATCATTGAGGTTGTCTTGTTAGGAAAATGAGTTAGGAAACAAAATAACGGTGTTCCTACATGAAAATAGTGAGTCTCTCTTAGATTAGAGTTCAATAGCGTCCTAGCTCATTCAGCAACAGAGATAATCACGATCTTAGCTCTTTTAGCTAGAAATGCATGGAAAACAGTGTGCGTCTTATCATTGAGGTTGTCTTGTTAGGAAAATGAGTTAGGAGACAAAGTAACGGTGTTCCTACATGAAGTTAGTGAGTCTCTCTTAGATTAGAGTTGCATAGCGTCCTAGCTCATTCAGCAACAGAGATAATCACGATCTTAGCTCTATTAGCAAGAAATGCATGGAAAACAGTGTGCGTCTTATCATTGAGGTTGTCTTGTTAGGAAAATGAGTTAGGAGACAAAATAACGGTGTTTCTACATTAAGTAAGTGTGTCTCTCTTAGATTAGAGTTGAATAGCGTCCTTGCTCATTCAGCAACAGAGATAATCACGATCTTAGCTCTTTTAGTAAGAAATGCTTGGAAAACAGTGTGCGTCTTATCATTGAGGTTGTCTTGTTAGGAAAAGGAGTTAGGAGACAAAATAACGGTGTTTCTACATTAAGTAAGTGTGTCTCTTTTAGATCGGAGTAGAATATCCCCCTAGCTCATTCAGCAACAGAGATAATCACGATCTTAGCTCTTTTAGCTAGAAATGCATGGAAAACAGTGTGCGTCTTATCATTGAGGTTGTCTTGTTAGGAAAATGAGTTAGGAGACAAAGTAACGGTGTTCCTACATGAAGTTAGTGAGTCTCTCTTAGATTAGAGTTGCATAGCGTCCTAGCTCATTCAGCAACAGAGATCCTCACGTTCTTAGCTCTTTTAGCTAGAAATGCATTGAAAACAGTGTGCGTCTTATCATTGTTGTCTTGTTAGGAAAATGAGTTAGGAGACAAAGTAACGGTGTTCCTACATGAAGTTAGTGAGTCTCTCTTAGAGTAGAGTTGAATAGCGTCCTAGCTCATTCAGCAACAGAGATAATCACGATCTTAGCTCTTTTGGCTAGAAATGCTTGGAAAACAGTGTGCGTCTTATCATTGAGGTTGTCTTGTTAGGAAAATGAGTTAGGAAACAAAATAACGGTGTTCCTACATGAAAATAGTGAGTCTCTCTTAGATTAGAGTTCAATAGCGTCCTAGCTCATTCAGCAACAGAGATAATCACGATCTTAGCTCTTTTAGCTAGAAATGCATGGAAAACAGTGTGCGTCTTATCATTGAGGTTGTCTTGTTAGGAAAATGAGTTAGGAGACAAAGTAACGGTGTTCCTACATGAAGTTAGTGAGTCTCTCTTAGATTAGAGTTGCATAGCGTCCTAGCTCATTCAGCAACAGAGATAATCACGATCTTAGCTCTATTAGCAAGAAATGCATGGAATACAGTGTGCGTCTTATCATTGAGGTTGTCTTGTTAGGAAAATGAGTTAGGAGACAAAATAACGGTGTTTCTACATTAAGTAAGTGTGTCTCTTTTAGATCGGAGTTGAATATCCCCCTAGCTCATTCAGCAACAGAGATAATCACGATCTTAGCTCTTTTAGCTAGAAATGCATGGAAAACAGTGTGCGTCTTATCATTGAGGTTGTCTTGTTAGGAAAAGGAGTTAGGAGACAAAGTAACGGTGTTCTTACATGAAGTTAGTGAGTCTCTCTTAGATTAGAGTTGCATAGCGTCCTAGCTCATTCAGCAACAGAGATAATCACGATCTTAGCTCTATTAGCAAGAAATGCATGGAATACAGTGTGCGTCTTATCATTGAGGTTGTCTTGTTAGGAAAATGAGTTAGGAGACAAAATAACGGTGTTTCTACATTAGGTAAGTGTGTCTCTTTTAGATCGGAGTTGAATATCCCCCTAGCTCATTCAGCAACAGAGATAATCACGATCTTAGCTCTTTTAGCTAGAAATGCATGGAAAACAGTGTGCGTCTTATCATTGAGGTTGTCTTGTTAGGAAAAGGAGTTAGGAGACAAAGTAACGGTGTTCCTACATGAAGTTAGTGAGTCTCTCTTAGATTAGAGTTGCATAGCGTCCTAGCTCATTCAGCAACAGAGATAATCACGATCTTAGCTCTTTTAGCAAGAAATGCATGGAATACAGTGTGCGTCTTATCATTGAGGTTGTCTTGTTAGGAAAATGAGTTAGGAGACAAAGTAACGGTGTTCCTACATGAAGTTAGTGAGTCTCTCTTAGATTAGAGTTGAATAGCGTCCTTGCTCATTCAGCAACAGAGATAATCACGATCTTAGCTCTTTTAGTAAGAAATGCTTGGAAAACAGTGTGCGTCTTATCATTGAGGTTGTCTTGTTAGGAAAATGAGTTAGGAAACAAAATAACGGTGTTCCTACATGAAAATAGTGAGTCTCTCTTAGATTAGAGTTCAATAGCGTCCTAGCTCATTCAGCAACAGAGATAATCACGATCTTAGCTCTTTTAGCTAGAAATGCATTGAAAACAGTGTGCGTCTTATCATTGAGGTTGTCTTGTTAGGAAAAGGAGTTAGGAGACAAAGTAACGGTGTTCCTACATGAAGTTAGTTAGTTTCTCTTAGATTAGAGTTGCATAGCGTCCTAGCTCATTCAGCAACAGAGATAATCACGATCTTAGCTCTTTTAGCAAGAAATGCATGGAAAACAGTGTGCGTCTTATCATTGAGGTTGTCTTGTTAGGAAAATGAGTTAGGAGACAAAATTACGGTGTTTCTACATGAAGTTAGTGAGTCTCTCTTAGATTAGAGTTGAATACCGTCCTTGCTCATTCAGCAACAGAGATAATCACGATCTTAGCTCTTTTAGCTAGAAATGCATTGAAAACAGTGTGCGTCTTATCATTGAGGTTGTCTTGTTAGGAAAATGAGTTAGGAGACAAAATAACGGTGTTTCTACATTAAGTAAGTGTGTCTCTTTTAGATCGGAGTTGAATATCCCCCTAGCTCATTCAGCAACAGAGATAATCACGATCTTAGCTCTTTTAGCTAGAAATGCATTGAAAACAGTGTGCGTCTTATCATTGAGGTTGTCTTGTTAGGAAAAGGGGTTAGGAGACAAAGTAACGGTGTTCCTACATGAAGTTAGTGAGTCTCTCTTAGATTAGAGTTGCATAGCGGTCCTAGCTCATTCAGCAACAGAGATAATCACGATCTTAGCTCTTTTAGCAAGAAATGCATGGAATACAGTGTGCGTCTTATCATTGAGGTTGTCTTGTTAGGAAAATGAGTTAGGAGACAAAGTAACGGTGTTCCTACATGAAGTTAGTGAGTCTCTCTTAGATTAGAGTTGAATAGCGTCCTTGCTCATTCAGCAACAGAGATAATCACGATCTTAGCTCTTTTAGCAAGTAATGCTTGGAAAACAGTGTGCGCCTTATCATTGAGGTTGTCTTGTTAGGAAAATGAGTTAGGAGACAAAATAACGGTGTTCCTACATGAAAATAGTGAGTCTCTCTTAGATTAGAGTTCAATAGCGTCCTAGCTCATTCAGCAACAGAGATAATCACGATCTTAGCTCTTTTAGCTAGAAATGCATGGAAAACAGTGTGCGTCTTATCATTGAGGTTGTCTTGTTAGGAAAAGGAGTTAGGAGACAAAGTAACGGTGTTCCTACATGAAGTTAGTGAGTCTCTCTTAGATTAGAGTTGCATAGCGTCCTAGCTCATTCAGCAACAGAGATAATCACGATCTTAGCTCTTTTAGCAAGAAATGCATGGAATACAGTGTGCGTCTTATCATTGAGGTTGTCTTGTTAGGAAAATGAGTTAGGAGACAAAGTAACGGTGTTCCTACATGAAGTTAGTGAGTCTCTCTTAGATTAGAGTTGCATAGCGTCCTAGCTCATTCAGCAACAGAGATAATCACGATCTTAGCTCTTTTAGCAAGAAATGCATGGAATACAGTGTGCGTCTTATCATTGAGGTTGTCTTGTTAGGAAAATGAGTTAGGAGACAAAGTAACGGTGTTCCTACATGAAGTTAGTGAGTCTCCCTTAGATTAGAGTTGAATAGCGTCCTAGCTCATTCAGCAACAGAGATAATCACGACCTTAGCTCTTTTAGCTAGAAATGCTTGGAAAACAGTGTGCGTCTTATCATTGAGGTTGTCTTGTTAGGAAAATGAGTTAGGAAACAAAATAACGGTGTTCCTACATGAAAATAGTGAGTGTCTCTTAGATTAGAGTTCAATAGCGTCCTAGCTCATTCAGCAACAGAGATAATCACGATCTTAGCTCTTTTAGCTAGAAATGCATGGAAAACAGTGTGCGTCTTATCATTGAGGTTGTCTTGTTAGGAAAATGAGTTAGGAGACAAAATAACGGTGTTCCTACATGAAAATAGTGAGTCTCTCTTAGATTAGAGTTGAATACCGTCCTAGCTCATTCAGCAACAGAGATAATCACGATTTTAGTTTTTTTAGCAAGTAATGCTTGGAAAACAGTGTGCGCCTTATCATTGAGGTTGTCTTGTTAGGAAAATGAGTTAGGAGACAAAATAACGGTGTTCCTACATGAAGTTAGTTAGTCTCTCTTAGATTAGAGTTGAATAGCGTCCTAGCTCATTCAGCAACAGAGATAATCACGATGTTAGCTCTTTTAGCAAGAAATGCTTGGAAAACAGTGTGCGTCTTATCATTGAGGTTGTCTTGTTAGGAAAATGAGTTAGGAGACAAAATTACGGTGTTTCTACATGAAAATAGTGAGTCTCTCTTAGATTAGAGTTCAATAGCGTCCTTGCTCATTCAGCAACAGAGATAATCACGATCTTAGCTCTTTTAGCTAGAAATGCATTGAAAACAGTGTGCGTCTTATCATTGAGGTTGTCTTGTTAGGAAAATGAGTTAGTAAACAAAATAACGGTGTTCCTACATGAAAATAGTGAGTCTCTCTTAGATTAGAGTTCAATAGCGTCCTAGCTCATTCAGCAACAGAGATAATCACGATCTTAGCTCTTTTAGCTAGAAATGCATGGAAAACATTGTGCGTCTTATCATTGAGGTTGTCTTGTTAGGAAAAGGAGTTAGGAGACAAAGTAACGGTGTTCCTACATGAAGTTAGTGAGTCTCTCTTAGATTAGAGTTGCATAGCGTCCTAGCTCATTCAGCAACAGAGATAATCACGATCTTAGCTCTTTTAGCAAGAAATGCATGGAATACAGTGTGCGTCTTATCATTGAGGTTGTCTTGTTAGGAAAATGAGTTAGGAGACAAAGTAACGGTGTTCCTACATGAAGTTAGTATGTCTCTCTTAGATTAGAGTTGAATAGCGTCCTAGCTCATTCAGCAACAGAGATAATCACGATCTTAGCTCTTTTAGTAAGAAATTCTTGGAAAACAGTGTGCGTCTTATCATTGAGGTTGTCTTGTTAGGAAAAGGAGTTAGGAGACAAAGTAACGGTGTTCCTACATGAAGTTAGTGAGTCTCTCTTAGATTAGAGTTGAATAGCGTCCTAGCTCATTCAGCAACAGAGACAATCACGATCTTAGCTCTTTTAGCAAGAAATGCATTGAAAACAGTGTGCGTCTTATCATTGAGGTTGTCTTGTTAGGAAAATGAGTTAGGAGACAAAATTACGGTGTTTCTACATGAAAATAGTGAGTCTCTCTTAGATTAGAGTTCAATAGCGTCCTTGCTCATTCAGCAACAGAGATAATCACGATCTTAGCTCTTTTAGCTAGAAATGCATTGAAAACAGTGTGCGTCTTATCATTGAGGTTGTCTTGTTAGGAAAATGAGTTAGGAGACAAAGTAACGGTGTTCCTACATGAAGTTAGTGAGTCTCTCTTAGATTAGAGTTGCATAGCGTCCTAGCTCATTCAGCAACAGAGATAATCACGATCTTAGCTCTTTTAGCAAGAAATGCATGGAATACAGTGTGCGTCTTATCATTGAGGTTGTCTTGTTAGGAAAATGAGTTAGGAGACAAAGTAACGGTGTTCCTACATGAAGTTAGTATGTCTCTCTTAGATTAGAGTTGCATAGCGTCCTAGCTCATTCAGCAACAGAGATAATCACGATCTTAGCTCTTTTAGCAAGAAATGCATGGAATACAGTGTGCGTCTTATCATTGAGGTTGTCTTGTTAGGAAAATGAGTTAGGAGACAAAATAACGGTGTTTCTACATTAAGTAAGTGTGTCTCTTTTAGATCGGAGTTGAATATCCCCCTAGCTCATTCAGCAACAGAGATAATCACGATCTTAGCTCTTTTAGCTAGAAATGCATGGAAAACAGTGTGCGTCTTATCATTGAGGTTGTCTTGTTAGGAAAAGGAGTTAGGAGACAAAGTAACGGTGTTCCTACATGAAGTTAGTGAGTCTCTCTTAGATTAGAGTTGCATAGCGTCCTAGCTCATTCAGCAACAGAGATAATCACGATCTTAGCTCTTTTAGCAAGAAATGCATGGAATACAGTGTGCGTCTTATCATTGAGGTTGTCTTGTTAGGAAAATGAGTTAGGAGACAAAGTAACGGTGTTCCTACATGAAGTTAGTGAGTCTCTCTTAGATTAGAGTTGAATAGCGTCCTTGCTCATTCAGCAACAGAGATAATCACGATCTTAGCTCTTTTAGTAAGAAATGCTTGGAAAACAGTGTGCGTCTTATCATTGAGGTTGTCTTGTTAGGAAAATGAGTTAGGAAACAAAATAACGGTGTTCCTACATGAAAATAGTGAGTCTCTCTTAGATTAGAGTTCAATAGCGTCCTAGCTCATTCAGCAACAGAGATAATCACGATCTTAGCTCTTTTAGCTAGAAATGCATTGAAAACAGTGTGCGTCTTATCATTGAGGTTGTCTTGTTAGGAAAAGGAGTTAGGAGACAAAGTAACGGTGTTCCTACATGAAGTTAGTTAGTTTCTCTTAGATTAGAGTTGCATAGCGTCCTAGCTCATTCAGCAACAGAGATAATCACGATCTTAGCTCTTTTAGCAAGAAATGCATGGAAAACAGTGTGCGTCTTATCATTGAGGTTGTCTTGTTAGGAAAATGAGTTAGGAGACAAAATTACGGTGTTTCTACATGAAGTTAGTGAGTCTCTCTTAGATTAGAGTTGAATACCGTCCTTGCTCATTCAGCAACAGAGATAATCACGATCTTAGCTCTTTTAGCTAGAAATGCATTGAAAACAGTGTGCGTCTTATCATTGAGGTTGTCTTGTTAGGAAAATGAGTTAGGAGACAAAATAACGGTGTTTCTACATTAAGTAAGTGTGTCTCTTTTAGATCGGAGTTGAATATCCCCCTAGCTCATTCAGCAACAGAGATAATCACGATCTTAGCTCTTTTAGCTAGAAATGCATTGAAAACAGTGTGCGTCTTATCATTGAGGTTGTCTTGTTAGGAAAAGGGGTTAGGAGACAAAGTAACGGTGTTCCTACATGAAGTTAGTGAGTCTCTCTTAGATTAGAGTTGCATAGCGGTCCTAGCTCATTCAGCAACAGAGATAATCACGATCTTAGCTCTTTTAGCAAGAAATGCATGGAATACAGTGTGCGTCTTATCATTGAGGTTGTCTTGTTAGGAAAATGAGTTAGGAGACAAAGTAACGGTGTTCCTACATGAAGTTAGTGAGTCTCTCTTAGATTAGAGTTGAATAGCGTCCTTGCTCATTCAGCAACAGAGATAATCACGATCTTAGCTCTTTTAGCAAGTAATGCTTGGAAAACAGTGTGCGCCTTATCATTGAGGTTGTCTTGTTAGGAAAATGAGTTAGGAGACAAAATAACGGTGTTCCTACATGAAAATAGTGAGTCTCTCTTAGATTAGAGTTCAATAGCGTCCTAGCTCATTCAGCAACAGAGATAATCACGATCTTAGCTCTTTTAGCTAGAAATGCATGGAAAACAGTGTGCGTCTTATCATTGAGGTTGTCTTGTTAGGAAAAGGAGTTAGGAGACAAAGTAACGGTGTTCCTACATGAAGTTAGTGAGTCTCTCTTAGATTAGAGTTGCATAGCGTCCTAGCTCATTCAGCAACAGAGATAATCACGATCTTAGCTCTTTTAGCTAGAAATGCATTGAAAACAGTGTGCGTCTTATCATTGAGGTTGTCTTGTTAGGAAAATGAGTTAGTAAACAAAATAACGGTGTTCCTACATGAAAATAGTGAGTCTCTCTTAGATTAGAGTTCAATAGCGTCCTAGCTCATTCAGCAACAGAGATAATCACGATCTTAGCTCTTTTAGCTAGAAATGCATGGAAAACATTGTGCGTCTTATCATTGAGGTTGTCTTGTTAGGAAAAGGAGTTAGGAGACAAAGTAACGGTGTTCCTACATGAAGTTAGTGAGTCTCTCTTAGATTAGAGTTGCATAGCGTCCTAGCTCATTCAGCAACAGAGATAATCACGATCTTAGCTCTTTTAGCAAGAAATGCATGGAATACAGTGTGCGTCTTATCATTGAGGTTGTCTTGTTAGGAAAATGAGTTAGGAGACAAAGTAACGGTGTTCCTACATGAAGTTAGTATGTCTCTCTTAGATTAGAGTTGAATAGCGTCCTAGCTCATTCAGCAACAGAGATAATCACGATCTTAGCTCTTTTAGTAAGAAATTCTTGGAAAACAGTGTGCGTCTTATCATTGAGGTTGTCTTGTTAGGAAAATGAGTTAGGAGACAAAGTAACGGTGTTCCTACATGAAGTTAGTGAGTCTCTCTTAGATTAGAGTTGCATAGCGTCCTAGCTCATTCAGCAACAGAGATAATCACGATCTTAGCTCTATTAGCAAGAAATGCATGGAATACAGTGTGCGTCTTATCATTGAGGTTGTCTTGTTAGGAAAATGAGTTAGGAGACAAAATAACGGTGTTTCTACATGAAGTTAGTGAGTCTCTCTTAGATTAGAGTTGAATAGCGTCCGAGATCATACAGCAACAGAGACAATCACGATCTTAGCTCTTTTAGCAAGAAATGCTTTGAAAACAGTGTGCGTCTTATCATTGAGGTTGTCTTGTTAGGAAAATGAGTTAGGAGACAAAATAACGGTGTTCCTACATGAAAATAATGAGTCGCTCTTAGAATAGAGTCGAATAGCGTCCTAGCTCATTCAGCAACAGAGACAATCACGATCTTAGCTCTTTTAGCAAGAAATGCATGGAAAACAGTGTGCGTCTTATCATTGAGGTTGTCTTGTTAGGAAAAGGAGTTAGGAGACAAAGTAACGGTGTTCCTACATGAAGTTAGTGAGTCTCTCTTAGATTAGAGTTGAATAGCGTCCTAACTCATTCAGCAACAGAGATAATCACGATTTTAGCTCTTTTAGCAAGTAATGCTTGGAAAACAGTGTGCGCCTTATCATTGAGGTTGTCTTGTTAGGAAAATGAGTTAGGAGACAAAATAACGGTGTTCCTACATGAAGTTAGTTAGTCTCTCTTAGATTAGAGTTCAATAGCGTCCTAGCTCATTCAGCAACAGAGATAATCACGATCTTAGCTCTTTTAGCTAGAAATGCATTGAAAACAGTGTGCGTCTTATCATTGAGGTTGTCTTGTTAGGAAAAGGAGTTAGGAGACAAAGTAACGGTGTTCCTACATGAAGTTAGTTAGTTTCTCTTAGATTAGAGTTGCATAGCGTCCTAGCTCATTCAGCAACAGAGATAATCACGATCTTAGCTCTTTTAGCAAGAAATGCATGGAAAACAGTGTGCGTCTTATCATTGAGGTTGTCTTGTTAGGAAAATGAGTTAGGAGACAAAATTACGGTGTTTCTACATGAAGTTAGTGAGTCTCTCTTAGATTAGAGTTGAATACCGTCCTTGCTCATTCAGCAACAGAGATAATCACGATCTTAGCTCTTTTAGCTAGAAATGCATTGAAAACAGTGTGCGTCTTATCATTGAGGTTGTCTTGTTAGGAAAATGAGTTAGGAGACAAAATAACGGTGTTTCTACATTAAGTAAGTGTGTCTCTTTTAGATCGGAGTTGAATATCCCCCTAGCTCATTCAGCAACAGAGATAATCACGATCTTAGCTCTTTTAGCTAGAAATGCATGGAAAACAGTGTGCGTCTTATCATTGAGGTTGTCTTGTTAGGAAAAGGAGTTAGGAGACAAAGTAACGGTGTTCTTACATGAAGTTAGTGAGTCTCTCTTAGATTAGAGTTGCATAGCGTCCTAGCTCATTCAGCAACAGAGATAATCACGATCTTAGCTCTATTAGCAAGAAATGCATGGAATACAGTGTGCGTCTTATCATTGAGGTTGTCTTGTTAGGAAAATGAGTTAGGAGACAAAATAACGGTGTTTCTACATTAAGTAAGTGTGTCTCTTTTAGATCGGAGTTGAATATCCCCCTAGCTCATTCAGCAACAGAGATAATCACGATCTTAGCTCTTTTAGCTAGAAATGCATGGAAAACAGTGTGCGTCTTATCATTGAGGTTGTCTTGTTAGGAAAAGGAGTTAGGAGACAAAGTAACGGTGTTCCTACATGAAGTTAGTGAGTCTCTCTTAGATTAGAGTTGAATAGCGTCCTTGCTCATTCAGCAACAGAGATAATCACGATCTTAGCTCTTTTAGTAAGAAATGCTTGGAAAACAGTGTGCGTCTTATCATTGAGGTTGTCTTGTTAGGAAAATGAGTTAGGAAACAAAATAACGGTGTTCCTACATGAAAATAGTGAGTCTCTCTTAGATTAGAGTTCAATAGCGTCCTAGCTCATTCAGCAACAGAGATAATCACGATCTTAGCTCTTTTAGCTAGAAATGCATTGAAAACAGTGTGCGTCTTATCATTGAGGTTGTCTTGTTAGGAAAAGGAGTTAGGAGACAAAGTAACGGTGTTCCTACATGAAGTTAGTTAGTTTCTCTTAGATTAGAGTTGCATAGCTTCCTAGCTCATTCAGCAACAGAGATAATCACGATCTTAGCTCTTTTAGCAAGAAATGCATGGAAAACAGTGTGCGTCTTATCATTGAGGTTGTCTTGTTAGGAAAATGAGTTAGGAGACAAAATTACGGTGTTTCTACATGAAGTTAGTGAGTCTCTCTTAGATTAGAGTTGAATACCGTCCTTGCTCATTCAGCAACAGAGATAATCACGATCTTAGCTCTTTTAGCTAGAAATGCATTGAAAACAGTGTGCGTCTTATCATTGAGGTTGTCTTGTTAGGAAAATGAGTTAGGAGACAAAATAACGGTGTTTCTACATTAAGTAAGTGTGTCTCTTTTAGATCGGAGTTGAATATCCCCCTAGCTCATTCAGCAACAGAGATAATCACGATCTTAGCTCTTTTAGCTAGAAATGCATTGAAAACAGTGTGCGTCTTATCATTGAGGTTGTCTTGTTAGGAAAAGGGGTTAGGAGACAAAGTAACGGTGTTCCTACATGAAGTTAGTGAGTCTCTCTTAGATTAGAGTTGCATAGCGGTCCTAGCTCATTCAGCAACAGAGATAATCACGATCTTAGCTCTTTTAGCAAGAAATGCATGGAATACAGTGTGCGTCTTATCATTGAGGTTGTCTTGTTAGGAAAATGAGTTAGGAGACAAAGTAACGGTGTTCCTACATGAAGTTAGTGAGTCTCTCTTAGATTAGAGTTGAATAGCGTCCTTGCTCATTCAGCAACAGAGATAATCACGATCTTAGCTCTTTTAGCAAGTAATGCTTGGAAAACAGTGTGCGCCTTATCATTGAGGTTGTCTTGTTAGGAAAATGAGTTAGGAGACAAAATAACGGTGTTCCTACATGAAAATAGTGAGTCTCTCTTAGATTAGAGTTCAATAGCGTCCTAGCTCATTCAGCAACAGAGATAATCACGATCTTAGCTCTTTTAGCTAGAAATGCATGGAAAACAGTGTGCGTCTTATCATTGAGGTTGTCTTGTTAGGAAAAGGAGTTAGGAGACAAAGTAACGGTGTTCCTACATGAAGTTAGTGAGTCTCTCTTAGATTAGAGTTGCATAGCGTCCTAGCTCATTCAGCAACAGAGATAATCACGATCTTAGCTCTTTTAGCAAGAAATGCATGGAATACAGTGTGCGTCTTATCATTGAGGTTGTCTTGTTAGGAAAATGAGTTAGGAGACAAAGTAACGGTGTTCCTACATGAAGTTAGTGAGTCTCCCTTAGATTAGAGTTGAATAGCGTCCTAGCTCATTCAGCAACAGAGATAATCACGACCTTAGCTCTTTTAGCTAGAAATGCTTGGAAAACAGTGTGCGTCTTATCATTGAGGTTGTCTTGTTAGGAAAATGAGTTAGGAAACAAAATAACGGTGTTCCTACATGAAAATAGTGAGTGTCTCTTAGATTAGAGTTCAATAGCGTCCTAGCTCATTCAGCAACAGAGATAATCACGATCTTAGCTCTTTTAGCTAGAAATGCATGGAAAACAGTGTGCGTCTTATCATTGAGGTTGTCTTGTTAGGAAAATGAGTTAGGAGACAAAATAACGGTGTTCCTACATGAAAATAGTGAGTCTCTCTTAGATTAGAGTTGAATACCGTCCTAGCTCATTCAGCAACAGAGATAATCACGATTTTAGTTTTTTTAGCAAGTAATGCTTGGAAAACAGTGTGCGCCTTATCATTGAGGTTGTCTTGTTAGGAAAATGAGTTAGGAGACAAAATAACGGTGTTCCTACATGAAGTTAGTTAGTCTCTCTTAGATTAGAGTTGAATAGCGTCCTAGCTCATTCAGCAACAGAGATAATCACGATGTTAGCTCTTTTAGCAAGAAATGCTTGGAAAACAGTGTGCGTCTTATCATTGAGGTTGTCTTGTTAGGAAAATGAGTTAGGAGACAAAATTACGGTGTTTCTACATGAAAATAGTGAGTCTCTCTTAGATTAGAGTTCAATAGCGTCCTTGCTCATTCAGCAACAGAGATAATCACGATCTTAGCTCTTTTAGCTAGAAATGCATTGAAAACAGTGTGCGTCTTATCATTGAGGTTGTCTTGTTAGGAAAATGAGTTAGTAAACAAAATAACGGTGTTCCTACATGAAAATAGTGAGTCTCTCTTAGATTAGAGTTCAATAGCGTCCTAGCTCATTCAGCAACAGAGATAATCACGATCTTAGCTCTTTTAGCTAGAAATGCATGGAAAACATTGTGCGTCTTATCATTGAGGTTGTCTTGTTAGGAAAAGGAGTTAGGAGACAAAGTAACGGTGTTCCTACATGAAGTTAGTGAGTCTCTCTTAGATTAGAGTTGCATAGCGTCCTAGCTCATTCAGCAACAGAGATAATCACGATCTTAGCTCTTTTAGCAAGAAATGCATGGAATACAGTGTGCGTCTTATCATTGAGGTTGTCTTGTTAGGAAAATGAGTTAGGAGACAAAGTAACGGTGTTCCTACATGAAGTTAGTATGTCTCTCTTAGATTAGAGTTGAATAGCGTCCTAGCTCATTCAGCAACAGAGATAATCACGATCTTAGCTCTTTTAGTAAGAAATTCTTGGAAAACAGTGTGCGTCTTATCATTGAGGTTGTCTTGTTAGGAAAAGGAGTTAGGAGACAAAGTAACGGTGTTCCTACATGAAGTTAGTGAGTCTCTCTTAGATTAGAGTTGAATAGCGTCCTAGCTCATTCAGCAACAGAGACAATCACGATCTTAGCTCTTTTAGCAAGAAATGCATTGAAAACAGTGTGCGTCTTATCATTGAGGTTGTCTTGTTACGAAAATGAGTTAGGAGACAAAATAACGGTGTTCCTACATGAAGTTAGTTAGTCTCTCTTAGATTAGAGTTGAATAGCGTCCTAGCTCATTCAGCAACAGAGATAATCACGATGTTAGCTCTTTTAGCAAGAAATGCTTGGAAAACAGTGTGCGTCTTATCATTGAGGTTGTCTTGTTAGGAAAATGAGTTAGGAGACAAAATTACGGTGTTTCTACATGAAAATAGTGAGTCTCTCTTAGATTAGAGTTCAATAGCGTCCTTGCTCATTCAGCAACAGAGATAATCACGATCTTAGCTCTTTTAGCTAGAAATGCATTGAAAACAGTGTGCGTCTTATCATTGAGGTTGTCTTGTTAGGAAAATGAGTTAGGAAACAAAATAACGGTGAACCTACATGAAAATAGTGAGTCTCTCTTAGATTAGAGTTCAATAGCGTCCTAGCTAATTCAGCAACAGAGATAATCACGATCTTAGCTCTTTTAGCTAGAAATGCATGGAAAACATTGTGCGTCTTATCATTGAGGTTGTCTTGTTAGGAAAAGGAGTTAGGAGACAAAGTAACGGTGTTCCTACATGAAGTTAGTGAGTCTCTCTTAGATTAGAGTTGCATAGCGTCCTAGCTCATTCAGCAACAGAGATAATCACGATCTTAGCTCTTTTAGCAAGAAATGCATGGAATACAGTGTGCGTCTTATCATTGAGGTTGTCTTGTTAGGAAAATGAGTTAGGAGACAAAGTAACGGTGTTCCTACATGAAGTTAGTATGTCTCTCTTAGATTAGAGTTGAATAGCGTCCTAGCTCATTCAGCAACAGAGATAATCACGATCTTAGCTCTTTTAGTAAGAAATTCTTGGAAAACAGTGTGCGTCTTATCATTGAGGTTGTCTTGTTAGGAAAAGGAGTTAGGAGACAAAGTAACGGTGTTCCTACATGAAGTTAGTGAGTCTCTCTTAGATTAGAGTTGAATAGCGTCCTAGCTCATTCAGCAACAGAGACAATCACGATCTTAGCTCTTTTAGCAAGAAATGCATTGAAAACAGTGTGCGTCTTATCATTGAGGTTGTCTTGTTAGGAAAATGAGTTAGGAGACAAAATTACGGTGTTTCTACATGAAAATAGTGAGTCTCTCTTAGATTAGAGTTCAATAGCGTCCTTGCTCATTCAGCAACAGAGATAATCACGATCTTAGCTCTTTTAGCTAGAAATGCATTGAAAACAGTGTGCGTCTTATCATTGAGGTTGTCTTGTTAGGAAAATGAGTTAGGAGACAAAGTAACGGTGTTCCTACATGAAGTTAGTGAGTCTCTCTTAGATTAGAGTTGCATAGCGTCCTAGCTCATTCAGCAACAGAGATAATCACGATCTTAGCTCTTTTAGCAAGAAATGCATGGAATACAGTGTGCGTCTTATCATTGAGGTTGTCTTGTTAGGAAAATGAGTTAGGAGACAAAGTAACGGTGTTCCTACATGAAGTTAGTATGTCTCTCTTAGATTAGAGTTGCATAGCGTCCTAGCTCATTCAGCAACAGAGATAATCACGATCTTAGCTCTTTTAGCAAGAAATGCATGGAATACAGTGTGCGTCTTATCATTGAGGTTGTCTTGTTAGGAAAATGAGTTAGGAGACAAAATAACGGTGTTTCTACATTAAGTAAGTGTGTCTCTTTTAGATCGGAGTTGAATATCCCCCTAGCTCATTCAGCAACAGAGATAATCACGATCTTAGCTCTTTTAGCTAGAAATGCATGGAAAACAGTGTGCGTCTTATCATTGAGGTTGTCTTGTTAGGAAAAGGAGTTAGGAGACAAAGTAACGGTGTTCCTACATGAAGTTAGTGAGTCTCTCTTAGATTAGAGTTGCATAGCGTCCTAGCTCATTCAGCAACAGAGATAATCACGATCTTAGCTCTTTTAGCAAGAAATGCATGGAATACAGTGTGCGTCTTATCATTGAGGTTGTCTTGTTAGGAAAATGAGTTAGGAGACAAAGTAACGGTGTTCCTACATGAAGTTAGTGAGTCTCTCTTAGATTAGAGTTGAATAGCGTCCTTGCTCATTCAGCAACAGAGATAATCACGATCTTAGCTCTTTTAGTAAGAAATGCTTGGAAAACAGTGTGCGTCTTATCATTGAGGTTGTCTTGTTAGGAAAATGAGTTAGGAAACAAAATAACGGTGTTCCTACATGAAAATAGTGAGTCTCTCTTAGATTAGAGTTCAATAGCGTCCTAGCTCATTCAGCAACAGAGATAATCACGATCTTAGCTCTTTTAGCTAGAAATGCATTGAAAACAGTGTGCGTCTTATCATTGAGGTTGTCTTGTTAGGAAAAGGAGTTAGGAGACAAAGTAACGGTGTTCCTACATGAAGTTAGTTAGTTTCTCTTAGATTAGAGTTGCATAGCGTCCTAGCTCATTCAGCAACAGAGATAATCACGATCTTAGCTCTTTTAGCAAGAAATGCATGGAAAACAGTGTGCGTCTTATCATTGAGGTTGTCTTGTTAGGAAAATGAGTTAGGAGACAAAATTACGGTGTTTCTACATGAAGTTAGTGAGTCTCTCTTAGATTAGAGTTGAATACCGTCCTTGCTCATTCAGCAACAGAGATAATCACGATCTTAGCTCTTTTAGCTAGAAATGCATTGAAAACAGTGTGCGTCTTATCATTGAGGTTGTCTTGTTAGGAAAATGAGTTAGGAGACAAAATAACGGTGTTTCTACATTAAGTAAGTGTGTCTCTTTTAGATCGGAGTTGAATATCCCCCTAGCTCATTCAGCAACAGAGATAATCACGATCTTAGCTCTTTTAGCTAGAAATGCATTGAAAACAGTGTGCGTCTTATCATTGAGGTTGTCTTGTTAGGAAAAGGGGTTAGGAGACAAAGTAACGGTGTTCCTACATGAAGTTAGTGAGTCTCTCTTAGATTAGAGTTGCATAGCGGTCCTAGCTCATTCAGCAACAGAGATAATCACGATCTTAGCTCTTTTAGCAAGAAATGCATGGAATACAGTGTGCGTCTTATCATTGAGGTTGTCTTGTTAGGAAAATGAGTTAGGAGACAAAGTAACGGTGTTCCTACATGAAGTTAGTGAGTCTCTCTTAGATTAGAGTTGAATAGCGTCCTTGCTCATTCAGCAACAGAGATAATCACGATCTTAGCTCTTTTAGCAAGTAATGCTTGGAAAACAGTGTGCGCCTTATCATTGAGGTTGTCTTGTTAGGAAAATGAGTTAGGAGACAAAATAACGGTGTTCCTACATGAAAATAGTGAGTCTCTCTTAGATTAGAGTTCAATAGCGTCCTAGCTCATTCAGCAACAGAGATAATCACGATCTTAGCTCTTTTAGCTAGAAATGCATGGAAAACAGTGTGCGTCTTATCATTGAGGTTGTCTTGTTAGGAAAAGGAGTTAGGAGACAAAGTAACGGTGTTCCTACATGAAGTTAGTGAGTCTCTCTTAGATTAGAGTTGCATAGCGTCCTAGCTCATTCAGCAACAGAGATAATCACGATCTTAGCTCTTTTAGCAAGAAATGCATGGAATACAGTGTGCGTCTTATCATTGAGGTTGTCTTGTTAGGAAAATGAGTTAGGAGACAAAGTAACGGTGTTCCTACATGAAGTTAGTGAGTCTCTCTTAGATTAGAGTTGCATAGCGTCCTAGCTCATTCAGCAACAGAGATAATCACGATCTTAGCTCTTTTAGCAAGAAATGCATGGAATACAGTGTGCGTCTTATCATTGAGGTTGTCTTGTTAGGAAAATGAGTTAGGAGACAAAGTAACGGTGTTCCTACATGAAGTTAGTGAGTCTCCCTTAGATTAGAGTTGAATAGCGTCCTAGCTCATTCAGCAACAGAGATAATCACGACCTTAGCTCTTTTAGCTAGAAATGCTTGGAAAACAGTGTGCGTCTTATCATTGAGGTTGTCTTGTTAGGAAAATGAGTTAGGAAACAAAATAACGGTGTTCCTACATGAAAATAGTGAGTGTCTCTTAGATTAGAGTTCAATAGCGTCCTAGCTCATTCAGCAACAGAGATAATCACGATCTTAGCTCTTTTAGCTAGAAATGCATGGAAAACAGTGTGCGTCTTATCATTGAGGTTGTCTTGTTAGGAAAATGAGTTAGGAGACAAAATAACGGTGTTCCTACATGAAAATAGTGAGTCTCTCTTAGATTAGAGTTGAATACCGTCCTAGCTCATTCAGCAACAGAGATAATCACGATTTTAGTTTTTTTAGCAAGTAATGCTTGGAAAACAGTGTGCGCCTTATCATTGAGGTTGTCTTGTTAGGAAAATGAGTTAGGAGACAAAATAACGGTGTTCCTACATGAAGTTAGTTAGTCTCTCTTAGATTAGAGTTGAATAGCGTCCTAGCTCATTCAGCAACAGAGATAATCACGATGTTAGCTCTTTTAGCAAGAAATGCTTGGAAAACAGTGTGCGTCTTATCATTGAGGTTGTCTTGTTAGGAAAATGAGTTAGGAGACAAAATTACGGTGTTTCTACATGAAAATAGTGAGTCTCTCTTAGATTAGAGTTCAATAGCGTCCTTGCTCATTCAGCAACAGAGATAATCACGATCTTAGCTCTTTTAGCTAGAAATGCATTGAAAACAGTGTGCGTCTTATCATTGAGGTTGTCTTGTTAGGAAAATGAGTTAGTAAACAAAATAACGGTGTTCCTACATGAAAATAGTGAGTCTCTCTTAGATTAGAGTTCAATAGCGTCCTAGCTCATTCAGCAACAGAGATAATCACGATCTTAGCTCTTTTAGCTAGAAATGCATGGAAAACATTGTGCGTCTTATCATTGAGGTTGTCTTGTTAGGAAAAGGAGTTAGGAGACAAAGTAACGGTGTTCCTACATGAAGTTAGTGAGTCTCTCTTAGATTAGAGTTGCATAGCGTCCTAGCTCATTCAGCAACAGAGATAATCACGATCTTAGCTCTTTTAGCAAGAAATGCATGGAATACAGTGTGCGTCTTATCATTGAGGTTGTCTTGTTAGGAAAATGAGTTAGGAGACAAAGTAACGGTGTTCCTACATGAAGTTAGTATGTCTCTCTTAGATTAGAGTTGAATAGCGTCCTAGCTCATTCAGCAACAGAGATAATCACGATCTTAGCTCTTTTAGTAAGAAATTCTTGGAAAACAGTGTGCGTCTTATCATTGAGGTTGTCTTGTTAGGAAAAGGAGTTAGGAGACAAAGTAACGGTGTTCCTACATGAAGTTAGTGAGTCTCTCTTAGATTAGAGTTGAATAGCGTCCTAGCTCATTCAGCAACAGAGACAATCACGATCGGACGTGTCTGTTTGCAGCTCCGCCTGAGAACCAGGAGGTCCGTGTCCGGGAGGAGTCCCTTTCAATCAAGCCCGGAATCAACACCTGTGCTGGGCTTGGGAGTCTCGGCGTCTTGCATGGAGCCTCGTGCTCCTGCCCCCCGGGAGAGGCCGGCGGGGGGCAGGGGGAGTTCTCTACCGGCCAGGAAAGTATCAGCAGAGCTGGGGGTGAGAAGATCCAGCAGGGGCTGTAGCCTTGTAGCCTCTGCCCCCCAGTCCGGACATGAGATCGGCAGCAGCCGTGGAGGCTGTGAGCAGCGTGGGGGAGTACCCGAGCGGTGTGACCAGCAAGCTGGAGTCGGCTGGGGAATCCAGAGACCAGGTGAGAACCTGCAGACTTTTGGCTCCCGTATATCGGCCATGCTTAGTGCCTTTGAGGAGGCTTCAAGGGAGCTGAAGGCTAAGCGGCAGCAGCTGAAATCTTTAAAAGTGGCAGTGAGCAGTGCACCCCAGAAGAAAAGACAGGAGTGCATTGCCATGGCTAAAGCCCTTAAGAGGGACATAGAAGATTTGGAGGCAAAGAAACAGCAAATTATTGCGGCTGGAGGGCCTTTTGCTGAGAAACTGGTTAATCAGGACAGATTTGCCCAAATGTCGTCTGGAGAGGTTGACTCCCACAGGAGTTCAGTTACTGGTGTGGAGGGGGGTTTTGTGTCCTCAAGCGTGTCTCTCACACCAGCACAGGCTCAGTTACCCCAGAGCTCATCTGGTGAGTCTGAGGGGGATGAAAACTATAGCGGTGGGGCTCTGATGGCCCAAATAAGGAAGTTAGAGTCCCCAGTGCATCTTGAGGGTTTCTCCTTTGGGGACGACCCTGGTCCGGAGGAACATCTAGAAGGAAAGAGGAAGAGGTCGAGGTCTTCCCCAAAGAAAAAGTTGAAGGTGAAAGAGGAGGTAAAGCTAGTTTATGTGCATCACAACTCGCCCCCTGTAAAGGGAGCGGGTCCCGCAGTGCACGCCTCTGTTTCTGTGGTGGAACAGGGGTATACAAGCGGGGAGAGCGATATGGCTATGATTGTGGCGAAGGGCACCGTCTCTGGTGGCAGTGCAGAGCATGGTGGTAACATGGTGGTGGAGCCAAATAGTGCAGGAGGTGGCGTAAAAAACGGTGCTGGTGCAGCAAGTCTCCCTGATGTGGCAGGGGGTAGTCCTTCGGTGGTGCCAGGGGCCACAAATGCAGCTTCCTTAACTTTGCCTAGGGAGAATGTGGTCTCTGCAGAGGATGTTCCTGTTCTGCCCTCTCCCGTCCAGGGAAAGGAGAAAAAATCGGTTCCAGGTTCTGCCAGTGGAGGGCAGGGACTCTCATCCAAGATTACTGATGATGTAGAGAAGCAGGAAGTCTCCCCCCCAAACCTGGCCAGTATGGATGAAAGTGTGAGTGAAGAGGTGGTGAGGCCTGGAGGTAGTGGTGTGGGTAGATTGGAAGCTCCAAGTAGGAGCACAGTTGGCAGAAGTTATGCCAGTGTGGCGGGTGGGGCTCCGGGACAGCTCCCATCTTCAGATTCCGGGGACGGCACATTGCAAAGGCGCCTTCTCGAAGCTTTGCGTGCTGGGGAAAGTACCATGACAGTGGATGGTCAGCAGGTGGACCTGTCCTTTTGGATTGAGAGGCATGGTCTAGGGGCCTTCCGAGAGAGAAAGGAAGGGGAGGTAGTTTGGTCACTCCCTACAAGTGGGCAGGGGGTCTCAAGGAGGAATGTCGTCCGTCTTAGGTGGAGAGGTAATGATGGTTGCCCCCCAAGGAAAAGGGTGGTGGAACTCCTGCTTAAGATGGGCTTCAAGGCCTGCGACATCTATGCTTTAATACATCCTCATGGGACCCCTGAGTTCGACATCAGTTTTGTTCGCCCGGAGGGTCTTGAGGTCTTCTGGGCGAATTACGAACTGGTGAAGGCTCAGCCTGAATGGCGGGATTTTGCAGTACAAGCAGTAACCCGTCAAAATGGGATCAAGAAAGTGACCGTGCTGACTCGTAACGAGTCTCTTTCTTGCATTGATATCATGACCTGGATAGGAAGATATGGAGAGGTGGTGGAGGTCCCAAAAAGGAATCTGGATGAATTTGGGATCTGGTCGGGGGCCTGGACGTTTATGGTGAGGCTTAAGCGTTCGGGCCATACTGTTACCCATATTCCCTCATCAACCTTCCTGGGTAGAGATCGCATTCTAGTCTTCTACCAGGGACAGCCGAAGCTCTGCCACAGGTGCGGTGACCCCTCCCACCTCAGTGCAAACTGTAATGTGCGGAGGTGCTCACTCTGTGGGGGGTCTGGACATCTTGCTGCAGACTGTGGAGATATTCGCTGTCACCTGTGTGGTGAGTTGGGTCACCCGTTCAGCCGGTGCCCGCGCTCCTTTGCCAATGCAGTCCTACACCCGGAGGGGAGCAATCCTTCAGTGGTGGGGGACGGCGGAGGTGGGGGAGCAAAGGGGTCGAGGAAGAAGTCTCACTCTCGGCTGAGGCGAGAGGCCGAGCGGAGGAAACAGAGGGAGCAAGGGGTGCAAAGATTAAGTTCTGAAGCATGTCCTGAGCCCCGTACTGAAAGGGATGTGACAGAGACCCCGAGGGATGAGGAGGTGGACGAGGAGCTAGGAAGGATCGATAGGGAGGAGCAAAGCCTTTCCTCTGGCCTCTCCTGTTATGAAAGTGCAGGGGAGGAGAAGAGGGAGGGTGGAGCTGAGGGCCACAAACTGGGTACTGGCAGGTCAAAATCCCTTGCAACCCGATCGAAGGAAGCAGAAACCTGCGGCCGTTCTGGCTTTACCTCAAATCGCTACCAAGCCCTCAGGGACATATCCCCTTCCTCTGATGAGGAAGAAGAGGAGGAGGTAGGGCAGAGAGAGGGCGCTGAGTCTTCTCCCTTGCAGAGACCACTGTCTTCGGGGGAGGAGGCTGGCCTGGAATCTGAAGATGAGACCTGTAAGAAAAAGAAAAAAGGGAAAAAAATGGATACGAGTGGACCCTCATTAAAAAGGGGAAAGGGATCCTCATCAGATGGGGATAGAGGGAAGGGTGGCAAGAAGAAGGCTGTCTAATTTAATCATTCTCTATGGCGGCACTCACTCCGTTGACGCTAGCCTCCATTAATGTGGCTAGCATTAAGTCTAATATGGCTAGATTTGCAGCCTTTGATTTTCTCAGCCAGGTTGAAGCTGACATTTTATTTTTGCAAGAGACCAGGATATCCACATTGCCTGGGGTAGCCAAAGCAAGGCAGGAATGGACGAGGGGACCATCTTATTGGTCTCTTGCGGCTGAGCCATATAGCGGAGTGGCGGTTCTTTTTACTGCACAGGTAGAATGCCGACGAATGATTGAATTAGAAATGGGGAGGTGTCTAATCCTTGATGTTCTCATGAAAGGACAAGATTTGCGTCTGATTAATATATATGGCCCCCAAACACGAGGTGGCCGCAAGGATCTTTTTATGAGGATTAAGCCTTTTCTTTTTACAAGCCGGCAAGTGGTTTTCGGAGGGGATTTTAACACTATTGTTAGATCCCAGGATAGGGGAGGTTCCGAATACAAGCCGACTTATGACAGCACAGCTTTATGTAGAATAGCTAGTGAAGCTCGCCTGGTGGATAACCACATCCGGCACTCCCCAGGTCACGCGGGTTACACCTTTTACAGAGGTAATAGTAGGTCAAGAATAGATAGGTTTTTTTTAAAGGAAGAAGCCATCTCGTCACCTGTGTCGGTGACAGAGGTGGAATTTTCCGATCACTGTATGATTATGTTTTCTTTGAATGTTACAGAGACTCCTCGGATGGGTAAAGGTCTATGGAGGTTGAATTCATCTCTCCTGGAAGAAGCTGCGGTAAGACAATCCTTTGAGGACTTCCTTCAAAGCCAGGTACCGTTATTGGATCTTGGTGGCACTAAGGCTGAGTGGTGGGAGATATTCAAAAAAAGAGTGGCGAAGTATTTCCGTCAGCTCTCAAGCCTCAGAAGCCTTGATATGTACAATTTGTACCAAGGTCTGAGGAGGAAACTCGAACATCTAGTCTCGACTGGAGGTAGTAGGGAGGAGATCTCCAGAGTCAAATCTTTGCTCAAGAAATGTCAGTACAATAGGCACGCATCTTTGATTCTTGAGAGGGATTTCGGGAAATACCGCTCGCCCGACCCTTACAGGAATTGCAAGATGTCAGTGAATAGTAAAATTGTGACAGGACTGAGGGACAGTACGGGTTCCCTGAAGAGATCCAAATCAGGGATCCTGGAGGTCATCAGATCCTTTTACGGGCATCTCTTGGGGAAGAAGGAACTGGATCGGGATGTGATGTCGGCTTTCCTGGCTGAGGCAGTCCCTGAGAAAGGGGTAGACCCCTCCCTTGGCGTTTTGATAGAACCGATTAGTGAAGAGGAAGTGAGACGGGCGATCGAGGGTCTTGCCCTCAAGAAATCGCCTGGTCCGGATGGCTTAACATCCGAGTTCTACAAGACCTTTAAAGGAAGTTTAATTCCCCTCTTGACTGAGGTTTTTAATGAGTGTCTTTCCTCGGGCACTTTGCCAAAGTCAATGAGGAGGTCGGCCCTAATCATTCTATCAAAGGGTAAGGACCCGTCACGTATTGAGAATTGGCGGCCCATAGCGCTTCTCAATACAGACAGGAAGGTTCTGGCAAAGGTACTATTTAATCGGCTGGTGCAGTTCGCACCCCGGCTTCTTTCAGGGGCCCAGCATTGCTCTGTTCCAGGCCGAAGTACTTTTAGTGCTGTGCTCGGTGTCCGGGAGGCAGTGGAGCAGGGAAAGGCAGGTAACTGGAAGGGGTATATGCTGTCCTTAGATCAGGCGAAGGCCTTTGACAGAGTCAACCATGAGTACCTCTGGTCGGTACTTTTGCGGTACGGTCTACCGGGTGGGTTTGTTAATTGGCTTCAGACCTTATATGCTGGGGCTGAGACCTTCCCCCTTGTAAACGGTTGGGTTGGGCACCCTTTTGAGGTGGGGTCTGGAGTCCGCCAGGGTTGTCCTCTGAGCCCACTATTATATGTGTTCGCTATCGATCCCTTCCTTCGGAGGATTGATGGTGGTCCATTGGTGGGAGTCGGGATGAGCCGGGAGGATCCGGAGGCCACCCTGAGGGTGGTGGCGTATGCTGATGATGTCACCGTTTTCGTGTCCTCGGGAGGGGAGGCGGAGATGGTGATGTCTGAGGTTGACCGCTACTCGGAGGCATCTGGGTCCATGATCAACCGTGGAAAGTGTGAATGTCTCTGGTTGGGAGAGGAGGATCCCGAGTTTGATCTTCCGGACACTCTCCCAAAACCTCAGGGGTCTGCTAAAATCTTGGGCATTGAATTTGATATGGGGGACTACCCCACTCGAAATTGGGAAGGTAGACTGGACAATGCCACCCAAAAGGTCAACCAATGGAAGGGTCTTCGGTCTTTGACCCTGAGGGAAAGGGTTCACCTGGCAAAGGCCTATGTGCTACCGTTGTTAATATACCTGGGCAGTGTGTGTATGTTGCCAGAGCCTCTCTGGAAGCGGGTCTACAGTTTGTTCTTCCAACTGTTATGGGGGAATAAACTAAACCTAGTCAAGAGGGAGGTTACTTACCGTACGAGGAGACTAGGAGGGTTGGGTATGGTCAACCCTGTTGTGTTCTTAGCGAACACTTTTCTTAAGATGAACCTAGCGAACCTCTGGAAAGAGAGGGCTCCTCCGTGGGTATTCTCCTGTAAGGGATGGTTTCGGCCTTTCTTCCAGCAATGGGAGTCAGGAGGGCGAGTGAAAGACTTACGTTCACGGCATGGATATCTTCCGTCTTATGTCGCCCCGGTTTTGAAGGTGATCCGCCGGTGGGGTCTGCAGGTGGGTGAGATCAGGACTCTGTCAAGGAGATTGCTTGACAAGAGGGTTCTGTTGTCCCACTTTCAGAAGCCCCTGGTGCTCAAAGATTGCCCAAGTCGGGATCTAGGGGTGGGGCTAAAGCTTTTAAACTCAGTAAGGATCCCTAAGAAGTTTTGGGACTTCACTTGGCGCTGCTTCCATGGGAAACTGCATGTGAGGGACAATGTGAAGTTCAGAAGCGCTGATGATCGAGGTTGTCCTCGGGAGCAGTGTGGTGGCATACTAGAAAGTATGGATCACTTCCTGCTTCATTGTCCCTTTAATGCAGAGGTATACAAACGGGCGGGTGCCTCCATTGGCTGGAGAGGTTTAGCCAGCCTTTCTTATGCTGAGTGGGCCTATGGAGCTTTCAGAGACCTTGGTGGAAGGGACCGGAACTCTTTATTTCTAGTAAGCATAGTGGTAAGGTATGGCACGTGGATTGCACGATGTAGTCTGACTACTCAGCAAAAAATCCTCCCAGTGGAAGAGGTTGTTAGGAACATTATGGGTGACCTGGTGAAGGTGCGTTCTTTGGAAGGTGTAAGGCTGGGCACAGACAGGGCAGCCCTTCTTTGGAGGGGATTTAATTTCTCTGTGCCTTAGTTTTGCTCCCTTCTTTTCCTGGTTGTGGGCTGGAGTGTCACTCGATAGTCTTTTTGTTTTGAAATAAAAGTGTTTTTTTTAAAAAAGGCTTATAGACACTAAACTTGAGCCTTCGGGTTTATTGAGTGCTTTGTTTTCTCTTATTAAAATTATTTAAGTTGTTGTTTGCTGTTTTAGTTGTTGCGCTATGGTTAGATAGTGGGACCAGAACAGGTTGGGTGGGGGAAATGGGGGGAGGGATGTGGGTGTGCAGTGCAATTTTATTTTTTATTTTTTTTTTGTGTGGCGGTCAACATCTGGACTATGCGGACATGACATGGACATGAGGCGAGCTGTTGGCCAGGGTGCAAATGGGAGTGGGTTCATAGAATAGAATATAGCATAGGATATATAGGATATATATTAATAATTAAAAAAAAAAAAAAAAAAAAATTATAAAAAAAAAAAAAAAAAAATTTAAAAAAAAATTAAAAAAAAAATTAAAAAAAAAAAAAAAAAAAAAAAAAAAAAAGTATTAAAAAGCGATTGCTGTGTTTTTTTTTGTGTGTGTTTCGTTTATGCTCAATGTACATGATTGTAGTTGTTTTGTTTTGGTTAAGTACAATTTACTATGGTATGTGTGGTTGTTGGCCAGGTTTGGGCAGTTTAAGTTAATTTGGGAGGACAATTGATGATATGAAATTTGAGTTAATTGTTTATAAATTTATATAAAAAGAGTGCATTGAAAACAGTGTGCGTCTTATCATTGAGGTTGTCTTGTTAGGAAAATGAGTTAGGAGACAAAATTACGGTGTTTCTACATGAAAATAGTGAGTCTCTCTTAGATTAGAGTTCAATAGCGTCCTTGCTCATTCAGCAACAGAGATAATCACGATCTTAGCTCTTTTAGCTAGAAATGCATTGAAAACAGTGTGCGTCTTATCATTGAGGTTGTCTTGTTAGGAAAATGAGTTAGGAGACAAAGTAACGGTGTTCCTACATGAAGTTAGTGAGTCTCTCTTAGATTAGAGTTGCATAGCGTCCTAGCTCATTCAGCAACAGAGATAATCACGATCTTAGCTCTTTTAGCAAGAAATGCATGGAATACAGTGTGCGTCTTATCATTGAGGTTGTCTTGTTAGGAAAATGAGTTAGGAGACAAAGTAACGGTGTTCCTACATGAAGTTAGTATGTCTCTCTTAGATTAGAGTTGCATAGCGTCCTAGCTCATTCAGCAACAGAGATAATCACGATCTTAGCTCTTTTAGCAAGAAATGCATGGAATACAGTGTGCGTCTTATCATTGAGGTTGTCTTGTTAGGAAAATGAGTTAGGAGACAAAATAACGGTGTTTCTACATTAAGTAAGTGTGTCTCTTTTAGATCGGAGTTGAATATCCCCCTAGCTCATTCAGCAACAGAGATAATCACGATCTTAGCTCTTTTAGCTAGAAATGCATGGAAAACAGTGTGCGTCTTATCATTGAGGTTGTCTTGTTAGGAAAAGGAGTTAGGAGACAAAGTAACGGTGTTCCTACATGAAGTTAGTGAGTCTCTCTTAGATTAGAGTTGCATAGCGTCCTAGCTCATTCAGCAACAGAGATAATCACGATCTTAGCTCTTTTAGCAAGAAATGCATGGAATACAGTGTGCGTCTTATCATTGAGGTTGTCTTGTTAGGAAAATGAGTTAGGAGACAAAGTAACGGTGTTCCTACATGAAGTTAGTGAGTCTCTCTTAGATTAGAGTTGAATAGCGTCCTTGCTCATTCAGCAACAGAGATAATCACGATCTTAGCTCTTTTAGTAAGAAATGCTTGGAAAACAGTGTGCGTCTTATCATTGAGGTTGTCTTGTTAGGAAAATGAGTTAGGAAACAAAATAACGGTGTTCCTACATGAAAATAGTGAGTCTCTCTTAGATTAGAGTTCAATAGCGTCCTAGCTCATTCAGCAACAGAGATAATCACGATCTTAGCTCTTTTAGCTAGAAATGCATTGAAAACAGTGTGCGTCTTATCATTGAGGTTGTCTTGTTAGGAAAAGGAGTTAGGAGACAAAGTAACGGTGTTCCTACATGAAGTTAGTTAGTTTCTCTTAGATTAGAGTTGCATAGCGTCCTAGCTCATTCAGCAACAGAGATAATCACGATCTTAGCTCTTTTAGCAAGAAATGCATGGAAAACAGTGTGCGTCTTATCATTGAGGTTGTCTTGTTAGGAAAATGAGTTAGGAGACAAAATTACGGTGTTTCTACATGAAGTTAGTGAGTCTCTCTTAGATTAGAGTTGAATACCGTCCTTCCTCATTCAGCAACAGAGATAATCACGATCTTAGCTCTTTTAGCTAGAAATGCATTGAAAACAGTGTGCGTCTTATCATTGAGGTTGTCTTGTTAGGAAAATGAGTTAGGAGACAAAATAACGGTGTTTCTACATTAAGTAAGTGTGTCTCTTTTAGATCGGAGTTGAATATCCCCCTAGCTCATTCAGCAACAGAGATAATCACGATCTTAGCTCTTTTAGCTAGAAATGCATTGAAAACAGTGTGCGTCTTATCATTGAGGTTGTCTTGTTAGGAAAAGGGGTTAGGAGACAAAGTAACGGTGTTCCTACATGAAGTTAGTGAGTCTCTCTTAGATTAGAGTTGCATAGCGGTCCTAGCTCATTCAGCAACAGAGATAATCACGATCTTAGCTCTTTTAGCAAGAAATGCATGGAATACAGTGTGCGTCTTATCATTGAGGTTGTCTTGTTAGGAAAATGAGTTAGGAGACAAAGTAACGGTGTTCCTACATGAAGTTAGTGAGTCTCTCTTAGATTAGAGTTGAATAGCGTCCTTGCTCATTCAGCAACAGAGATAATCACGATCTTAGCTCTTTTAGCAAGTAATGCTTGGAAAACAGTGTGCGCCTTATCATTGAGGTTGTCTTGTTAGGAAAATGAGTTAGGAGACAAAATAACGGTGTTCCTACATGAAAATAGTGAGTCTCTCTTAGATTAGAGTTCAATAGCGTCCTAGCTCATTCAGCAACAGAGATAATCACGATCTTAGCTCTTTTAGCTAGAAATGCATGGAAAACAGTGTGCGTCTTATCATTGAGGTTGTCTTGTTAGGAAAAGGAGTTAGGAGACAAAGTAACGGTGTTCCTACATGAAGTTAGTGAGTCTCTCTTAGATTAGAGTTGCATAGCGTCCTAGCTCATTCAGCAACAGAGATAATCACGATCTTAGCTCTTTTAGCTAGAAATGCATTGAAAACAGTGTGCGTCTTATCATTGAGGTTGTCTTGTTAGGAAAATGAGTTAGTAAACAAAATAACGGTGTTCCTACATGAAAATAGTGAGTCTCTCTTAGATTAGAGTTCAATAGCGTCCTAGCTCATTCAGCAACAGAGATAATCACGATCTTAGCTCTTTTAGCTAGAAATGCATGGAAAACATTGTGCGTCTTATCATTGAGGTTGTCTTGTTAGGAAAAGGAGTTAGGAGACAAAGTAACGGTGTTCCTACATGAAGTTAGTGAGTCTCTCTTAGATTAGAGTTGCATAGCGTCCTAGCTCATTCAGCAACAGAGATAATCACGATCTTAGCTCTTTTAGCAAGAAATGCATGGAATACAGTGTGCGTCTTATCATTGAGGTTGTCTTGTTAGGAAAATGAGTTAGGAGACAAAGTAACGGTGTTCCTACATGAAGTTAGTATGTCTCTCTTAGATTAGAGTTGAATAGCGTCCTAGCTCATTCAGCAACAGAGATAATCACGATCTTAGCTCTTTTAGTAAGAAATTCTTGGAAAACAGTGTGCGTCTTATCATTGAGGTTGTCTTGTTAGGAAAATGAGTTAGGAGACAAAGTAACGGTGTTCCTACATGAAGTTAGTGAGTCTCTCTTAGATTAGAGTTGCATAGCGTCCTAGCTCATTCAGCAACAGAGATAATCACGATCTTAGCTCTATTAGCAAGAAATGCATGGAATACAGTGTGCGTCTTATCATTGAGGTTGTCTTGTTAGGAAAATGAGTTAGGAGACAAAATAACGGTGTTTCTACATGAAGTTAGTGAGTCTCTCTTAGATTAGAGTTGAATAGCGTCCGAGATCATACAGCAACAGAGACAATCACGATCTTAGCTCTTTTAGCAAGAAATGCTTTGAAAACAGTGTGCGTCTTATCATTGAGGTTGTCTTGTTAGGAAAATGAGTTAGGAGACAAAATAACGGTGTTCCTACATGAAAATAATGAGTCGCTCTTAGAATAGAGTCGAATAGCGTCCTAGCTCATTCAGCAACAGAGACAATCACGATCTTAGCTCTTTTAGCAAGAAATGCATGGAAAACAGTGTGCGTCTTATCATTGAGGTTGTCTTGTTAGGAAAAGGAGTTAGGAGACAAAGTAACGGTGTTCCTACATGAAGTTAGTGAGTCTCTCTTAGATTAGAGTTGAATAGCGTCCTAACTCATTCAGCAACAGAGATAATCACGATTTTAGCTCTTTTAGCAAGTAATGCTTGGAAAACAGTGTGCGCCTTATCATTGAGGTTGTCTTGTTAGGAAAATGAGTTAGGAGACAAAATAACGGTGTTCCTACATGAAGTTAGTTAGTCTCTCTTAGATTAGAGTTCAATAGCGTCCTAGCTCATTCAGCAACAGAGATAATCACGATCTTAGCTCTTTTAGCTAGAAATGCATTGAAAACAGTGTGCGTCTTATCATTGAGGTTGTCTTGTTAGGAAAAGGAGTTAGGAGACAAAGTAACGGTGTTCCTACATGAAGTTAGTTAGTTTCTCTTAGATTAGAGTTGCATAGCGTCCTAGCTCATTCAGCAACAGAGATAATCACGATCTTAGCTCTTTTAGCAAGAAATGCATGGAAAACAGTGTGCGTCTTATCATTGAGGTTGTCTTGTTAGGAAAATGAGTTAGGAGACAAAATTACGGTGTTTCTACATGAAGTTAGTGAGTCTCTCTTAGATTAGAGTTCAATACCGTCCTTGCTCATTCAGCAACAGAGATAATCACGATCTTAGCTCTTTTAGCTAGAAATGCATTGAAAACAGTGTGCGTCTTATCATTGAGGTTGTCTTGTTAGGAAAATGAGTTAGGAGACAAAATAACGGTGTTTCTACATTAAGTAAGTGTGTCTCTTTTAGATCGGAGTTGAATATCCCCCTAGCTCATTCAGCAACAGAGATAATCACGATCTTAGCTCTTTTAGCTAGAAATGCATGGAAAACAGTGTGCGTCTTATCATTGAGGTTGTCTTGTTAGGAAAAGGAGTTAGGAGACAAAGTAACGGTGTTCTTACATGAAGTTAGTGAGTCTCTCTTAGATTAGAGTTGCATAGCGTCCTAGCTCATTCAGCAACAGAGATAATCACGATCTTAGCTCTATTAGCAAGAAATGCATGGAATACAGTGTGCGTCTTATCATTGAGGTTGTCTTGTTAGGAAAATGAGTTAGGAGACAAAATAACGGTGTTTCTACATTAAGTAAGTGTGTCTCTTTTAGATCGGAGTTGAATATCCCCCTAGCTCATTCAGCAACAGAGATAATCACGATCTTAGCTCTTTTAGCTAGAAATGCATGGAAAACAGTGTGCGTCTTATCATTGAGGTTGTCTTGTTAGGAAAATGAGTTAGGAGACAAAGTAACGGTGTTCCTACATGAAGTTAGTGAGTCTCTCTTAGATTAGAGTTGAATAGCGTCCTTGCTCATTCAGCAACAGAGATAATCACGATCTTAGCTCTTTTAGTAAGAAATGCTTGGAAAACAGTGTGCGTCTTATCATTGAGGTTGTCTTGTTAGGAAAATGAGTTAGGAAACAAAATAACGGTGTTCCTACATGAAAATAGTGAGTCTCTCTTAGATTAGAGTTCAATAGCGTCCTAGCTCATTCAGCAACAGAGATAATCACGATCTTAGCTCTTTTAGCTAGAAATGCATTGAAAACAGTGTGCGTCTTATCATTGAGGTTGTCTTGTTAGGAAAAGGAGTTAGGAGACAAAGTAACGGTGTTCCTACATGAAGTTAGTTAGTTTCTCTTAGATTAGAGTTGCATAGCGTCCTAGCTCATTCAGCAACAGAGATAATCACGATCTTAGCTCTTTTAGCAAGAAATGCATGGAAAACAGTGTGCGTCTTATCATTGAGGTTGTCTTGTTAGGAAAATGAGTTAGGAGACAAAATTACGGTGTTTCTACATGAAGTTAGTGAGTCTCTCTTAGATTAGAGTTGAATACCGTCCTTGCTCATTCAGCAACAGAGATAATCACGATCTTAGCTCTTTTAGCTAGAAATGCATTGAAAACAGTGTGCGTCTTATCATTGAGGTTGTCTTGTTAGGAAAATGAGTTAGGAGACAAAATAACGGTGTTTCTACATTAAGTAAGTGTGTCTCTTTTAGATCGGAGTTGAATATCCCCCTAGCTCATTCAGCAACAGAGATAATCACGATCTTAGCTCTTTTAGCTAGAAATGCATTGAAAACAGTGTGCGTCTTATCATTGAGGTTGTCTTGTTAGGAAAAGGGGTTAGGAGACAAAGTAACGGTGTTCCTACATGAAGTTAGTGAGTCTCTCTTAGATTAGAGTTGCATAGCGGTCCTAGCTCATTCAGCAACAGAGATAATCACGATCTTAGCTCTTTTAGCAAGAAATGCATGGAATACAGTGTGCGTCTTATCATTGAGGTTGTCTTGTTAGGAAAATGAGTTAGGAGACAAAGTAACGGTGTTCCTACATGAAGTTAGTGAGTCTCTCTTAGATTAGAGTTGAATAGCGTCCTTGCTCATTCAGCAACAGAGATAATCACGATCTTAGCTCTTTTAGCAAGTAATGCTTGGAAAACAGTGTGCGCCTTATCATTGAGGTTGTCTTGTTAGGAAAATGAGTTAGGAGACAAAATAACGGTGTTCCTACATGAAAATAGTGAGTCTCTCTTAGATTAGAGTTCAATAGCGTCCTAGCTCATTCAGCAACAGAGATAATCACGATCTTAGCTCTTTTAGCTAGAAATGCATGGAAAACAGTGTGCGTCTTATCATTGAGGTTGTCTTGTTAGGAAAAGGAGTTAGGAGACAAAGTAACGGTGTTCCTACATGAAGTTAGTGAGTCTCTCTTAGATTAGAGTTGCATAGCGTCCTAGCTCATTCAGCAACAGAGATAATCACGATCTTAGCTCTTTTAGCAAGAAATGCATGGAATACAGTGTGCGTCTTATCATTGAGGTTGTCTTGTTAGGAAAATGAGTTAGGAGACAAAGTAACGGTGTTCCTACATGAAGTTAGTGAGTCTCCCTTAGATTAGAGTTGAATAGCGTCCTAGCTCATTCAGCAACAGAGATAATCACGACCTTAGCTCTTTTAGCTAGAAATGCTTGGAAAACAGTGTGCGTCTTATCATTGAGGTTGTCTTGTTAGGAAAATGAGTTAGGAAACAAAATAACGGTGTTCCTACATGAAAATAGTGAGTGTCTCTTAGATTAGAGTTCAATAGCGTCCTAGCTCATTCAGCAACAGAGATAATCACGATCTTAGCTCTTTTAGCTAGAAATGCATGGAAAACAGTGTGCGTCTTATCATTGAGGTTGTCTTGTTAGGAAAATGAGTTAGGAGACAAAATAACGGTGTTCCTACATGAAAATAGTGAGTCTCTCTTAGATTAGAGTTGAATACCGTCCTAGCTCATTCAGCAACAGAGATAATCACGATTTTAGTTTTTTTAGCAAGTAATGCTTGGAAAACAGTGTGCGCCTTATCATTGAGGTTGTCTTGTTAGGAAAATGAGTTAGGAGACAAAATAACGGTGTTCCTACATGAAGTTAGTTAGTCTCTCTTAGATTAGAGTTGAATAGCGTCCTAGCTCATTCAGCAACAGAGATAATCACGATGTTAGCTCTTTTAGCAAGAAATGCTTGGAAAACAGTGTGCGTCTTATCATTGAGGTTGTCTTGTTAGGAAAATGAGTTAGGAGACAAAATTACGGTGTTTCTACATGAAAATAGTGAGTCTCTCTTAGATTAGAGTTCAATAGCGTCCTTGCTCATTCAGCAACAGAGATAATCACGATCTTAGCTCTTTTAGCTAGAAATGCATTGAAAACAGTGTGCGTCTTATCATTGAGGTTGTCTTGTTAGGAAAATGAGTTAGTAAACAAAATAACGGTGTTCCTACATGAAAATAGTGAGTCTCTCTTAGATTAGAGTTCAATAGCGTCCTAGCTCATTCAGCAACAGAGATAATCACGATCTTAGCTCTTTTAGCTAGAAATGCATGGAAAACATTGTGCGTCTTATCATTGAGGTTGTCTTGTTAGGAAAAGGAGTTAGGAGACAAAGTAACGGTGTTCCTACATGAAGTTAGTGAGTCTCTCTTAGATTAGAGTTGCATAGCGTCCTAGCTCATTCAGCAACAGAGATAATCACGATCTTAGCTCTTTTAGCAAGAAATGCATGGAATACAGTGTGCGTCTTATCATTGAGGTTGTCTTGTTAGGAAAATGAGTTAGGAGACAAAGTAACGGTGTTCCTACATGAAGTTAGTATGTCTCTCTTAGATTAGAGTTGAATAGCGTCCTAGCTCATTCAGCAACAGAGATAATCACGATCTTAGCTCTTTTAGTAAGAAATTCTTGGAAAACAGTGTGCGTCTTATCATTGAGGTTGTCTTGTTAGGAAAAGGAGTTAGGAGACAAAGTAACGGTGTTCCTACATGAAGTTAGTGAGTCTCTCTTAGATTAGAGTTGAATAGCGTCCTAGCTCATTCAGCAACAGAGACAATCACGATCTTAGCTCTTTTAGCAAGAAATGCATTGAAAACAGTGTGCGTCTTATCATTGAGGTTGTCTTGTTACGAAAATGAGTTAGGAGACAAAATAACGGTGTTCCTACATGAAGTTAGTTAGTCTCTCTTAGATTAGAGTTGAATAGCGTCCTAGCTCATTCAGCAACAGAGATAATCACGATGTTAGCTCTTTTAGCAAGAAATGCTTGGAAAACAGTGTGCGTCTTATCATTGAGGTTGTCTTGTTAGGAAAATGAGTTAGGAGACAAAATTACGGTGTTTCTACATGAAAATAGTGAGTCTCTCTTAGATTAGAGTTCAATAGCGTCCTTGCTCATTCAGCAACAGAGATAATCACGATCTTAGCTCTTTTAGCTAGAAATGCATTGAAAACAGTGTGCGTCTTATCATTGAGGTTGTCTTGTTAGGAAAATGAGTTAGGAAACAAAATAACGGTGTTCCTACATGAAAATAGTGAGTCTCTCTTAGATTAGAGTTCAATAGCGTCCTAGCTAATTCAGCAACAGAGATAATCACGATCTTAGCTCTTTTAGCTAGAAATGCATGGAAAACATTGTGCGTCTTATCATTGAGGTTGTCTTGTTAGGAAAAGGAGTTAGGAGACAAAGTAACGGTGTTCCTACATGAAGTTAGTGAGTCTCTCTTAGATTAGAGTTGCATAGCGTCCTAGCTCATTCAGCAACAGAGATAATCACGATCTTAGCTCTTTTAGCAAGAAATGCATGGAATACAGTGTGCGTCTTATCATTGAGGTTGTCTTGTTAGGAAAATGAGTTAGGAGACAAAGTAACGGTGTTCCTACATGAAGTTAGTATGTCTCTCTTAGATTAGAGTTGAATAGCGTCCTAGCTCATTCAGCAACAGAGATAATCACGATCTTAGCTCTTTTAGTAAGAAATTCTTGGAAAACAGTGTGCGTCTTATCATTGAGGTTGTCTTGTTAGGAAAAGGAGTTAGGAGACAAAGTAACGGTGTTCCTACATGAAGTTAGTGAGTCTCTCTTAGATTAGAGTTGAATAGCGTCCTAGCTCATTCAGCAACAGAGACAATCACGATCTTAGCTCTTTTAGCAAGAAATGCATTGAAAACAGTGTGCGTCTTATCATTGAGGTTGTCTTGTTAGGAAAATGAGTTAGGAGACAAAATTACGGTGTTTCTACATGAAAATAGTGAGTCTCTCTTAGATTAGAGTTCAATAGCGTCCTTGCTCATTCAGCAACAGAGATAATCACGATCTTAGCTCTTTTAGCTAGAAATGCATTGAAAACAGTGTGCGTCTTATCATTGAGGTTGTCTTGTTAGGAAAATGAGTTAGGAGACAAAGTAACGGTGTTCCTACATGAAGTTAGTGAGTCTCTCTTAGATTAGAGTTGCATAGCGTCCTAGCTCATTCAGCAACAGAGATAATCACGATCTTAGCTCTTTTAGCAAGAAATGCATGGAATACAGTGTGCGTCTTATCATTGAGGTTGTCTTGTTAGGAAAATGAGTTAGGAGACAAAGTAACGGTGTTCCTACATGAAGTTAGTATGTCTCTCTTAGATTAGAGTTGCATAGCGTCCTAGCTCATTCAGCAACAGAGATAATCACGATCTTAGCTCTTTTAGCAAGAAATGCATGGAATACAGTGTGCGTCTTATCATTGAGGTTGTCTTGTTAGGAAAATGAGTTAGGAGACAAAATAACGGTGTTTCTACATTAAGTAAGTGTGTCTCTTTTAGATCGGAGTTGAATATCCCCCTAGCTCATTCAGCAACAGAGATAATCACGATCTTAGCTCTTTTAGCTAGAAATGCATGGAAAACAGTGTGCGTCTTATCATTGAGGTTGTCTTGTTAGGAAAAGGAGTTAGGAGACAAAGTAACGGTGTTCCTACATGAAGTTAGTGAGTCTCTCTTAGATTAGAGTTGCATAGCGTCCTAGCTCATTCAGCAACAGAGATAATCACGATCTTAGCTCTTTTAGCAAGAAATGCATGGAATACAGTGTGCGTCTTATCATTGAGGTTGTCTTGTTAGGAAAATGAGTTAGGAGACAAAGTAACGGTGTTCCTACATGAAGTTAGTGAGTCTCTCTTAGATTAGAGTTGAATAGCGTCCTTGCTCATTCAGCAACAGAGATAATCACGATCTTAGCTCTTTTAGTAAGAAATGCTTGGAAAACAGTGTGCGTCTTATCATTGAGGTTGTCTTGTTAGGAAAATGAGTTAGGAAACAAAATAACGGTGTTCCTACATGAAAATAGTGAGTCTCTCTTAGATTAGAGTTCAATAGCGTCCTAGCTCATTCAGCAACAGAGATAATCACGATCTTAGCTCTTTTAGCTAGAAATGCATTGAAAACAGTGTGCGTCTTATCATTGAGGTTGTCTTGTTAGGAAAAGGAGTTAGGAGACAAAGTAACGGTGTTCCTACATGAAGTTAGTTAGTTTCTCTTAGATTAGAGTTGCATAGCGTCCTAGCTCATTCAGCAACAGAGATAATCACGATCTTAGCTCTTTTAGCAAGAAATGCATGGAAAACAGTGTGCGTCTTATCATTGAGGTTGTCTTGTTAGGAAAATGAGTTAGGAGACAAAATTACGGTGTTTCTACATGAAGTTAGTGAGTCTCTCTTAGATTAGAGTTGAATACCGTCCTTGCTCATTCAGCAACAGAGATAATCACGATCTTAGCTCTTTTAGCTAGAAATGCATTGAAAACAGTGTGCGTCTTATCATTGAGGTTGTCTTGTTAGGAAAATGAGTTAGGAGACAAAATAACGGTGTTTCTACATTAAGTAAGTGTGTCTCTTTTAGATCGGAGTTGAATATCCCCCTAGCTCATTCAGCAACAGAGATAATCACGATCTTAGCTCTTTTAGCTAGAAATGCATTGAAAACAGTGTGCGTCTTATCATTGAGGTTGTCTTGTTAGGAAAAGGGGTTAGGAGACAAAGTAACGGTGTTCCTACATGAAGTTAGTGAGTCTCTCTTAGATTAGAGTTGCATAGCGGTCCTAGCTCATTCAGCAACAGAGATAATCACGATCTTAGCTCTTTTAGCAAGAAATGCATGGAATACAGTGTGCGTCTTATCATTGAGGTTGTCTTGTTAGGAAAATGAGTTAGGAGACAAAGTAACGGTGTTCCTACATGAAGTTAGTGAGTCTCTCTTAGATTAGAGTTGAATAGCGTCCTTGCTCATTCAGCAACAGAGATAATCACGATCTTAGCTCTTTTAGCAAGTAATGCTTGGAAAACAGTGTGCGCCTTATCATTGAGGTTGTCTTGTTAGGAAAATGAGTTAGGAGACAAAATAACGGTGTTCCTACATGAAAATAGTGAGTCTCTCTTAGATTAGAGTTCAATAGCGTCCTAGCTCATTCAGCAACAGAGATAATCACGATCTTAGCTCTTTTAGCTAGAAATGCATGGAAAACAGTGTGCGTCTTATCATTGAGGTTGTCTTGTTAGGAAAAGGAGTTAGGAGACAAAGTAACGGTGTTCCTACATGAAGTTAGTGAGTCTCTCTTAGATTAGAGTTGCATAGCGTCCTAGCTCATTCAGCAACAGAGATAATCACGATCTTAGCTCTTTTAGCTAGAAATGCATTGAAAACAGTGTGCGTCTTATCATTGAGGTTGTCTTGTTAGGAAAATGAGTTAGTAAACAAAATAACGGTGTTCCTACATGAAAATAGTGAGTCTCTCTTAGATTAGAGTTCAATAGCGTCCTAGCTCATTCAGCAACAGAGATAATCACGATCTTAGCTCTTTTAGCTAGAAATGCATGGAAAACATTGTGCGTCTTATCATTGAGGTTGTCTTGTTAGGAAAAGGAGTTAGGAGACAAAGTAACGGTGTTCCTACATGAAGTTAGTGAGTCTCTCTTAGATTAGAGTTGCATAGCGTCCTAGCTCATTCAGCAACAGAGATAATCACGATCTTAGCTCTTTTAGCAAGAAATGCATGGAATACAGTGTGCGTCTTATCATTGAGGTTGTCTTGTTAGGAAAATGAGTTAGGAGACAAAGTAACGGTGTTCCTACATGAAGTTAGTATGTCTCTCTTAGATTAGAGTTGAATAGCGTCCTAGCTCATTCAGCAACAGAGATAATCACGATCTTAGCTCTTTTAGTAAGAAATTCTTGGAAAACAGTGTGCGTCTTATCATTGAGGTTGTCTTGTTAGGAAAATGAGTTAGGAGACAAAGTAACGGTGTTCCTACATGAAGTTAGTGAGTCTCTCTTAGATTAGAGTTGCATAGCGTCCTAGCTCATTCAGCAACAGAGATAATCACGATCTTAGCTCTATTAGCAAGAAATGCATGGAATACAGTGTGCGTCTTATCATTGAGGTTGTCTTGTTAGGAAAATGAGTTAGGAGACAAAATAACGGTGTTTCTACATGAAGTTAGTGAGTCTCTCTTAGATTAGAGTTGAATAGCGTCCGAGATCATACAGCAACAGAGACAATCACGATCTTAGCTCTTTTAGCAAGAAATGCTTTGAAAACAGTGTGCGTCTTATCATTGAGGTTGTCTTGTTAGGAAAATGAGTTAGGAGACAAAATAACGGTGTTCCTACATGAAAATAATGAGTCGCTCTTAGAATAGAGTCGAATAGCGTCCTAGCTCATTCAGCAACAGAGACAATCACGATCTTAGCTCTTTTAGCAAGAAATGCATGGAAAACAGTGTGCGTCTTATCATTGAGGTTGTCTTGTTAGGAAAAGGAGTTAGGAGACAAAGTAACGGTGTTCCTACATGAAGTTAGTGAGTCTCTCTTAGATTAGAGTTGAATAGCGTCCTAACTCATTCAGCAACAGAGATAATCACGATTTTAGCTCTTTTAGCAAGTAATGCTTGGAAAACAGTGTGCGCCTTATCATTGAGGTTGTCTTGTTAGGAAAATGAGTTAGGAGACAAAATAACGGTGTTCCTACATGAAGTTAGTTAGTCTCTCTTAGATTAGAGTTCAATAGCGTCCTAGCTCATTCAGCAACAGAGATAATCACGATCTTAGCTCTTTTAGCTAGAAATGCATTGAAAACAGTGTGCGTCTTATCATTGAGGTTGTCTTGTTAGGAAAAGGAGTTAGGAGACAAAGTAACGGTGTTCCTACATGAAGTTAGTGAGTCTCTCTTAGATTAGAGTTGAATAGCGTCCTAACTCATTCAGCAACAGAGATAATCACGATTTTAGCTCTTTTAGCAAGTAATGCTTGGAAAACAGTGTGCGCCTTATCATTGAGGTTGTCTTGTTAGGAAAATGAGTTAGGAGACAAAATAACGGTGTTCCTACATGAAGTTAGTTAGTCTCTCTTAGATTAGAGTTCAATAGCGTCCTAGCTCATTCAGCAACAGAGATAATCACGATCTTAGCTCTTTTAGCAAGAAATGCATGGAAAACAGTGTGCGTCTTATCATTGAGGTTGTCTTGTTAGGAAAATGAGTTAGGAGACAAAATTACGGTGTTTCTACATGAAGTTAGTGAGTCTCTCTTAGATTAGAGTTGAATACCGTCCTTGCTCATTCAGCAACAGAGATAATCACGATCTTAGCTCTTTTAGCTAGAAATGCATTGAAAACAGTGTGCGTCTTATCATTGAGGTTGTCTTGTTAGGAAAATGAGTTAGGAGACAAAATAACGGTGTTTCTACATTAAGTAAGTGTGTCTCTTTTAGATCGGAGTTGAATATCCCCCTAGCTCATTCAGCAACAGAGATAATCACGATCTTAGCTCTTTTAGCTAGAAATGCATGGAAAACAGTGTGCGTCTTATCATTGAGGTTGTCTTGTTAGGAAAAGGAGTTAGGAGACAAAGTAACGGTGTTCTTACATGAAGTTAGTGAGTCTCTCTTAGATTAGAGTTGCATAGCGTCCTAGCTCATTCAGCAACAGAGATAATCACGATCTTAGCTCTATTAGCAAGAAATGCATGGAATACAGTGTGCGTCTTATCATTGAGGTTGTCTTGTTAGGAAAATGAGTTAGGAGACAAAATAACGGTGTTTCTACATTAAGTAAGTGTGTCTCTTTTAGATCGGAGTTGAATATCCCCCTAGCTCATTCAGCAACAGAGATATTTACGATCTTAGCTCTTTTAGCTAGAAATGCATGGAAAACAGTGTGCGTCTTATCATTGAGGTTGTCTTGTTAGGAAAAGGAGTTAGGAGACAAAGTAACGGTGTTCCTACATGAAGTTAGTGAGTCTCTCTTAGATTAGAGTTGAATAGCGTCCTTGCTCATTCAGCAACAGAGATAATCACGATCTTAGCTCTTTTAGTAAGAAATGCTTGGAAAACAGTGTGCGTCTTATCATTGAGGTTGTCTTGTTAGGAAAATGAGTTAGGAAACAAAATAACGGTGTTCCTACATGAAAATAGTGAGTCTCTCTTAGATTAGAGTTCAATAGCGTCCTAGCTCATTCAGCAACAGAGATAATCACGATCTTAGCTCTTTTAGCTAGAAATGCATTGAAAACAGTGTGCGTCTTATCATTGAGGTTGTCTTGTTAGGAAAAGGAGTTAGGAGACAAAGTAACGGTGTTCCTACATGAAGTTAGTTAGTTTCTCTTAGATTAGAGTTGCATAGCGTCCTAGCTCATTCAGCAACAGAGATAATCACGATCTTAGCTCTTTTAGCAAGAAATGCATGGAAAACAGTGTGCGTCTTATCATTGAGGTTGTCTTGTTAGGAAAATGAGTTAGGAGACAAAATTACGGTGTTTCTACATGAAGTTAGTGAGTCTCTCTTAGATTAGAGTTGAATACCGTCCTTGCTCATTCAGCAACAGAGATAATCACGATCTTAGCTCTTTTAGCTAGAAATGCATTGAAAACAGTGTGCGTCTTATCATTGAGGTTGTCTTGTTAGGAAAATGAGTTAGGAGACAAAATAACGGTGTTTCTACATTAAGTAAGTGTGTCTCTTTTAGATCGGAGTTGAATATCCCCCTAGCTCATTCAGCAACAGAGATAATCACGATCTTAGCTCTTTTAGCTAGAAATGCATTGAAAACAGTGTGCGTCTTATCATTGAGGTTGTCTTGTTAGGAAAAGGGGTTAGGAGACAAAGTAACGGTGTTCCTACATGAAGTTAGTGAGTCTCTCTTAGATTAGAGTTGCATAGCGGTCCTAGCTCATTCAGCAACAGAGATAATCACGATCTTAGCTCTTTTAGCAAGAAATGCATGGAATACAGTGTGCGTCTTATCATTGAGGTTGTCTTGTTAGGAAAATGAGTTAGGAGACAAAGTAACGGTGTTCCTACATGAAGTTAGTGAGTCTCTCTTAGATTAGAGTTGAATAGCGTCCTTGCTCATTCAGCAACAGAGATAATCACGATCTTAGCTCTTTTAGCAAGTAATGCTTGGAAAACAGTGTGCGCCTTATCATTGAGGTTGTCTTGTTAGGAAAATGAGTTAGGAGACAAAATAACGGTGTTCCTACATGAAAATAGTGAGTCTCTCTTAGATTAGAGTTCAATAGCGTCCTAGCTCATTCAGCAACAGAGATAATCACGATCTTAGCTCTTTTAGCTAGAAATGCATGGAAAACAGTGTGCGTCTTATCATTGAGGTTGTCTTGTTAGGAAAAGGAGTTAGGAGACAAAGTAACGGTGTTCCTACATGAAGTTAGTGAGTCTCTCTTAGATTAGAGTTGCATAGCGTCCTAGCTCATTCAGCAACAGAGATAATCACGATCTTAGCTCTTTTAGCAAGAAATGCATGGAATACAGTGTGCGTCTTATCATTGAGGTTGTCTTGTTAGGAAAATGAGTTAGGAGACAAAGTAACGGTGTTCCTACATGAAGTTAGTGAGTCTCCCTTAGATTAGAGTTGAATAGCGTCCTAGCTCATTCAGCAACAGAGATAATCACGACCTTAGCTCTTTTAGCTAGAAATGCTTGGAAAACAGTGTGCGTCTTATCATTGAGGTTGTCTTGTTAGGAAAATGAGTTAGGAAACAAAATAACGGTGTTCCTACATGAAAATAGTGAGTGTCTCTTAGATTAGAGTTCAATAGCGTCCTAGCTCATTCAGCAACAGAGATAATCACGATCTTAGCTCTTTTAGCTAGAAATGCATGGAAAACAGTGTGCGTCTTATCATTGAGGTTGTCTTGTTAGGAAAATGAGTTAGGAGACAAAATAACGGTGTTCCTACATGAAAATAGTGAGTCTCTCTTAGATTAGAGTTGAATACCGTCCTAGCTCATTCAGCAACAGAGATAATCACGATTTTAGTTTTTTTAGCAAGTAATGCTTGGAAAACAGTGTGCGCCTTATCATTGAGGTTGTCTTGTTAGGAAAATGAGTTAGGAGACAAAATAACGGTGTTCCTACATGAAGTTAGTTAGTCTCTCTTAGATTAGAGTTGAATAGCGTCCTAGCTCATTCAGCAACAGAGATAATCACGATGTTAGCTCTTTTAGCAAGAAATGCTTGGAAAACAGTGTGCGTCTTATCATTGAGGTTGTCTTGTTAGGAAAATGAGTTAGGAGACAAAATTACGGTGTTTCTACATGAAAATAGTGAGTCTCTCTTAGATTAGAGTTCAATAGCGTCCTTGCTCATTCAGCAACAGAGATAATCACGATCTTAGCTCTTTTAGCTAGAAATGCATTGAAAACAGTGTGCGTCTTATCATTGAGGTTGTCTTGTTAGGAAAATGAGTTAGTAAACAAAATAACGGTGTTCCTACATGAAAATAGTGAGTCTCTCTTAGATTAGAGTTCAATAGCGTCCTAGCTCATTCAGCAACAGAGATAATCACGATCTTAGCTCTTTTAGCTAGAAATGCATGGAAAACATTGTGCGTCTTATCATTGAGGTTGTCTTGTTAGGAAAAGGAGTTAGGAGACAAAGTAACGGTGTTCCTACATGAAGTTAGTGAGTCTCTCTTAGATTAGAGTTGCATAGCGTCCTAGCTCATTCAGCAACAGAGATAATCACGATCTTAGCTCTTTTAGCAAGAAATGCATGGAATACAGTGTGCGTCTTATCATTGAGGTTGTCTTGTTAGGAAAATGAGTTAGGAGACAAAGTAACGGTGTTCCTACATGAAGTTAGTATGTCTCTCTTAGATTAGAGTTGAATAGCGTCCTAGCTCATTCAGCAACAGAGATAATCACGATCTTAGCTCTTTTAGTAAGAAATTCTTGGAAAACAGTGTGCGTCTTATCATTGAGGTTGTCTTGTTAGGAAAAGGAGTTAGGAGACAAAGTAACGGTGTTCCTACATGAAGTTAGTGAGTCTCTCTTAGATTAGAGTTGAATAGCGTCCTAGCTCATTCAGCAACAGAGACAATCACGATCTTAGCTCTTTTAGCAAGAAATGCATTGAAAACAGTGTGCGTCTTATCATTGAGGTTGTCTTGTTACGAAAATGAGTTAGGAGACAAAATAACGGTGTTCCTACATGAAGTTAGTTAGTCTCTCTTAGATTAGAGTTGAATAGCGTCCTAGCTCATTCAGCAACAGAGATAATCACGATGTTAGCTCTTTTAGCAAGAAATGCTTGGAAAACAGTGTGCGTCTTATCATTGAGGTTGTCTTGTTAGGAAAATGAGTTAGGAGACAAAATTACGGTGTTTCTACATGAAAATAGTGAGTCTCTCTTAGATTAGAGTTCAATAGCGTCCTTGCTCATTCAGCAACAGAGATAATCACGATCTTAGCTCTTTTAGCTAGAAATGCATTGAAAACAGTGTGCGTCTTATCATTGAGGTTGTCTTGTTAGGAAAATGAGTTAGGAAACAAAATAACGGTGTTCCTACATGAAAATAGTGAGTCTCTCTTAGATTAGAGTTCAATAGCGTCCTAGCTAATTCAGCAACAGAGATAATCACGATCTTAGCTCTTTTAGCTAGAAATGCATGGAAAACATTGTGCGTCTTATCATTGAGGTTGTCTTGTTAGGAAAAGGAGTTAGGAGACAAAGTAACGGTGTTCCTACATGAAGTTAGTGAGTCTCTCTTAGATTAGAGTTGCATAGCGTCCTAGCTCATTCAGCAACAGAGATAATCACGATCTTAGCTCTTTTAGCAAGAAATGCATGGAATACAGTGTGCGTCTTATCATTGAGGTTGTCTTGTTAGGAAAATGAGTTAGGAGACAAAGTAACGGTGTTCCTACATGAAGTTAGTATGTCTCTCTTAGATTAGAGTTGAATAGCGTCCTAGCTCATTCAGCAACAGAGATAATCACGATCTTAGCTCTTTTAGTAAGAAATTCTTGGAAAACAGTGTGCGTCTTATCATTGAGGTTGTCTTGTTAGGAAAAGGAGTTAGGAGACAAAGTAACGGTGTTCCTACATGAAGTTAGTGAGTCTCTCTTAGATTAGAGTTGAATAGCGTCCTAGCTCATTCAGCAACAGAGACAATCACGATCTTAACTCTTTTAGCAAGAAATGCATTGAAAACAGTGTGCGTCTTATCATTGAGGTTGTCTTGTTAGGAAAAGGAGTTAGGAGACAAAGTAACGGTGTTCCTACATGAAGTTAGTTAGTCTCTCTTAGATTAGAGTTGCATAGCGTCCTAGCTCATTCAGCAACAGAGATAATCACGATCTTAGCTCTTTTAGCAAGAAATGCATGGAAAACAGTGTGCGTCTTATCATTGAGGTTGTCTTGTTAGGAAAATGAGTTAGGAGACAAAATTACGGTGTTTCTACATGAAGTTAGTGAGTCTCTCTTAGATTAGAGTTGAATACCGTCCTTGCTCATTCAGCAACAGAGATAATCACGATCTTAGCTCTTTTAGCTAGAAATGCATTGAAAACAGTGTGCGTCTTATCATTGAGGTTGTCTTGTTAGGAAAATGAGTTAGGAGACAAAATAACGGTGTTCCTACATGAAAATAGTGAGTCTCTCTTAGATTAGAGTTCAGTAGCGTCCTAGCTCATTCAGCAACAGAGATAATCACGATCTTAGCTCTTTTAGCTAGAAATGCATGGAAAACAGTGTGCGTCTTATCATTGAGGTTGTCTTGTTAGGAAAATGAGTTAGGAGACAAAGTAACGGTGTTCCTACATGAAGTTAGTGAGTCTCTCTTAGATTAGAGTTGCATAGCGTCCTAGCTCATTCAGCAACAGAGATAATCACGATCTTAGCTCTTTTAGCAAGAAATGCATGGAATACAGTGTGCGTCTTATCATTGAGGTTGTCTTGTTAGGAAAATGAGTTAGGAGACAAAGTAACGGTGTTTCTACATGAAGTTAGTATGTCTCTCTTAGATTAGAGTTGAATAGCGTCCTTGCTCATTCAGCAACAGAGATAATCACGATCTTAGCTCTTTTAGTAAGAAATGCTTGGAAAACAGTGTGCGTCTTATCATTGAGGTTGTCTTGTTAGGAAAAGGAGTTAGGAGACAAAATAACGGTGTTTCTACATTAAGAAAGTGTGTCTCTTTTAGATCGGAGTAGAATATCCCCCTAGCTCATTCAGCAACAGAGATAATCACGATCTTAGCTCTTTTAGCTAGAAATGCATGGAAAACAGTGTGTGTCTTATCATTGAGGTTGTCTTGTTAGGAAAATGAGTTAGGAGACAAAGTAACGGTGTTCCTACATGAAGTTAGTGAGTCTCTCTTAGATTAGAGTTGCATAGCGTCCTAGCTCATTCAGCAACAGAGATCATCACGATCTTAGCTCTTTTAGCTAGAAATGCATTGAAAACAGTGTGCGTCTTATCATTGAGGTTGTCTTGTTAGGAAAATGAGTTAGGAGACAAAGTAACGGTGTTCCTACATGAAGTTAGTGAGTCTCTCTTAGATTAGAGTTGAATAGCGTCCTAGCTCATTCAGCAACAGAGATAATCACGATCTTAGCTCTTTTGGCTAGAAATGCTTGGAAAACAGTGTGCGTCTTATCATTGAGGTTGTCTTGTTAGGAAAATGAGTTAGGAAACAAAATAACGGTGTTCCTACATGAAAATAGTGAGTCTCTCTTAGATTAGAGTTCAATAACGTCCTAGCTCATTCAGCAACAGAGATAATCACGATCTTAGCTCTTTTAGCTAGAAATGCATGGAAAACAGTGTGCGTCTTATCATTGAGGTTGTCTGGTTAGGAAAATGAGTTAGGAGACAAAGTAACGGTGTTCCTACATGAAGTTAGTATGTCTCTCTTAGATTAGAGTTGAATAGCGTCCTTGCTCATTCAGCAACAGAGATAATCACGATCTTAGCTCTTTTAGTAAGAAATGCATGGAAAACAGTGTGCGTCTTATCATTGAGGTTGTCTTGTTAGGAAAATGAGTTAGGAGACAAAGTAACGGTGTTCCTACATGAAGTTAGTGAGTCTCTCTTAGATTAGAGTTGAATAGCGTCCTAGCTCATTCAGCAACAGAGATAATCACGATCTTAGCTCTTTTGGCTAGAAATGCTTGGAAAACAGTGTGCGTCTTATCATTGAGGTTGTCTTGTTAGGAAAATGAGTTAGGAAACAAAATAACGGTGTTCCTACATGAAAATAGTGAGTCTCTCTTAGATTAGAGTTGCATAGCGTCCTAGCTCATTCAGCAACAGAGATAATCACGATCTTAGCTCTTTAAGCAAGAAATGCATGGAATACAGTGTGCGTCTTATCATTGAGGTTGTCTTGTTAGGAAAATGAGTTAGGAGACAAAGTAACGGTGTTCCTACATGAAGTTAGTATGTCTCTCTTAGATTAGAGTTGAATAGCGTCCTTGCTCATTCAGCAACAGAGATAATCACGATCTTAGCTCTTTTAGTAAGAAATGCATGGAAAACAGTGTGCGTCTTATCATTGAGGTTGTCTTGTTAGGAAAATGAGTTAGGAGACAAAGTAACGGTGTTCCTACATGAAGTTAGTGAGTCTCTCTTAGATTAGAGTTGCATAGCGTCCTAGCTCATTCAGCAACAGAGATCATCACGATCTTAGCTCTTTTAGCTAGAAATGCATTGAAAACAGTGTGCGTCTTATCATTGAGGTTGTCTTGTTAGGAAAATGAGTTAGGAGACAAAGTAACGGTGTTCCTACATGAAGTTAGTGAGTCTCTCTTAGATTAGAGTTGAATAGCGTCCTAGCTCATTCAGCAACAGAGATAATCACGATCTTAGCTCTTTTAGCTAGAAATTCATGGAAAACAGTGTGCGTCTTATCATTGAGGTTGTCTTGTTAGGAAAAGGAGTTAGGAGACAAAGTAACGGTGTTCTTACATGAAGTTAGTGAGTCTCTCTTAGATTAGAGTTGCATAGCGTCCTAGCTCATTCAGCAACAGAGATAATCACGATCTTAGCTCTTTTAGCAAGAAATGCATGGAATACAGTGTGCGTCTTATCATTGAGGTTGTCTTGTTAGGAAAATGAGTTAGGAGACAAAGTAACGGTGTTCCTACATGAAGTTAGTGAGTCTCTCTTAGATTAGAGTTGAATAGCGTCCTTGCTCATTCAGCAACAGAGATAATCACGATCTTAGCTCTTTTAGTAAGAAATGCTTGGAAAACAGTGTGCGTCTTATCATTGAGGTTGTCTTGTTAGGAAAATGAGTTAGGAAACAAAATAACGGTGTTCCTACATGAAAATAGTGAGTCTCTCTTAGATTATAGTTCAATAGCGTCCTAGCTCATTCAGCAACAGAGATAATCACGATCTTAGCTCTTTTAGCTAGAAATGCATGGAAAACAGTGTGCGTCTTATCATTGAGGTTGTCTTGTTAGGAAAATGAGTTAGGAGACAAAGTAACGGTGTTCCTACATGAAGTTAGTGAGTCTCTCTTAGATTAGAGTTGCATAGCGTCCTAGCTCATTCAGCAACAGAGATAATCACGATCTTAGCTCTATTAGCAAGAAATGCATGGAATACAGTGTGCGTCTTATCATTGAGGTTGTCTTGTTAGGAAAATGAGTTAGGAGACAAAATTACGGTGTTTCTACATGAAGTTAGTGAGTCTCTCTTAGATTAGAGTTGAATACCGTCCTTGCTCATTCAGAAACAGAGATAATCACGATCTTAGCTCTTTTAGCAAGAAATGCATGGAATACAGTGTGCGTCTTATCATTGAGGTTGTCTTGTTAGGAAAATGAGTTAGGAGACAAAGTAACGGTGTTCCTACATGAAGTTAGTATGTCTCTCTTAGATTAGAGTTGAATAGCGTCCTTGCTCATTCAGCAACAGAGATAATCACGATCTTAGCTCTTTTAGTAAGAAATGCTTGGAAAACAGTGTGCGTCTTATCATTGAGGTTGTCTTGTTAGGAAAATGAGTTAGGAGACAAAGTAACGGTGTTCCTACATGAAGTTAGTGAGTCTCTCTTAGATTAGAGTTGCATAGCGTCCTAGCTCATTCAGCAACAGAGATAATCACGATCTTAGCTCTATTAGCAAGAAATGCATGGAATACAGTGTGCGTCTTATCATTGAGGTTGTCTTGTTAGGAAAATGAGTTAGGAGACAAAATAACGGTGTTTCTACATGAAGTTAGTGAGTCTCTCTTAGATTAGAGTTGAATAGCGTCCGAGATCATACAGCAACAGAGACAATCACGATCTTAGCTCTTTTAGCAAGAAATGCTTTGAAAACAGTGTGCGTCTTATCATTGAGGTTGTCTTGTTAGGAAAATGAGTTAGGAGACAAAATAACGGTGTTCCTACATGAAAATAATGAGTCGCTCTTAGAATAGAGTCGAATAGCGTCCTAGCTCATTCAGAAACAGAGATAATCACGATCTTAGCTCTTTTAGCAAGAAATGCATGGAAAACAGTGTGCGTCTTATCATTGAGGTTGTCTTGTTAGGAAAAGGAGTTAGGAGACAAAGTAACGGTGTTCCTACATGAAGTTAGTGAGTCTCTCTTAGATTAGAGTTGAATAGCGTCCTAACTCATTCAGCAACAGAGATAATCACGATTTTAGCTCTTTTAGCAAGTAATGCTTGGAAAACAGTGTGCGCCTTATCATTGAGGTTGTCTTGTTAGGAAAATGAGTTAGGAGACAAAATAACGGTGTTCCTACATGAAGTTAGTTAGTCTCTCTTAGATTAGAGTTCAATAGCGTCCTAGCTCATTCAGCAACAGAGATAATCACGATCTTAGCTCTTTTAGCTAGAAATGCATTGAAAACAGTGTGCGTCTTATCATTGAGGTTGTCTTGTTAGGAAAAGGAGTTAGGAGACAAAGTAACGGTGTTCCTACATAAAGTTAGTTAGTTTCTCTTAGATTAGAGTTGCATAGCGTCCTAGCTCATTCAGCAACAGAGATAATCACGATCTTAGCTCTTTTAGCAAGAAATGCATGGAAAACAGTGTGCGTCTTATCATTGAGGTTGTCTTGTTAGGAAAATGAGTTAGGAGACAAAATTACGGTGTTTCTACATGAAGTTAGTGAGTCTCTCTTAGATTAGAGTTGAATACCGTCCTTGCTCATTCAGCAACAGAGATAATCACGATCTTAGCTCTTTTAGCTAGAAATGCATTGAAAACAGTGTGCGTCTTATCATTGAGGTTGTCTTGTTAGGAAAATGAGTTAGGAGACAAAATAACGGTGTTTCTACATTAAGTGTGTCTCTTTTAGATCGGAGTTGAATATCCCCCTAGCTCATTCAGCAACAGAGATAATCACGATCTTAGCTCTTTTAGCTAGAAATGCATGGAAAACAGTGTGCGTCTTATCATTGAGGTTGTCTTGTTAGGAAAAGGAGTTAGGAGACAAAGTAACGGTGTTCTTACATGAAGTTAGTGAGTCTCTCTTAGATTAGAGTTGCATAGCGTCCTAGCTCATTCAGCAACAGAGATAATCACGATCTTAGCTCTATTAGCAAGAAATGCATGGAATACAGTGTGCGTCTTATCATTGAGGTTGTCTTGTTAGGAAAATGAGTTAGGAGACAAAATAACGGTGTTTCTACATTAAGTAAGTGTGTCTCTTTTAGATCGGAGTTGAATATCCCCCTAGCTCATTCAGCAACAGAGATAATCACGATCTTAGCTCTTTTAGCTAGAAATGCATGGAAAACAGTGTGCGTCTTATCATTGAGGTTGTCTTGTTAGGAAAAGGAGTTAGGAGACAAAGTAACGGTGTTCCTACATGAAGTTAGTGAGTCTCTCTTAGATTAGAGTTGCATAGCGTCCTAGCTCATTCAGCAACAGAGATAATCACGATCTTAGCTCTTTTAGCAAGAAATGCATGGAATACAGTGTGCGTCTTATCATTGAGGTTGTCTTGTTAGGAAAATGAGTTAGGAGACAAAATAACGGTGTTCCTACATGAAGTTAGTGAGTCTCTCTTAGATTAGAGTTGAATAGCGTCCTTGCTCATTCAGCAACAGAGATAATCACGATCTTAGCTCTTTTAGTAAGAAATGCTTGGAAAACAGTGTGCGTCTTATCATTGAGGTTGTCTTGTTAGGAAAATGAGTTAGGAAACAAAATAACGGTGTTCCTACATGAAAATAGTGAGTCTCTCTTAGATTAGAGTTCAATAGCGTCCTAGCTCATTCAGCAACAGAGATAATCACGATCTTAGCTCTTTTAGCTAGAAATGCATGGAAAACAGTGTGCGTCTTATCATTGAGGTTGTCTTGTTAGGAAAATGAGTTAGGAGACAAAGTAACGGTGTTCCTACATGAAGTTAGTGAGTCTCTCTTAGATTAGAGTTGCATAGCGTCCTAGCTCATTCAGCAACAGAGATAATCACGATCTTAGCTCTTTTAGCTAGAAATGCATTGAAAACAGTGTGCGTCTTATCATTGAGGTTGTCTTGTTAGGAAAATGAGTTAGGAGACAAAATAACGGTGTTCCTACATGAATATAGTGAGTCTCTCTTAGATTAGAGTTCAATAGCGTCCTAGCTCATTCAGCAACAGAGATAATCACGATCTTAGCTCTTTTAGCAAGAAATGCATGGAATACAGTGTGCGTCTTATCATTGAGGTTGTCTTGTTAGGAAAATGAGTTAGGAGACAAAGTAACGGTGTTCCTACATGAAGTTAGTATGTCTCTCTTAGATTAGAGTTGAATAGCGTCCTTGCTCATTCAGCAACAGAGATAATCACGATCTTAGCTCTTTTAGTAAGAAATGCTTGGAAAACAGTGTGCGTCTTATCATTGAGGTTGTCTTGTTAGGAAAAGGAGTTAGGAGACAAAATAACGGTGTTTCTACATTAAGTAAGTGTGTCTCTTTTAGATCGGAGTAGAATATCCCCCTAGCTCATTCAGCAACAGAGATAATCACGATCTTAGCTCTTTTAGCTAGAAATGCATGGAAAACAGTGTGCGTCTTATCATTGAGGTTGTCTTGTTAGGAAAATGAGTTAGGAGACAAAGTAACGGTGTTCCTACATGAAGTTAGTGAGTCTCTCTTAGATTAGAGTTGCATAGCGTCCTAGCTCATTCAGCAACAGAGATCATCACGATCTTAGCTCTTTTAGCTAGAAATGCATTGAAAACAGTGTGCGTCTTATCATTGAGGTTGTCTTGTTAGGAAAATGAGTTAGGAGAAAAAGTAACGGTGTTCCTACATGAAGTTAGTGAGTCTCTCTTAGATTAGAGTTGAATAGCGTCCTAGCTCATTCAGCAACAGAGATAATCACGATCTTAGCTCTTTTGGCTAGAAATGCTTGGAAAACAGTGTGCGTCTTATCATTGAGGTTGTCTTGTTAGGAAAATGAGTTAGGAAACAAAATAACGGTGTTCCTACATGAAAATAGTGAGTCTCTCTTAGATTAGAGTTCAATAGCGTCCTAGCTCATTCAGCAACAGAGATAATCACGATCTTAGCTCTTTTAGCTAGAAATGCATGGAAAACAGTGTGCGTCTTATCATTGAGGTTGTCTTGTTAGGAAAATGAGTTAGGAGACAAAATTACGGTGTTTCTACATGAAGTTAGTGAGTCTCTCTTAGATTAGAGTTAAATACCGTCCTTGCTCATTCAGCAACAGAGATAATCACGATCTTAGCTCTTTTAGCTAGAAATGCATGGAAAACAGTGTGCGTCTTATCATTGAGGTTGTCTTGTTAGGAAAAGGAGTTAGGAGACAAAGTAACGGTGTTCCTACATGAAGTTAGTGAGTCTCTCTTAGATTAGAGTTGCATAGCGTCCTAGCTCATTCAGCAACAGAGATAATCACGATCTTAGCTCTTTTAGCAAGAAATGCATGGAATAGAGTGTGCTTCTTATCATTGAGGTTGTCTTGTTAGGAAAATGAGTTAGGAGACAAAGTAACGGTGTTCCTACATGAAGTTAGTATGTCTCTCTTAGATTAGAGTTGAATAGCGTCCTTGCTCATTCAGCAACAGAGATAATCACGATCTTAGCTCTTTTAGTAAGAAATGCTTGGAAAACAGTGTGCGTCTTATCATTGAGGTTGTCTTGTTAGGAAAAGGAGTTAGGAGACAAAATAACGGTGTTTCTACATTAAGTAAGTGTGTCTCTTTTAGATCGGAGTAGAATATCCCCCTAGCTCATTCAGCAACAGAGATAATCACGATCTTAGCTCTTTTAGCTAGAAATGCATGGAAAACAGTGTGCGTCTTATCATTGAGGTTGTCTTGTTAGGAAAATGAGTTAGGAGACAAAGTAACGGTGTTCCTACATGAAGTTAGTGAGTCTCTCTTAGATTAGAGTTGCATAGCGTCCTAGCTCATTCAGCAACAGAGATCATCACGATCTTAGCTCTTTTAGCTAGAAATGCATTGAAAACAGTGTGCGTCTTATCATTGAGGTTGTCTTGTTAGGAAAATGAGTTAGGAGACAAAGTAACGGTGTTCCTACATGAAGTTAGTGAGTCTCTCTTAGATTAGAGTTGAATAGCGTCCTAGCTCATTCAGCAACAGAGATAATCACGATCTTAGCTCTTTTGGCTAGAAATGCTTGGAAAACAGTGTGCGTCTTATCATTGAGGTTGTCTTGTTAGGAAAATGAGTTAGGAAACAAAATAACGGTGTTCCTACATGAAAATAGTGAGTCTCTCTTAGATTAGAGTTCAATAGCGTCCTAGCTCATTCAGCAACAGAGATAATCACGATCTTAGCTCTTTTAGCTAGAAATGCATGGAAAACAGTGTGCGTCTTATCATTGAGGTTGTCTTGTTAGGAAAATGAGTTAGGAGACAAAGTAACGGTGTTCCTACATGAAGTTAGTGAGTCTCTCTTAGATTAGAGTTGCATAGCGTCCTAGCTCATTCAGCAACAGAGATAATCACGATCTTAGCTCTATTAGCAAGAAATGCATGGAATACAGTGTGCGTCTTATCATTGAGGTTGTCTTGTTAGGAAAATGAGTTAGGAGACAAAATAACGGTGTTTCTACATTAAGTAAGTGTGTCTCTCTTAGATTAGAGTTGAATAGCGTCCTTGCTCATTCAGCAACAGAGATAATCACGATCTTAGCTCTTTTAGTAAGAAATGCTTGGAAAACAGTGTGCGTCTTATCATTGAGGTTGTCTTGTTAGGAAAAGGAGTTAGGAGACAAAATAACGGTGTTTCTACATTAAGTAAGTGTGTCTCTTTTAGATCGGAGTAGAATATCCCCCTAGCTCATTCAGCAACAGAGATAATCACGATCTTAGCTCTTTTAGCTAGAAATGCATGGAAAACAGTGTGCGTCTTATCATTGAGGTTGTCTTGTTAGGAAAATGAGTTAGGAGACAAAGTAACGGTGTTCCTACATGAAGTTAGTGAGTCTCTCTTAGATTAGAGTTGCATAGCGTCCTAGCTAATTCAGCAACAGAGATCATCACGATCTTAGCTCTTTTAGCTAGAAATGCATTGAAAACAGTGTGCGTCTTATCATTGAGGTTGTCTTGTTAGGAAAATGAGTTAGGAGACAAAGTAACGGTGTTCCTACATGAAGTTAGTGAGTCTCTCTTAGATTAGAGTTGAATAGCGTCCTAGCTCATTCAGCAACAGAGATAATCACGATCTTAGCTCTTTTGGCTAGAAATGCTTGGAAAACAGTGTGCGTCTTATCATTGAGGTTGTCTTGTTAGGAAAATGAGTTAGGAAACAAAATAACGGTGTTCCTACATGAAAATAGTGAGTCTCTCTTAGATTAGAGTTCAATAGCGTCCTAGCTCATTCAGCAACAGAGATAATCACGATCTTAGCTCTTTTAGCTAGAAATGCATGGAAAACAGTGTGCGTCTTATCATTGAGGTTGTCTTGTTAGGAAAATGAGTTAGGAGACAAAGTAACGGTGTTCCTACATGAAGTTAGTGAGTCTCTCTTAGATTAGAGTTGCATAGCGTCCTAGCTCATTCAGCAACAGAGATAATCACGATCTTAGCTCTATTAGCAAGAAATGCATGGAATACAGTGTGCGTCTTATCATTGAGGTTGTCTTGTTAGGAAAATGAGTTAGGAGACAAAATAACGGTGTTTCTACATTAAGTAAGTGTGTCTCTCTTAGATTAGAGTTGAATAGCGTCCTTGCTCATTCAGCAACAGAGATAATCACGATCTTAGCTCTTTTAGTAAGAAATGCTTGGAAAACAGTGTGCGTCTTATCATTGAGGTTGTCTTGTTAGGAAAAGGAGTTAGGAGACAAAATAACGGTGTTTCTACATTAAGTAAGTGTGTCTCTTTTAGATCGGAGTAGAATATCCCCCTAGCTCATTCAGCAACAGAGATAATCACGATCTTAGCTCTTTTAGCTAGAAATGCATGGAAAACAGTGTGCGTCTTATCATTGAGGTTGTCTTGTTAGGAAAAGGAGTTAGGAGACAAAGTAACGGTGTTCCTACATGAAGTTAGTGAGTCTCTCTTAGATTAGAGTTGCATAGCGTCCTAGCTCATTCAGCAACAGAGATCATCACGATCTTAGCTCTTTTAGCTAGAAATGCATTGAAAACAGTGTGCGTCTTATCATTGAGGTTGTCTTGTTAGGAAAATGAGTTAGGAGACAAAGTAACGGTGTTCCTACATGAAGTTAGTGAGTCTCTCTTAGATTAGAGTTGAATAGCGTCCTAGCTCATTCAGCAACAGAGATAATCACGATCTTAGCTCTTTTGGCTAGAAATGCTTGGAAAACAGTGTGCGTCTTATCATTGAGGTTGTCTTGTTAGGAAAATGAGTTAGGAAACAAAATAACGGTGTTCCTACATGAAAATAGTGAGTCTCTCTTAGATTAGAGTTCAATAGCGTCCTAGCTCATTCAGCAACAGAGATAATCACGATCTTAGCTCTTTTAGCTAGAAATGCATGGAAAACAGTGTGCGTCTTATCATTGAGGTTGTCTTGTTAGGAAAATGAGTTAGGAGACAAAGTAACGGTGTTCCTACATGAAGTTAGTGAGTCTCTCTTAGATTAGAGTTGCATAGCGTCCTAGCTCATTCAGCAACAGAGATAATCACGATCTTAGCTCTATTAGCAAGAAATGCATGGAATACAGTGTGCGTCTTATCATTGAGGTTGTCTTGTTAGGAAAATGAGTTAGGAGACAAAATAACGGTGTTTCTACATTAAGTAAGTGTGTCTCTTTTAGATCGGAGTTGAATATCCCCCTAGCTCATTCAGCAACAGAGATAATCACGATCTTAGCTCTTTTAGCTAGAAATGCATGGAAAACAGTGTGCGTCTTATCATTGAGGTTGTCTTGTTAGGAAAAGGAGTTAGGAGACAAAGTAACGGTGTTCTTACATGAAGTTAGTGAGTCTCTCTTAGATTAGAGTTGCATAGCGTCCTAGCTCATTCAGCAACAGAGATAATCACGATCTTAGCTCTATTAGCAAGAAATGCATGGAATACAGTGTGCGTCTTATCATTGAGGTTGTCTTGTTAGGAAAATGAGTTAGGAGACAAAATTACGGTGTTTCTACATGAAGTTAGTGAGTCTCTCTTAGATTAGAGTTGAATACCGTCCTTGCTCATTCAGCAACAGAGATAATCACGATCTTAGCTCTTTTGGCTAGAAATGCTTGGAAAACAGTGTGCGTCTTATCATTGAGGTTGTCTTGTTAGGAAAATGAGTTAGGAAACAAAATAACGGTGTTCCTACATGAAAATAGTGAGTCTCTCTTAGATTAGAGTTCAATAGCGTCCTAGCTCATTCAGCAACAGAGATAATCACGATCTTAGCTCTTTTAGCTAGAAATGCATGGAAAACAGTGTGCGTCTTATCATTGAGGTTGTCTTGTTAGGAAAATGAGTTAGGAGACAAAGTAACGGTGTTCCTACATGAAGTTAGTGAGTCTCTCTTAGATTAGAGTTGCATAGCGTCCTAGCTCATTCAGCAACAGAGATAATCACGATCTTAGCTCTATTAGCAAGAAATGCATGGAAAACAGTGTGCGTCTTATCATTGAGGTTGTCTTGTTAGGAAAATGAGTTAGGAGACAAAATAACGGTGTTTCTACATTAAGTAAGTGTGTCTCTCTTAGATTAGAGTTGAATAGCGTCCTTGCTCATTCAGCAACAGAGATAATCACGATCTTAGCTCTTTTAGTAAGAAATGCTTGGAAAACAGTGTGCGTCTTATCATTGAGGTTGTCTTGTTAGGAAAAGGAGTTAGGAGACAAAATAACGGTGTTTCTACATTAAGTAAGTGTGTCTCTTTTAGATCGGAGTAGAATATCCCCCTAGCTCATTCAGCAACAGAGATAATCACGATCTTAGCTCTTTTAGCTAGAAATGCATGGAAAACAGTGTGCGTCTTATCATTGAGGTTGTCTTGTTAGGAAAATGAGTTAGGAGACAAAGTAACGGTGTTCCTACATGAAGTTAGTGAGTCTCTCTTAGATTAGAGTTGCATAGCGTCCTAGCTCATTCAGCAACAGAGATCCTCACGTTCTTAGCTCTTTTAGCTAGAAATGCATTGAAAACAGTGTGCGTCTTATCATTGTTGTCTTGTTAGGAAAATGAGTTAGGAGACAAAGTAACGGTGTTCCTACATGAAGTTAGTGAGTCTCTCTTAGATTAGAGTTGAATAGCGTCCTAGCTCATTCAGCAACAGAGATAATCACGATCTTAGCTCTTTTGGCTAGAAATGCTTGGAAAACAGTGTGCGTCTTATCATTGAGGTTGTCTTGTTAGGAAAATGAGTTAGGAAACAAAATAACGGTGTTCCTACATGAAAATAGTGAGTCTCTCTTAGATTAGAGTTCAATAGCGTCCTAGCTCATTCAGCAACAGAGATAATCACGATCTTAGCTCTTTTAGCTAGAAATGCATGGAAAACAGTGTGCGTCTTATCATTGAGGTTGTCTTGTTAGGAAAATGAGTTAGGAGACAAAGTAACGGTGTTCCTACATGAAGTTAGTGAGTCTCTCTTAGATTAGAGTTGCATAGCGTCCTAGCTCATTCAGCAACAGAGATAATCACGATCTTAGCTCTATTAGCAAGAAATGCATGGAATACAGTGTGCGTCTTATCATTGAGGTTGTCTTGTTAGGAAAATGAGTTAGGAGACAAAATAACGGTGTTTCTACATTAAGTAAGTGTGTCTCTTTTAGATCGGAGTTGAATATCCCCCTAGCTCATTCAGCAACAGAGATAATCACGATCTTAGCTCTTTTAGCTAGAAATGCATGGAAAACAGTGTGCGTCTTATCATTGAGGTTGTCTTGTTAGGAAAAGGAGTTAGGAGACAAAGTAACGGTGTTCTTACATGAAGTTAGTGAGTCTCTCTTAGATTAGAGTTGCATAGCGTCCTAGCTCATTCAGCAACAGAGATAATCACGATCTTAGCTCTATTAGCAAGAAATGCATGGAATACAGTGTGCGTCTTATCATTGAGGTTGTCTTGTTAGGAAAATGAGTTAGGAGACAAAATAACGGTGTTTCTACATTAGGTAAGTGTGTCTCTTTTAGATCGGAGTTGAATATCCCCCTAGCTCATTCAGCAACAGAGATAATCACGATCTTAGCTCTTTTAGCTAGAAATGCATGGAAAACAGTGTGCGTCTTATCATTGAGGTTGTCTTGTTAGGAAAAGGAGTTAGGAGACAAAGTAACGGTGTTCCTACATGAAGTTAGTGAGTCTCTCTTAGATTAGAGTTGCATAGCGTCCTAGCTCATTCAGCAACAGAGATAATCACGATCTTAGCTCTTTTAGCAAGAAATGCATGGAATACAGTGTGCGTCTTATCATTGAGGTTGTCTTGTTAGGAAAATGAGTTAGGAGACAAAGTAACGGTGTTCCTACATGAAGTTAGTGAGTCTCTCTTAGATTAGAGTTGAATAGCGTCCTTGCTCATTCAGCAACAGAGATAATCACGATCTTAGCTCTTTTAGTAAGAAATGCTTGGAAAACAGTGTGCGTCTTATCATTGAGGTTGTCTTGTTAGGAAAATGAGTTAGGAAACAAAATAACGGTGTTCCTACATGAAAATAGTGAGTCTCTCTTAGATTAGAGTTCAATAGCGTCCTAGCTCATTCAGCAACAGAGATAATCACGATCTTAGCTCTTTTAGCTAGAAATGCATTGAAAACAGTGTGCGTCTTATCATTGAGGTTGTCTTGTTAGGAAAAGGAGTTAGGAGACAAAGTAACGGTGTTCCTACATGAAGTTAGTTAGTTTCTCTTAGATTAGAGTTGCATAGCGTCCTAGCTCATTCAGCAACAGAGATAATCACGATCTTAGCTCTTTTAGCAAGAAATGCATGGAAAACAGTGTGCGTCTTATCATTGAGGTTGTCTTGTTAGGAAAATGAGTTAGGAGACAAAATTACGGTGTTTCTACATGAAGTTAGTGAGTCTCTCTTAGATTAGAGTTGAATACCGTCCTTGCTCATTCAGCAACAGAGATAATCACGATCTTAGCTCTTTTAGCTAGAAATGCATTGAAAACAGTGTGCGTCTTATCATTGAGGTTGTCTTGTTAGGAAAATGAGTTAGGAGACAAAATAACGGTGTTTCTACATTAAGTAAGTGTGTCTCTTTTAGATCGGAGTTGAATATCCCCCTAGCTCATTCAGCAACAGAGATAATCACGATCTTAGCTCTTTTAGCTAGAAATGCATTGAAAACAGTGTGCGTCTTATCATTGAGGTTGTCTTGTTAGGAAAAGGGGTTAGGAGACAAAGTAACGGTGTTCCTACATGAAGTTAGTGAGTCTCTCTTAGATTAGAGTTGCATAGCGGTCCTAGCTCATTCAGCAACAGAGATAATCACGATCTTAGCTCTTTTAGCAAGAAATGCATGGAATACAGTGTGCGTCTTATCATTGAGGTTGTCTTGTTAGGAAAATGAGTTAGGAGACAAAGTAACGGTGTTCCTACATGAAGTTAGTGAGTCTCTCTTAGATTAGAGTTGAATAGCGTCCTTGCTCATTCAGCAACAGAGATAATCACGATCTTAGCTCTTTTAGCAAGTAATGCTTGGAAAACAGTGTGCCCCTTATCATTGAGGTTGTCTTGTTAGGAAAATGAGTTAGGAGACAAAATAACGGTGTTCCTACATGAAAATAGTGAGTCTCTCTTAGATTAGAGTTCAATAGCGTCCTAGCTCATTCAGCAACAGAGATAATCACGATCTTAGCTCTTTTAGCTAGAAATGCATGGAAAACAGTGTGCGTCTTATCATTGAGGTTGTCTTGTTAGGAAAAGGAGTTAGGAGACAAAGTAACGGTGTTCCTACATGAAGTTAGTGAGTCTCTCTTAGATTAGAGTTGCATAGCGTCCTAGCTCATTCAGCAACAGAGATAATCACGATCTTAGCTCTTTTAGCAAGAAATGCATGGAATACAGTGTGCGTCTTATCATTGAGGTTGTCTTGTTAGGAAAATGAGTTAGGAGACAAAGTAACGGTGTTCCTACATGAAGTTAGTGAGTCTCCCTTAGATTAGAGTTGAATAGCGTCCTAGCTCATTCAGCAACAGAGATAATCACGACCTTAGCTCTTTTAGCTAGAAATGCTTGGAAAACAGTGTGCGTCTTATCATTGAGGTTGTCTTGTTAGGAAAATGAGTTAGGAAACAAAATAACGGTGTTCCTACATGAAAATAGTGAGTGTCTCTTAGATTAGAGTTCAATAGCGTCCTAGCTCATTCAGCAACAGAGATAATCACGATCTTAGCTCTTTTAGCTAGAAATGCATGGAAAACAGTGTGCGTCTTATCATTGAGGTTGTCTTGTTAGGAAAATGAGTTAGGAGACAAAATAACGGTGTTCCTACATGAAAATAGTGAGTCTCTCTTAGATTAGAGTTGAATACCGTCCTAGCTCATTCAGCAACAGAGATAATCACGATTTTAGTTTTTTTAGCAAGTAATGCTTGGAAAACAGTGTGCGCCTTATCATTGAGGTTGTCTTGTTAGGAAAATGAGTTAGGAGACAAAATAACGGTGTTCCTACATGAAGTTAGTTAGTCTCTCTTAGATTAGAGTTGAATAGCGTCCTAGCTCATTCAGCAACAGAGATAATCACGATGTTAGCTCTTTTAGCAAGAAATGCTTGGAAAACAGTGTGCGTCTTATCATTGAGGTTGTCTTGTTAGGAAAATGAGTTAGGAGACAAAATTACGGTGTTTCTACATGAAAATAGTGAGTCTCTCTTAGATTAGAGTTCAATAGCGTCCTTGCTCATTCAGCAACAGAGATAATCACGATCTTAGCTCTTTTAGCTAGAAATGCATTGAAAACAGTGTGCGTCTTATCATTGAGGTTGTCTTGTTAGGAAAATGAGTTAGTAAACAAAATAACGGTGTTCCTACATGAAAATAGTGAGTCTCTCTTAGATTAGAGTTCAATAGCGTCCTAGCTCATTCAGCAACAGAGATAATCACGATCTTAGCTCTTTTAGCTAGAAATGCATGGAAAACATTGTGCGTCTTATCATTGAGGTTGTCTTGTTAGGAAAAGGAGTTAGGAGACAAAGTAACGGTGTTCCTACATGAAGTTAGTGAGTCTCTCTTAGATTAGAGTTGCATAGCGTCCTAGCTCATTCAGCAACAGAGATAATCACGATCTTAGCTCTTTTAGCAAGAAATGCATGGAATACAGTGTGCGTCTTATCATTGAGGTTGTCTTGTTAGGAAAATGAGTTAGGAGACAAAGTAACGGTGTTCCTACATGAAGTTAGTATGTCTCTCTTAGATTAGAGTTGAATAGCGTCCTAGCTCATTCAGCAACAGAGATAATCACGATCTTAGCTCTTTTAGTAAGAAATTCTTGGAAAACAGTGTGCGTCTTATCATTGAGGTTGTCTTGTTAGGAAAAGGAGTTAGGAGACAAAGTAACGGTGTTCCTACATGAAGTTAGTGAGTCTCTCTTAGATTAGAGTTGAATAGCGTCCTAGCTCATTCAGCAACAGAGACAATCACGATCTTAGCTCTTTTAGCAAGAAATGCATTGAAAACAGTGTGCGTCTTATCATTGAGGTTGTCTTGTTAGGAAAATGAGTTAGGAGACAAAATTACGGTGTTTCTACATGAAAATAGTGAGTCTCTCTTAGATTAGAGTTCAATAGCGTCCTTGCTCATTCAGCAACAGAGATAATCACGATCTTAGCTCTTTTAGCTAGAAATGCATTGAAAACAGTGTGCGTCTTATCATTGAGGTTGTCTTGTTAGGAAAATGAGTTAGGAGACAAAGTAACGGTGTTCCTACATGAAGTTAGTGAGTCTCTCTTAGATTAGAGTTGCATAGCGTCCTAGCTCATTCAGCAACAGAGATAATCACGATCTTAGCTCTTTTAGCAAGAAATGCATGGAATACAGTGTGCGTCTTATCATTGAGGTTGTCTTGTTAGGAAAATGAGTTAGGAGACAAAGTAACGGTGTTCCTACATGAAGTTAGTATGTCTCTCTTAGATTAGAGTTGCATAGCGTCCTAGCTCATTCAGCAACAGAGATAATCACGATCTTAGCTCTTTTAGCAAGAAATGCATGGAATACAGTGTGCGTCTTATCATTGAGGTTGTCTTGTTAGGAAAATGAGTTAGGAGACAAAATAACGGTGTTTCTACATTAAGTAAGTGTGTCTCTTTTAGATCGGAGTTGAATATCCCCCTAGCTCATTCAGCAACAGAGATAATCACGATCTTAGCTCTTTTAGCTAGAAATGCATGGAAAACAGTGTGCGTCTTATCATTGAGGTTGTCTTGTTAGGAAAAGGAGTTAGGAGACAAAGTAACGGTGTTCCTACATGAAGTTAGTGAGTCTCTCTTAGATTAGAGTTGCATAGCGTCCTAGCTCATTCAGCAACAGAGATAATCACGATCTTAGCTCTTTTAGCAAGAAATGCATGGAATACAGTGTGCGTCTTATCATTGAGGTTGTCTTGTTAGGAAAATGAGTTAGGAGACAAAGTAACGGTGTTCCTACATGAAGTTAGTGAGTCTCTCTTAGATTAGAGTTGAATAGCGTCCTTGCTCATTCAGCAACAGAGATAATCACGATCTTAGCTCTTTTAGTAAGAAATGCTTGGAAAACAGTGTGCGTCTTATCATTGAGGTTGTCTTGTTAGGAAAATGAGTTAGGAAACAAAATAACGGTGTTCCTACATGAAAATAGTGAGTCTCTCTTAGATTAGAGTTCAATAGCGTCCTAGCTCATTCAGCAACAGAGATAATCACGATCTTAGCTCTTTTAGCTAGAAATGCATTGAAAACAGTGTGCGTCTTATCATTGAGGTTGTCTTGTTAGGAAAAGGAGTTAGGAGACAAAGTAACGGTGTTCCTACATGAAGTTAGTTAGTTTCTCTTAGATTAGAGTTGCATAGCGTCCTAGCTCATTCAGCAACAGAGATAATCACGATCTTAGCTCTTTTAGCAAGAAATGCATGGAAAACAGTGTGCGTCTTATCATTGAGGTTGTCTTGTTAGGAAAATGAGTTAGGAGACAAAATTACGGTGTTTCTACATGAAGTTAGTGAGTCTCTCTTAGATTAGAGTTGAATACCGTCCTTGCTCATTCAGCAACAGAGATAATCACGATCTTAGCTCTTTTAGCTAGAAATGCATTGAAAACAGTGTGCGTCTTATCATTGAGGTTGTCTTGTTAGGAAAATGAGTTAGGAGACAAAATAACGGTGTTTCTACATTAAGTAAGTGTGTCTCTTTTAGATCGGAGTTGAATATCCCCCTAGCTCATTCAGCAACAGAGATAATCACGATCTTAGCTCTTTTAGCTAGAAATGCATTGAAAACAGTGTGCGTCTTATCATTGAGGTTGTCTTGTTAGGAAAAGGGGTTAGGAGACAAAGTAACGGTGTTCCTACATGAAGTTAGTGAGTCTCTCTTAGATTAGAGTTGCATAGCGGTCCTAGCTCATTCAGCAACAGAGATAATCACGATCTTAGCTCTTTTAGCAAGAAATGCATGGAATACAGTGTGCGTCTTATCATTGAGGTTGTCTTGTTAGGAAAATGAGTTAGGAGACAAAGTAACGGTGTTCCTACATGAAGTTAGTGAGTCTCTCTTAGATTAGAGTTGAATAGCGTCCTTGCTCATTCAGCAACAGAGATAATCACGATCTTAGCTCTTTTAGCAAGTAATGCTTGGAAAACAGTGTGCGCCTTATCATTGAGGTTGTCTTGTTAGGAAAATGAGTTAGGAGACAAAATAACGGTGTTCCTACATGAAAATAGTGAGTCTCTCTTAGATTAGAGTTCAATAGCGTCCTAGCTCATTCAGCAACAGAGATAATCACGATCTTAGCTCTTTTAGCTAGAAATGCATGGAAAACAGTGTGCGTCTTATCATTGAGGTTGTCTTGTTAGGAAAAGGAGTTAGGAGACAAAGTAACGGTGTTCCTACATGAAGTTAGTGAGTCTCTCTTAGATTAGAGTTGCATAGCGTCCTAGCTCATTCAGCAACAGAGATAATCACGATCTTAGCTCTTTTAGCTAGAAATGCATTGAAAACAGTGTGCGTCTTATCATTGAGGTTGTCTTGTTAGGAAAATGAGTTAGTAAACAAAATAACGGTGTTCCTACATGAAAATAGTGAGTCTCTCTTAGATTAGAGTTCAATAGCGTCCTAGCTCATTCAGCAACAGAGATAATCACGATCTTAGCTCTTTTAGCTAGAAATGCATGGAAAACATTGTGCGTCTTATCATTGAGGTTGTCTTGTTAGGAAAAGGAGTTAGGAGACAAAGTAACGGTGTTCCTACATGAAGTTAGTGAGTCTCTCTTAGATTAGAGTTGCATAGCGTCCTAGCTCATTCAGCAACAGAGATAATCACGATCTTAGCTCTTTTAGCAAGAAATGCATGGAATACAGTGTGCGTCTTATCATTGAGGTTGTCTTGTTAGGAAAATGAGTTAGGAGACAAAGTAACGGTGTTCCTACATGAAGTTAGTATGTCTCTCTTAGATTAGAGTTGAATAGCGTCCTAGCTCATTCAGCAACAGAGATAATCACGATCTTAGCTCTTTTAGTAAGAAATTCTTGGAAAACAGTGTGCGTCTTATCATTGAGGTTGTCTTGTTAGGAAAATGAGTTAGGAGACAAAGTAACGGTGTTCCTACATGAAGTTAGTGAGTCTCTCTTAGATTAGAGTTGCATAGCGTCCTAGCTCATTCAGCAACAGAGATAATCACGATCTTAGCTCTATTAGCAAGAAATGCATGGAATACAGTGTGCGTCTTATCATTGAGGTTGTCTTGTTAGGAAAATGAGTTAGGAGACAAAATAACGGTGTTCCTACATGAAGTTAGTGAGTCTCTCTTAGATTAGAGTTGAATAGCGTCCTTGCTCATTCAGCAACAGAGATAATCACGATCTTAGCTCTTTTAGTAAGAAATGCTTGGAAAACAGTGTGCGTCTTATCATTGAGGTTGTCTTGTTAGGAAAATGAGTTAGGAAACAAAATAACGGTGTTCCTACATGAAAATAGTGAGTCTCTCTTAGATTAGAGTTCAATAGCGTCCTAGCTCATTCAGCAACAGAGATAATCACGATCTTAGCTCTTTTAGCTAGAAATGCATGGAAAACAGTGTGCGTCTTATCATTGAGGTTGTCTTGTTAGGAAAATGAGTTAGGAGACAAAGTAACGGTGTTCCTACATGAAGTTAGTGAGTCTCTCTTAGATTAGAGTTGCATAGCGTCCTAGCTCATTCAGCAACAGAGATAATCACGATCTTAGCTCTTTTAGCTAGAAATGCATTGAAAACAGTGTGCGTCTTATCATTGAGGTTGTCTTGTTAGGAAAATGAGTTAGGAGACAAAATAACGGTGTTCCTACATGAATATAGTGAGTCTCTCTTAGATTAGAGTTCAATAGCGTCCTAGCTCATTCAGCAACAGAGATAATCACGATCTTAGCTCTTTTAGCAAGAAATGCATGGAATACAGTGTGCGTCTTATCATTGAGGTTGTCTTGTTAGGAAAATGAGTTAGGAGACAAAGTAACGGTGTTCCTACATGAAGTTAGTATGTCTCTCTTAGATTAGAGTTGAATAGCGTCCTTGCTCATTCAGCAACAGAGATAATCACGATCTTAGCTCTTTTAGTAAGAAATGCTTGGAAAACAGTGTGCGTCTTATCATTGAGGTTGTCTTGTTAGGAAAAGGAGTTAGGAGACAAAATAACGGTGTTTCTACATTAAGTAAGTGTGTCTCTTTTAGATCGGAGTAGAATATCCCCCTAGCTCATTCAGCAACAGAGATAATCACGATCTTAGCTCTTTTAGCTAGAAATGCATGGAAAACAGTGTGCGTCTTATCATTGAGGTTGTCTTGTTAGGAAAATGAGTTAGGAGACAAAGTAACGGTGTTCCTACATGAAGTTAGTGAGTCTCTCTTAGATTAGAGTTGCATAGCGTCCTAGCTCATTCAGCAACAGAGATCATCACGATCTTAGCTCTTTTAGCTAGAAATGCATTGAAAACAGTGTGCGTCTTATCATTGAGGTTGTCTTGTTAGGAAAATGAGTTAGGAGAAAAAGTAACGGTGTTCCTACATGAAGTTAGTGAGTCTCTCTTAGATTAGAGTTGAATAGCGTCCTAGCTCATTCAGCAACAGAGATAATCACGATCTTAGCTCTTTTGGCTAGAAATGCTTGGAAAACAGTGTGCGTCTTATCATTGAGGTTGTCTTGTTAGGAAAATGAGTTAGGAAACAAAATAACGGTGTTCCTACATGAAAATAGTGAGTCTCTCTTAGATTAGAGTTCAATAGCGTCCTAGCTCATTCAGCAACAGAGATAATCACGATCTTAGCTCTTTTAGCTAGAAATGCATGGAAAACAGTGTGCGTCTTATCATTGAGGTTGTCTTGTTAGGAAAATGAGTTAGGAGACAAAATTACGGTGTTTCTACATGAAGTTAGTGAGTCTCTCTTAGATTAGAGTTAAATACCGTCCTTGCTCATTCAGCAACAGAGATAATCACGATCTTAGCTCTTTTAGCTAGAAATGCATGGAAAACAGTGTGCGTCTTATCATTGAGGTTGTCTTGTTAGGAAAAGGAGTTAGGAGACAAAGTAACGGTGTTCCTACATGAAGTTAGTGAGTCTCTCTTAGATTAGAGTTGCATAGCGTCCTAGCTCATTCAGCAACAGAGATAATCACGATCTTAGCTCTTTTAGCAAGAAATGCATGGAATAGAGTGTGCTTCTTATCATTGAGGTTGTCTTGTTAGGAAAATGAGTTAGGAGACAAAGTAACGGTGTTCCTACATGAAGTTAGTATGTCTCTCTTAGATTAGAGTTGAATAGCGTCCTTGCTCATTCAGCAACAGAGATAATCACGATCTTAGCTCTTTTAGTAAGAAATGCTTGGAAAACAGTGTGCGTCTTATCATTGAGGTTGTCTTGTTAGGAAAAGGAGTTAGGAGACAAAATAACGGTGTTTCTACATTAAGTAAGTGTGTCTCTTTTAGATCGGAGTAGAATATCCCCCTAGCTCATTCAGCAACAGAGATAATCACGATCTTAGCTCTTTTAGCTAGAAATGCATGGAAAACAGTGTGCGTCTTATCATTGAGGTTGTCTTGTTAGGAAAATGAGTTAGGAGACAAAGTAACGGTGTTCCTACATGAAGTTAGTGAGTCTCTCTTAGATTAGAGTTGCATAGCGTCCTAGCTCATTCAGCAACAGAGATCATCACGATCTTAGCTCTTTTAGCTAGAAATGCATTGAAAACAGTGTGCGTCTTATCATTGAGGTTGTCTTGTTAGGAAAATGAGTTAGGAGACAAAGTAACGGTGTTCCTACATGAAGTTAGTGAGTCTCTCTTAGATTAGAGTTGAATAGCGTCCTAGCTCATTCAGCAACAGAGATAATCACGATCTTAGCTCTTTTGGCTAGAAATGCTTGGAAAACAGTGTGCGTCTTATCATTGAGGTTGTCTTGTTAGGAAAATGAGTTAGGAAACAAAATAACGGTGTTCCTACATGAAAATAGTGAGTCTCTCTTAGATTAGAGTTCAATAGCGTCCTAGCTCATTCAGCAACAGAGATAATCACGATCTTAGCTCTTTTAGCTAGAAATGCATGGAAAACAGTGTGCGTCTTATCATTGAGGTTGTCTTGTTAGGAAAATGAGTTAGGAGACAAAGTAACGGTGTTCCTACATGAAGTTAGTGAGTCTCTCTTAGATTAGAGTTGCATAGCGTCCTAGCTCATTCAGCAACAGAGATAATCACGATCTTAGCTCTATTAGCAAGAAATGCATGGAATACAGTGTGCGTCTTATCATTGAGGTTGTCTTGTTAGGAAAATGAGTTAGGAGACAAAATAACGGTGTTTCTACATTAAGTAAGTGTGTCTCTCTTAGATTAGAGTTGAATAGCGTCCTTGCTCATTCAGCAACAGAGATAATCACGATCTTAGCTCTTTTAGTAAGAAATGCTTGGAAAACAGTGTGCGTCTTATCATTGAGGTTGTCTTGTTAGGAAAAGGAGTTAGGAGACAAAATAACGGTGTTTCTACATTAAGTAAGTGTGTCTCTTTTAGATCGGAGTAGAATATCCCCCTAGCTCATTCAGCAACAGAGATAATCACGATCTTAGCTCTTTTAGCTAGAAATGCATGGAAAACAGTGTGCGTCTTATCATTGAGGTTGTCTTGTTAGGAAAATGAGTTAGGAGACAAAGTAACGGTGTTCCTACATGAAGTTAGTGAGTCTCTCTTAGATTAGAGTTGCATAGCGTCCTAGCTAATTCAGCAACAGAGATCATCACGATCTTAGCTCTTTTAGCTAGAAATGCATTGAAAACAGTGTGCGTCTTATCATTGAGGTTGTCTTGTTAGGAAAATGAGTTAGGAGACAAAGTAACGGTGTTCCTACATGAAGTTAGTGAGTCTCTCTTAGATTAGAGTTGAATAGCGTCCTAGCTCATTCAGCAACAGAGATAATCACGATCTTAGCTCTTTTGGCTAGAAATGCTTGGAAAACAGTGTGCGTCTTATCATTGAGGTTGTCTTGTTAGGAAAATGAGTTAGGAAACAAAATAACGGTGTTCCTACATGAAAATAGTGAGTCTCTCTTAGATTAGAGTTCAATAGCGTCCTAGCTCATTCAGCAACAGAGATAATCACGATCTTAGCTCTTTTAGCTAGAAATGCATGGAAAACAGTGTGCGTCTTATCATTGAGGTTGTCTTGTTAGGAAAATGAGTTAGGAGACAAAGTAACGGTGTTCCTACATGAAGTTAGTGAGTCTCTCTTAGATTAGAGTTGCATAGCGTCCTAGCTCATTCAGCAACAGAGATAATCACGATCTTAGCTCTATTAGCAAGAAATGCATGGAATACAGTGTGCGTCTTATCATTGAGGTTGTCTTGTTAGGAAAATGAGTTAGGAGACAAAATAACGGTGTTTCTACATTAAGTAAGTGTGTCTCTCTTAGATTAGAGTTGAATAGCGTCCTTGCTCATTCAGCAACAGAGATAATCACGATCTTAGCTCTTTTAGTAAGAAATGCTTGGAAAACAGTGTGCGTCTTATCATTGAGGTTGTCTTGTTAGGAAAAGGAGTTAGGAGACAAAATAACGGTGTTTCTACATTAAGTAAGTGTGTCTCTTTTAGATCGGAGTAGAATATCCCCCTAGCTCATTCAGCAACAGAGATAATCACGATCTTAGCTCTTTTAGCTAGAAATGCATGGAAAACAGTGTGCGTCTTATCATTGAGGTTGTCTTGTTAGGAAAAGGAGTTAGGAGACAAAGTAACGGTGTTCCTACATGAAGTTAGTGAGTCTCTCTTAGATTAGAGTTGCATAGCGTCCTAGCTCATTCAGCAACAGAGATCATCACGATCTTAGCTCTTTTAGCTAGAAATGCATTGAAAACAGTGTGCGTCTTATCATTGAGGTTGTCTTGTTAGGAAAATGAGTTAGGAGACAAAGTAACGGTGTTCCTACATGAAGTTAGTGAGTCTCTCTTAGATTAGAGTTGAATAGCGTCCTAGCTCATTCAGCAACAGAGATAATCACGATCTTAGCTCTTTTGGCTAGAAATGCTTGGAAAACAGTGTGCGTCTTATCATTGAGGTTGTCTTGTTAGGAAAATGAGTTAGGAAACAAAATAACGGTGTTCCTACATGAAAATAGTGAGTCTCTCTTAGATTAGAGTTCAATAGCGTCCTAGCTCATTCAGCAACAGAGATAATCACGATCTTAGCTCTTTTAGCTAGAAATGCATGGAAAACAGTGTGCGTCTTATCATTGAGGTTGTCTTGTTAGGAAAATGAGTTAGGAGACAAAGTAACGGTGTTCCTACATGAAGTTAGTGAGTCTCTCTTAGATTAGAGTTGCATAGCGTCCTAGCTCATTCAGCAACAGAGATAATCACGATCTTAGCTCTATTAGCAAGAAATGCATGGAATACAGTGTGCGTCTTATCATTGAGGTTGTCTTGTTAGGAAAATGAGTTAGGAGACAAAATAACGGTGTTTCTACATTAAGTAAGTGTGTCTCTTTTAGATCGGAGTTGAATATCCCCCTAGCTCATTCAGCAACAGAGATAATCACGATCTTAGCTCTTTTAGCTAGAAATGCATGGAAAACAGTGTGCGTCTTATCATTGAGGTTGTCTTGTTAGGAAAAGGAGTTAGGAGACAAAGTAACGGTGTTCTTACATGAAGTTAGTGAGTCTCTCTTAGATTAGAGTTGCATAGCGTCCTAGCTCATTCAGCAACAGAGATAATCACGATCTTAGCTCTATTAGCAAGAAATGCATGGAATACAGTGTGCGTCTTATCATTGAGGTTGTCTTGTTAGGAAAATGAGTTAGGAGACAAAATTACGGTGTTTCTACATGAAGTTAGTGAGTCTCTCTTAGATTAGAGTTGAATACCGTCCTTGCTCATTCAGCAACAGAGATAATCACGATCTTAGCTCTTTTAGCTAGAAATGCATTGAAAACAGTGTGCGTCTTATCATTGAGGTTGTCTTGTTAGGAAAATGAGTTAGGAGACAAAATAACGGTGTTCCTACATGAATATAGTGAGTCTCTCTTAGATTAGAGTTCAATAGCGTCCTAGCTCATTCAGCAACAGAGATAATCACGATCTTAGCTCTTTTAGCTAGAAATGCATGGAAAACAGTGTGCGTCTTATCATTGAGGTTGTCTTGTTAGGAAAAGGAGTTAGGAGACAAAGTAACGGTGTTCCTACATGAAGTTAGTGAGTCTCTCTTAGATTAGAGTTGCATAGCGTCCTAGCTCATTCAGCAACAGAGATAATCACGATCTTAGCTCTTTTAGCAAGAAATGCATGGAATACAGTGTGCGTCTTATCATTGAGGTTGTCTTGTTAGGAAAATGAGTTAGGAGACAAAGTAACGGTGTTCCTACATGAAGTTAGTATGTCTCTCTTAGATTAGAGTTGAATAGCGTCCTTGCTCATTCAGCAACAGAGATAATCACGATCTTAGCTCTTTTAGTAAGAAATGCTTGGAAAACAGTGTGCGTCTTATCATTGAGGTTGTCTTGTTAGGAAAAGGAGTTAGGAGACAAAATAACGGTGTTTCTACATTAAGTAAGTGTGTCTCTTTTAGATCGGAGTAGAATATCCCCCTAGCTCATTCAGCAACAGAGATAATCACGATCTTAGCTCTTTTAGCTAGAAATGCATGGAAAACAGTGTGCGTCTTATCATTGAGGTTGTCTTGTTAGGAAAATGAGTTAGGAGACAAAGTAACGGTGTTCCTACATGAAGTTAGTGAGTCTCTCTTAGATTAGAGTTGCATAGCGTCCTAGCTCATTCAGCAACAGAGATCATCACGATCTTAGCTCTTTTAGCTAGAAATGCATTGAAAACAGTGTGCGTCTTATCATTGAGGTTGTCTTGTTAGGAAAATGAGTTAGGAGACAAAGTAACGGTGTTCCTACATGAAGTTAGTGAGTCTCTCTTAGATTAGAGTTGAATAGCGTCCTAGCTCATTCAGCAACAGAGATAATCACGATCTTAGCTCTTTTAGCTAGAAATGCATGGAAAACAGTGTGCGTCTTATCATTGAGGTTGTCTTGTTAGGAAAATGAGTTAGGAGACAAAGTAACGGTGTTCCTACATGAAGTTAGTGAGTCTCTCTTAGATTAGAGTTGCATAGCGTCCTAGCTCATTCAGCAACAGAGATAATCACGATCTTAGCTCTATTAGCAAGAAATGCATGGAAAACAGTGTGCGTCTTATCATTGAGGTTGTCTTGTTAGGAAAATGAGTTAGGAGACAAAATAACGGTGTTTCTACATTAAGTAAGTGTGTCTCTCTTAGATTAGAGTTGAATAGCGTCCTTGCTCATTCAGCAACAGAGATAATCACGATCTTAGCTCTTTTAGTAAGAAATGCTTGGAAAACAGTGTGCGTCTTATCATTGAGGTTGTCTTGTTAGGAAAAGGAGTTAGGAGACAAAATAACGGTGTTTCTACATTAAGTAAGTGTGTCTCTTTTAGATCGGAGTAGAATATCCCCCTAGCTCATTCAGCAACAGAGATAATCACGATCTTAGCTCTTTTAGCTAGAAATGCATGGAAAACAGTGTGCGTCTTATCATTGAGGTTGTCTTGTTAGGAAAATGAGTTAGGAGACAAAGTAACGGTGTTCCTACATGAAGTTAGTGAGTCTCTCTTAGATTAGAGTTGCATAGCGTCCTAGCTCATTCAGCAACAGAGATCCTCACGTTCTTAGCTCTTTTAGCTAGAAATGCATTGAAAACAGTGTGCGTCTTATCATTGTTGTCTTGTTAGGAAAATGAGTTAGGAGACAAAGTAACGGTGTTCCTACATGAAGTTAGTGAGTCTCTCTTAGATTAGAGTTGAATAGCGTCCTAGCTCATTCAGCAACAGAGATAATCACGATCTTAGCTCTTTTGGCTAGAAATGCTTGGAAAACAGTGTGCGTCTTATCATTGAGGTTGTCTTGTTAGGAAAATGAGTTAGGAAACAAAATAACGGTGTTCCTACATGAAAATAGTGAGTCTCTCTTAGATTAGAGTTCAATAGCGTCCTAGCTCATTCAGCAACAGAGATAATCACGATCTTAGCTCTTTTAGCTAGAAATGCATGGAAAACAGTGTGCGTCTTATCATTGAGGTTGTCTTGTTAGGAAAATGAGTTAGGAGACAAAGTAACGGTGTTCCTACATGAAGTTAGTGAGTCTCTCTTAGATTAGAGTTGCATAGCGTCCTAGCTCATTCAGCAACAGAGATAATCACGATCTTAGCTCTATTAGCAAGAAATGCATGGAATACAGTGTGCGTCTTATCATTGAGGTTGTCTTGTTAGGAAAATGAGTTAGGAGACAAAATAACGGTGTTTCTACATTAAGTAAGTGTGTCTCTTTTAGATCGGAGTTGAATATCCCCCTAGCTCATTCAGCAACAGAGATAATCACGATCTTAGCTCTTTTAGCTAGAAATGCATGGAAAACAGTGTGCGTCTTATCATTGAGGTTGTCTTGTTAGGAAAAGGAGTTAGGAGACAAAGTAACGGTGTTCTTACATGAAGTTAGTGAGTCTCTCTTAGATTAGAGTTGCATAGCGTCCTAGCTCATTCAGCAACAGAGATAATCACGATCTTAGCTCTATTAGCAAGAAATGCATGGAATACAGTGTGCGTCTTATCATTGAGGTTGTCTTGTTAGGAAAATGAGTTAGGAGACAAAATAACGGTGTTTCTACATTAGGTAAGTGTGTCTCTTTTAGATCGGAGTTGAATATCCCCCTAGCTCATTCAGCAACAGAGATAATCACGATCTTAGCTCTTTTAGCTAGAAATGCATGGAAAACAGTGTGCGTCTTATCATTGAGGTTGTCTTGTTAGGAAAAGGAGTTAGGAGACAAAGTAACGGTGTTCCTACATGAAGTTAGTGAGTCTCTCTTAGATTAGAGTTGCATAGCGTCCTAGCTCATTCAGCAACAGAGATAATCACGATCTTAGCTCTTTTAGCAAGAAATGCATGGAATACAGTGTGCGTCTTATCATTGAGGTTGTCTTGTTAGGAAAATGAGTTAGGAGACAAAGTAACGGTGTTCCTACATGAAGTTAGTGAGTCTCTCTTAGATTAGAGTTGAATAGCGTCCTTGCTCATTCAGCAACAGAGATAATCACGATCTTAGCTCTTTTAGTAAGAAATGCTTGGAAAACAGTGTGCGTCTTATCATTGAGGTTGTCTTGTTAGGAAAATGAGTTAGGAAACAAAATAACGGTGTTCCTACATGAAAATAGTGAGTCTCTCTTAGATTAGAGTTCAATAGCGTCCTAGCTCATTCAGCAACAGAGATAATCACGATCTTAGCTCTTTTAGCTAGAAATGCATTGAAAACAGTGTGCGTCTTATCATTGAGGTTGTCTTGTTAGGAAAAGGAGTTAGGAGACAAAGTAACGGTGTTCCTACATGAAGTTAGTTAGTTTCTCTTAGATTAGAGTTGCATAGCGTCCTAGCTCATTCAGCAACAGAGATAATCACGATCTTAGCTCTTTTAGCAAGAAATGCATGGAAAACAGTGTGCGTCTTATCATTGAGGTTGTCTTGTTAGGAAAATGAGTTAGGAGACAAAATTACGGTGTTTCTACATGAAGTTAGTGAGTCTCTCTTAGATTAGAGTTGAATACCGTCCTTGCTCATTCAGCAACAGAGATAATCACGATCTTAGCTCTTTTAGCTAGAAATGCATTGAAAACAGTGTGCGTCTTATCATTGAGGTTGTCTTGTTAGGAAAATGAGTTAGGAGACAAAATAACGGTGTTTCTACATTAAGTAAGTGTGTCTCTTTTAGATCGGAGTTGAATATCCCCCTAGCTCATTCAGCAACAGAGATAATCACGATCTTAGCTCTTTTAGCTAGAAATGCATTGAAAACAGTGTGCGTCTTATCATTGAGGTTGTCTTGTTAGGAAAAGGGGTTAGGAGACAAAGTAACGGTGTTCCTACATGAAGTTAGTGAGTCTCTCTTAGATTAGAGTTGCATAGCGGTCCTAGCTCATTCAGCAACAGAGATAATCACGATCTTAGCTCTTTTAGCAAGAAATGCATGGAATACAGTGTGCGTCTTATCATTGAGGTTGTCTTGTTAGGAAAATGAGTTAGGAGACAAAGTAACGGTGTTCCTACATGAAGTTAGTGAGTCTCTCTTAGATTAGAGTTGAATAGCGTCCTTGCTCATTCAGCAACAGAGATAATCACGATCTTAGCTCTTTTAGCAAGTAATGCTTGGAAAACAGTGTGCGCCTTATCATTGAGGTTGTCTTGTTAGGAAAATGAGTTAGGAGACAAAATAACGGTGTTCCTACATGAAAATAGTGAGTCTCTCTTAGATTAGAGTTCAATAGCGTCCTAGCTCATTCAGCAACAGAGATAATCACGATCTTAGCTCTTTTAGCTAGAAATGCATGGAAAACAGTGTGCGTCTTATCATTGAGGTTGTCTTGTTAGGAAAAGGAGTTAGGAGACAAAGTAACGGTGTTCCTACATGAAGTTAGTGAGTCTCTCTTAGATTAGAGTTGCATAGCGTCCTAGCTCATTCAGCAACAGAGATAATCACGATCTTAGCTCTTTTAGCAAGAAATGCATGGAATACAGTGTGCGTCTTATCATTGAGGTTGTCTTGTTAGGAAAATGAGTTAGGAGACAAAGTAACGGTGTTCCTACATGAAGTTAGTGAGTCTCTCTTAGATTAGAGTTGCATAGCGTCCTAGCTCATTCAGCAACAGAGATAATCACGATCTTAGCTCTTTTAGCAAGAAATGCATGGAATACAGTGTGCGTCTTATCATTGAGGTTGTCTTGTTAGGAAAATGAGTTAGGAGACAAAGTAACGGTGTTCCTACATGAAGTTAGTGAGTCTCCCTTAGATTAGAGTTGAATAGCGTCCTAGCTCATTCAGCAACAGAGATAATCACGACCTTAGCTCTTTTAGCTAGAAATGCTTGGAAAACAGTGTGCGTCTTATCATTGAGGTTGTCTTGTTAGGAAAATGAGTTAGGAAACAAAATAACGGTGTTCCTACATGAAAATAGTGAGTGTCTCTTAGATTAGAGTTCAATAGCGTCCTAGCTCATTCAGCAACAGAGATAATCACGATCTTAGCTCTTTTAGCTAGAAATGCATGGAAAACAGTGTGCGTCTTATCATTGAGGTTGTCTTGTTAGGAAAATGAGTTAGGAGACAAAATAACGGTGTTCCTACATGAAAATAGTGAGTCTCTCTTAGATTAGAGTTGAATACCGTCCTAGCTCATTCAGCAACAGAGATAATCACGATTTTAGTTTTTTTAGCAAGTAATGCTTGGAAAACAGTGTGCGCCTTATCATTGAGGTTGTCTTGTTAGGAAAATGAGTTAGGAGACAAAATAACGGTGTTCCTACATGAAGTTAGTTAGTCTCTCTTAGATTAGAGTTGAATAGCGTCCTAGCTCATTCAGCAACAGAGATAATCACGATGTTAGCTCTTTTAGCAAGAAATGCTTGGAAAACAGTGTGCGTCTTATCATTGAGGTTGTCTTGTTAGGAAAATGAGTTAGGAGACAAAATTACGGTGTTTCTACATGAAAATAGTGAGTCTCTCTTAGATTAGAGTTCAATAGCGTCCTTGCTCATTCAGCAACAGAGATAATCACGATCTTAGCTCTTTTAGCTAGAAATGCATTGAAAACAGTGTGCGTCTTATCATTGAGGTTGTCTTGTTAGGAAAATGAGTTAGTAAACAAAATAACGGTGTTCCTACATGAAAATAGTGAGTCTCTCTTAGATTAGAGTTCAATAGCGTCCTAGCTCATTCAGCAACAGAGATAATCACGATCTTAGCTCTTTTAGCTAGAAATGCATGGAAAACATTGTGCGTCTTATCATTGAGGTTGTCTTGTTAGGAAAAGGAGTTAGGAGACAAAGTAACGGTGTTCCTACATGAAGTTAGTGAGTCTCTCTTAGATTAGAGTTGCATAGCGTCCTAGCTCATTCAGCAACAGAGATAATCACGATCTTAGCTCTTTTAGCAAGAAATGCATGGAATACAGTGTGCGTCTTATCATTGAGGTTGTCTTGTTAGGAAAATGAGTTAGGAGACAAAGTAACGGTGTTCCTACATGAAGTTAGTATGTCTCTCTTAGATTAGAGTTGAATAGCGTCCTAGCTCATTCAGCAACAGAGATAATCACGATCTTAGCTCTTTTAGTAAGAAATTCTTGGAAAACAGTGTGCGTCTTATCATTGAGGTTGTCTTGTTAGGAAAAGGAGTTAGGAGACAAAGTAACGGTGTTCCTACATGAAGTTAGTGAGTCTCTCTTAGATTAGAGTTGAATAGCGTCCTAGCTCATTCAGCAACAGAGACAATCACGATCTTAGCTCTTTTAGCAAGAAATGCATTGAAAACAGTGTGCGTCTTATCATTGAGGTTGTCTTGTTAGGAAAATGAGTTAGGAGACAAAATTACGGTGTTTCTACATGAAAATAGTGAGTCTCTCTTAGATTAGAGTTCAATAGCGTCCTTGCTCATTCAGCAACAGAGATAATCACGATCTTAGCTCTTTTAGCTAGAAATGCATTGAAAACAGTGTGCGTCTTATCATTGAGGTTGTCTTGTTAGGAAAATGAGTTAGGAGACAAAGTAACGGTGTTCCTACATGAAGTTAGTGAGTCTCTCTTAGATTAGAGTTGCATAGCGTCCTAGCTCATTCAGCAACAGAGATAATCACGATCTTAGCTCTTTTAGCAAGAAATGCATGGAATACAGTGTGCGTCTTATCATTGAGGTTGTCTTGTTAGGAAAATGAGTTAGGAGACAAAGTAACGGTGTTCCTACATGAAGTTAGTATGTCTCTCTTAGATTAGAGTTGCATAGCGTCCTAGCTCATTCAGCAACAGAGATAATCACGATCTTAGCTCTTTTAGCAAGAAATGCATGGAATACAGTGTGCGTCTTATCATTGAGGTTGTCTTGTTAGGAAAATGAGTTAGGAGACAAAATAACGGTGTTTCTACATTAAGTAAGTGTGTCTCTTTTAGATCGGAGTTGAATATCCCCCTAGCTCATTCAGCAACAGAGATAATCACGATCTTAGCTCTTTTAGCTAGAAATGCATGGAAAACAGTGTGCGTCTTATCATTGAGGTTGTCTTGTTAGGAAAAGGAGTTAGGAGACAAAGTAACGGTGTTCCTACATGAAGTTAGTGAGTCTCTCTTAGATTAGAGTTGCATAGCGTCCTAGCTCATTCAGCAACAGAGATAATCACGATCTTAGCTCTTTTAGCAAGAAATGCATGGAATACAGTGTGCGTCTTATCATTGAGGTTGTCTTGTTAGGAAAATGAGTTAGGAGACAAAGTAACGGTGTTCCTACATGAAGTTAGTGAGTCTCTCTTAGATTAGAGTTGAATAGCGTCCTTGCTCATTCAGCAACAGAGATAATCACGATCTTAGCTCTTTTAGTAAGAAATGCTTGGAAAACAGTGTGCGTCTTATCATTGAGGTTGTCTTGTTAGGAAAATGAGTTAGGAAACAAAATAACGGTGTTCCTACATGAAAATAGTGAGTCTCTCTTAGATTAGAGTTCAATAGCGTCCTAGCTCATTCAGCAACAGAGATAATCACGATCTTAGCTCTTTTAGCTAGAAATGCATTGAAAACAGTGTGCGTCTTATCATTGAGGTTGTCTTGTTAGGAAAAGGAGTTAGGAGACAAAGTAACGGTGTTCCTACATGAAGTTAGTTAGTTTCTCTTAGATTAGAGTTGCATAGCGTCCTAGCTCATTCAGCAACAGAGATAATCACGATCTTAGCTCTTTTAGCAAGAAATGCATGGAAAACAGTGTGCGTCTTATCATTGAGGTTGTCTTGTTAGGAAAATGAGTTAGGAGACAAAATTACGGTGTTTCTACATGAAGTTAGTGAGTCTCTCTTAGATTAGAGTTGAATACCGTCCTTGCTCATTCAGCAACAGAGATAATCACGATCTTAGCTCTTTTAGCTAGAAATGCATTGAAAACAGTGTGCGTCTTATCATTGAGGTTGTCTTGTTAGGAAAATGAGTTAGGAGACAAAATAACGGTGTTTCTACATTAAGTAAGTGTGTCTCTTTTAGATCGGAGTTGAATATCCCCCTAGCTCATTCAGCAACAGAGATAATCACGATCTTAGCTCTTTTAGCTAGAAATGCATTGAAAACAGTGTGCGTCTTATCATTGAGGTTGTCTTGTTAGGAAAAGGGGTTAGGAGACAAAGTAACGGTGTTCCTACATGAAGTTAGTGAGTCTCTCTTAGATTAGAGTTGCATAGCGGTCCTAGCTCATTCAGCAACAGAGATAATCACGATCTTAGCTCTTTTAGCAAGAAATGCATGGAATACAGTGTGCGTCTTATCATTGAGGTTGTCTTGTTAGGAAAATGAGTTAGGAGACAAAGTAACGGTGTTCCTACATGAAGTTAGTGAGTCTCTCTTAGATTAGAGTTGAATAGCGTCCTTGCTCATTCAGCAACAGAGATAATCACGATCTTAGCTCTTTTAGCAAGTAATGCTTGGAAAACAGTGTGCGCCTTATCATTGAGGTTGTCTTGTTAGGAAAATGAGTTAGGAGACAAAATAACGGTGTTCCTACATGAAAATAGTGAGTCTCTCTTAGATTAGAGTTCAATAGCGTCCTAGCTCATTCAGCAACAGAGATAATCACGATCTTAGCTCTTTTAGCTAGAAATGCATGGAAAACAGTGTGCGTCTTATCATTGAGGTTGTCTTGTTAGGAAAAGGAGTTAGGAGACAAAGTAACGGTGTTCCTACATGAAGTTAGTGAGTCTCTCTTAGATTAGAGTTGCATAGCGTCCTAGCTCATTCAGCAACAGAGATAATCACGATCTTAGCTCTTTTAGCTAGAAATGCATTGAAAACAGTGTGCGTCTTATCATTGAGGTTGTCTTGTTAGGAAAATGAGTTAGTAAACAAAATAACGGTGTTCCTACATGAAAATAGTGAGTCTCTCTTAGATTAGAGTTCAATAGCGTCCTAGCTCATTCAGCAACAGAGATAATCACGATCTTAGCTCTTTTAGCTAGAAATGCATGGAAAACATTGTGCGTCTTATCATTGAGGTTGTCTTGTTAGGAAAAGGAGTTAGGAGACAAAGTAACGGTGTTCCTACATGAAGTTAGTGAGTCTCTCTTAGATTAGAGTTGCATAGCGTCCTAGCTCATTCAGCAACAGAGATAATCACGATCTTAGCTCTTTTAGCAAGAAATGCATGGAATACAGTGTGCGTCTTATCATTGAGGTTGTCTTGTTAGGAAAATGAGTTAGGAGACAAAGTAACGGTGTTCCTACATGAAGTTAGTATGTCTCTCTTAGATTAGAGTTGAATAGCGTCCTAGCTCATTCAGCAACAGAGATAATCACGATCTTAGCTCTTTTAGTAAGAAATTCTTGGAAAACAGTGTGCGTCTTATCATTGAGGTTGTCTTGTTAGGAAAATGAGTTAGGAGACAAAGTAACGGTGTTCCTACATGAAGTTAGTGAGTCTCTCTTAGATTAGAGTTGCATAGCGTCCTAGCTCATTCAGCAACAGAGATAATCACGATCTTAGCTCTATTAGCAAGAAATGCATGGAATACAGTGTGCGTCTTATCATTGAGGTTGTCTTGTTAGGAAAATGAGTTAGGAGACAAAATAACGGTGTTTCTACATGAAGTTAGTGAGTCTCTCTTAGATTAGAGTTGAATAGCGTCCGAGATCATACAGCAACAGAGACAATCACGATCTTAGCTCTTTTAGCAAGAAATGCTTTGAAAACAGTGTGCGTCTTATCATTGAGGTTGTCTTGTTAGGAAAATGAGTTAGGAGACAAAATAACGGTGTTCCTACATGAAAATAATGAGTCGCTCTTAGAATAGAGTCGAATAGCGTCCTAGCTCATTCAGCAACAGAGACAATCACGATCTTAGCTCTTTTAGCAAGAAATGCATGGAAAACAGTGTGCGTCTTATCATTGAGGTTGTCTTGTTAGGAAAAGGAGTTAGGAGACAAAGTAACGGTGTTCCTACATGAAGTTAGTGAGTCTCTCTTAGATTAGAGTTGAATAGCGTCCTAACTCATTCAGCAACAGAGATAATCACGATTTTAGCTCTTTTAGCAAGTAATGCTTGGAAAACAGTGTGCGCCTTATCATTGAGGTTGTCTTGTTAGGAAAATGAGTTAGGAGACAAAATAACGGTGTTCCTACATGAAGTTAGTTAGTCTCTCTTAGATTAGAGTTCAATAGCGTCCTAGCTCATTCAGCAACAGAGATAATCACGATCTTAGCTCTTTTAGCTAGAAATGCATTGAAAACAGTGTGCGTCTTATCATTGAGGTTGTCTTGTTAGGAAAAGGAGTTAGGAGACAAAGTAACGGTGTTCCTACATGAAGTTAGTTAGTTTCTCTTAGATTAGAGTTGCATAGCGTCCTAGCTCATTCAGCAACAGAGATAATCACGATCTTAGCTCTTTTAGCAAGAAATGCATGGAAAACAGTGTGCGTCTTATCATTGAGGTTGTCTTGTTAGGAAAATGAGTTAGGAGACAAAATTACGGTGTTTCTACATGAAGTTAGTGAGTCTCTCTTAGATTAGAGTTGAATACCGTCCTTGCTCATTCAGCAACAGAGATAATCACGATCTTAGCTCTTTTAGCTAGAAATGCATTGAAAACAGTGTGCGTCTTATCATTGAGGTTGTCTTGTTAGGAAAATGAGTTAGGAGACAAAATAACGGTGTTTCTACATTAAGTAAGTGTGTCTCTTTTAGATCGGAGTTGAATATCCCCCTAGCTCATTCAGCAACAGAGATAATCACGATCTTAGCTCTTTTAGCTAGAAATGCATGGAAAACAGTGTGCGTCTTATCATTGAGGTTGTCTTGTTAGGAAAAGGAGTTAGGAGACAAAGTAACGGTGTTCTTACATGAAGTTAGTGAGTCTCTCTTAGATTAGAGTTGCATAGCGTCCTAGCTCATTCAGCAACAGAGATAATCACGATCTTAGCTCTATTAGCAAGAAATGCATGGAATACAGTGTGCGTCTTATCATTGAGGTTGTCTTGTTAGGAAAATGAGTTAGGAGACAAAATAACGGTGTTTCTACATTAAGTAAGTGTGTCTCTTTTAGATCGGAGTTGAATATCCCCCTAGCTCATTCAGCAACAGAGATAATCACGATCTTAGCTCTTTTAGCTAGAAATGCATGGAAAACAGTGTGCGTCTTATCATTGAGGTTGTCTTGTTAGGAAAAGGAGTTAGGAGACAAAGTAACGGTGTTCCTACATGAAGTTAGTGAGTCTCTCTTAGATTAGAGTTGAATAGCGTCCTTGCTCATTCAGCAACAGAGATAATCACGATCTTAGCTCTTTTAGTAAGAAATGCTTGGAAAACAGTGTGCGTCTTATCATTGAGGTTGTCTTGTTAGGAAAATGAGTTAGGAAACAAAATAACGGTGTTCCTACATGAAAATAGTGAGTCTCTCTTAGATTAGAGTTCAATAGCGTCCTAGCTCATTCAGCAACAGAGATAATCACGATCTTAGCTCTTTTAGCTAGAAATGCATTGAAAACAGTGTGCGTCTTATCATTGAGGTTGTCTTGTTAGGAAAAGGAGTTAGGAGACAAAGTAACGGTGTTCCTACATGAAGTTAGTTAGTTTCTCTTAGATTAGAGTTGCATAGCGTCCTAGCTCATTCAGCAACAGAGATAATCACGATCTTAGCTCTTTTAGCAAGAAATGCATGGAAAACAGTGTGCGTCTTATCATTGAGGTTGTCTTGTTAGGAAAATGAGTTAGGAGACAAAATTACGGTGTTTCTACATGAAGTTAGTGAGTCTCTCTTAGATTAGAGTTGAATACCGTCCTTGCTCATTCAGCAACAGAGATAATCACGATCTTAGCTCTTTTAGCTAGAAATGCATTGAAAACAGTGTGCGTCTTATCATTGAGGTTGTCTTGTTAGGAAAAGGGGTTAGGAGACAAAGTAACGGTGTTCCTACATGAAGTTAGTGAGTCTCTCTTAGATTAGAGTTGCATAGCGGTCCTAGCTCATTCAGCAACAGAGATAATCACGATCTTAGCTCTTTTAGCAAGAAATGCATGGAATACAGTGTGCGTCTTATCATTGAGGTTGTCTTGTTAGGAAAATGAGTTAGGAGACAAAGTAACGGTGTTCCTACATGAAGTTAGTGAGTCTCTCTTAGATTAGAGTTGAATAGCGTCCTTGCTCATTCAGCAACAGAGATAATCACGATCTTAGCTCTTTTAGCAAGTAATGCTTGGAAAACAGTGTGCGCCTTATCATTGAGGTTGTCTTGTTAGGAAAATGAGTTAGGAGACAAAATAACGGTGTTCCTACATGAAAATAGTGAGTCTCTCTTAGATTAGAGTTCAATAGCGTCCTAGCTCATTCAGCAACAGAGATAATCACGATCTTAGCTCTTTTAGCTAGAAATGCATGGAAAACAGTGTGCGTCTTATCATTGAGGTTGTCTTGTTAGGAAAAGGAGTTAGGAGACAAAGTAACGGTGTTCCTACATGAAGTTAGTGAGTCTCTCTTAGATTAGAGTTGCATAGCGTCCTAGCTCATTCAGCAACAGAGATAATCACGATCTTAGCTCTTTTAGCAAGAAATGCATGGAATACAGTGTGCGTCTTATCATTGAGGTTGTCTTGTTAGGAAAATGAGTTAGGAGACAAAGTAACGGTGTTCCTACATGAAGTTAGTGAGTCTCCCTTAGATTAGAGTTGAATAGCGTCCTAGCTCATTCAGCAACAGAGATAATCACGACCTTAGCTCTTTTAGCTAGAAATGCTTGGAAAACAGTGTGCGTCTTATCATTGAGGTTGTCTTGTTAGGAAAATGAGTTAGGAAACAAAATAACGGTGTTCCTACATGAAAATAGTGAGTGTCTCTTAGATTAGAGTTCAATAGCGTCCTAGCTCATTCAGCAACAGAGATAATCACGATCTTAGCTCTTTTAGCTAGAAATGCATGGAAAACAGTGTGCGTCTTATCATTGAGGTTGTCTTGTTAGGAAAATGAGTTAGGAGACAAAATAACGGTGTTCCTACATGAAAATAGTGAGTCTCTCTTAGATTAGAGTTGAATACCGTCCTAGCTCATTCAGCAACAGAGATAATCACGATTTTAGTTTTTTTAGCAAGTAATGCTTGGAAAACAGTGTGCGCCTTATCATTGAGGTTGTCTTGTTAGGAAAATGAGTTAGGAGACAAAATAACGGTGTTCCTACATGAAGTTAGTGAGTCTCTCTTAGATTAGAGTTGCATAGCGTCCTAGCTCATTCAGCAACAGAGATAATCACGATCTTAGCTCTTTTAGCAAGAAATGCATGGAATACAGTGTGCGTCTTATCATTGAGGTTGTCTTGTTAGGAAAATGAGTTAGGAGACAAAGTAACGGTGTTCCTACATGAAGTTAGTATGTCTCTCTTAGATTAGAGTTGAATAGCGTCCTAGCTCATTCAGCAACAGAGATAATCACGATCTTAGCTCTTTTAGTAAGAAATTCTTGGAAAACAGTGTGCGTCTTATCATTGAGGTTGTCTTGTTAGGAAAAGGAGTTAGGAGACAAAGTAACGGTGTTCCTACATGAAGTTAGTGAGTCTCTCTTAGATTAGAGTTGAATAGCGTCCTAGCTCATTCAGCAACAGAGACAATCACGATCTTAGCTCTTTTAGCAAGAAATGCATTGAAAACAGTGTGCGTCTTATCATTGAGGTTGTCTTGTTACGAAAATGAGTTAGGAGACAAAATAACGGTGTTCCTACATGAAGTTAGTTAGTCTCTCTTAGATTAGAGTTGAATAGCGTCCTAGCTCATTCAGCAACAGAGATAATCACGATGTTAGCTCTTTTAGCTAGAAATGCTTGGAAAACAGTGTGCGTCTTATCATTGAGGTTGTCTTGTTAGGAAAATGAGTTAGGAGACAAAATTACGGTGTTTCTACATGAAAATAGTGAGTCTCTCTTAGATTAGAGTTCAATAGCGTCCTTGCTCATTCAGCAACAGAGATAATCACGATCTTAGCTCTTTTAGCTAGAAATGCATTGAAAACAGTGTGCGTCTTATCATTGAGGTTGTCTTGTTAGGAAAATGAGTTAGGAAACAAAATAACGGTGTTCCTACATGAAAATAGTGAGTCTCTCTTAGATTAGAGTTCAATAGCGTCCTAGCTAATTCAGCAACAGAGATAATCACGATCTTAGCTCTTTTAGCTAGAAATGCATGGAAAACATTGTGCGTCTTATCATTGAGGTTGTCTTGTTAGGAAAAGGAGTTAGGAGACAAAGTAACGGTGTTCCTACATGAAGTTAGTGAGTCTCTCTTAGATTAGAGTTGCATAGCGTCCTAGCTCATTCAGCAACAGAGATAATCACGATCTTAGCTCTTTTAGCAAGAAATGCATGGAATACAGTGTGCGTCTTATCATTGAGGTTGTCTTGTTAGGAAAATGAGTTAGGAGACAAAGTAACGGTGTTCCTACATGAAGTTAGTATGTCTCTCTTAGATTAGAGTTGAATAGCGTCCTAGCTCATTCAGCAACAGAGATAATCACGATCTTAGCTCTTTTAGTAAGAAATTCTTGGAAAACAGTGTGCGTCTTATCATTGAGGTTGTCTTGTTAGGAAAAGGAGTTAGGAGACAAAGTAACGGTGTTCCTACATGAAGTTAGTGAGTCTCTCTTAGATTAGAGTTGAATAGCGTCCTAGCTCATTCAGCAACAGAGACAATCACGATCTTAGCTCTTTTAGCAAGAAATGCATTGAAAACAGTGTGCGTCTTATCATTGAGGTTGTCTTGTTAGGAAAATGAGTTAGGAGACAAAATTACGGTGTTTCTACATGAAAATAGTGAGTCTCTCTTAGATTAGAGTTCAATAGCGTCCTTGCTCATTCAGCAACAGAGATAATCACGATCTTAGCTCTTTTAGCTAGAAATGCATTGAAAACAGTGTGCGTCTTATCATTGAGGTTGTCTTGTTAGGAAAATGAGTTAGGAGACAAAGTAACGGTGTTCCTACATGAAGTTAGTGAGTCTCTCTTAGATTAGAGTTGCATAGCGTCCTAGCTCATTCAGCAACAGAGATAATCACGATCTTAGCTCTTTTAGCAAGAAATGCATGGAATACAGTGTGCGTCTTATCATTGAGGTTGTCTTGTTAGGAAAATGAGTTAGGAGACAAAGTAACGGTGTTCCTACATGAAGTTAGTATGTCTCTCTTAGATTAGAGTTGCATAGCGTCCTAGCTCATTCAGCAACAGAGATAATCACGATCTTAGCTCTTTTAGCAAGAAATGCATGGAATACAGTGTGCGTCTTATCATTGAGGTTGTCTTGTTAGGAAAATGAGTTAGGAGACAAAATAACGGTGTTTCTACATTAAGTAAGTGTGTCTCTTTTAGATCGGAGTTGAATATCCCCCTAGCTCATTCAGCAACAGAGATAATCACGATCTTAGCTCTTTTAGCTAGAAATGCATGGAAAACAGTGTGCGTCTTATCATTGAGGTTGTCTTGTTAGGAAAAGGAGTTAGGAGACAAAGTAACGGTGTTCCTACATGAAGTTAGTGAGTCTCTCTTAGATTAGAGTTGCATAGCGTCCTAGCTCATTCAGCAACAGAGATAATCACGATCTTAGCTCTTTTAGCAAGAAATGCATGGAATACAGTGTGCGTCTTATCATTGAGGTTGTCTTGTTAGGAAAATGAGTTAGGAGACAAAGTAACGGTGTTCCTACATGAAGTTAGTGAGTCTCTCTTAGATTAGAGTTGAATAGCGTCCTTGCTCATTCAGCAACAGAGATAATCACGATCTTAGCTCTTTTAGTAAGAAATGCTTGGAAAACAGTGTGCGTCTTATCATTGAGGTTGTCTTGTTAGGAAAATGAGTTAGGAAACAAAATAACGGTGTTCCTACATGAAAATAGTGAGTCTCTCTTAGATTAGAGTTCAATAGCGTCCTAGCTCATTCAGCAACAGAGATAATCACGATCTTAGCTCTTTTAGCTAGAAATGCATTGAAAACAGTGTGCGTCTTATCATTGAGGTTGTCTTGTTAGGAAAAGGAGTTAGGAGACAAAGTAACGGTGTTCCTACATGAAGTTAGTTAGTTTCTCTTAGATTAGAGTTGCATAGCGTCCTAGCTCATTCAGCAACAGAGATAATCACGATCTTAGCTCTTTTAGCAAGAAATGCATGGAAAACAGTGTGCGTCTTATCATTGAGGTTGTCTTGTTAGGAAAATGAGTTAGGAGACAAAATTACGGTGTTTCTACATGAAGTTAGTGAGTCTCTCTTAGATTAGAGTTGAATACCGTCCTTGCTCATTCAGCAACAGAGATAATCACGATCTTAGCTCTTTTAGCTAGAAATGCATTGAAAACAGTGTGCGTCTTATCATTGAGGTTGTCTTGTTAGGAAAATGAGTTAGGAGACAAAATAACGGTGTTTCTACATTAAGTAAGTGTGTCTCTTTTAGATCGGAGTTGAATATCCCCCTAGCTCATTCAGCAACAGAGATAATCACGATCTTAGCTCTTTTAGCTAGAAATGCATTGAAAACAGTGTGCGTCTTATCATTGAGGTTGTCTTGTTAGGAAAAGGGGTTAGGAGACAAAGTAACGGTGTTCCTACATGAAGTTAGTGAGTCTCTCTTAGATTAGAGTTGCATAGCGGTCCTAGCTCATTCAGCAACAGAGATAATCACGATCTTAGCTCTTTTAGCAAGAAATGCATGGAATACAGTGTGCGTCTTATCATTGAGGTTGTCTTGTTAGGAAAATGAGTTAGGAGACAAAGTAACGGTGTTCCTACATGAAGTTAGTGAGTCTCTCTTAGATTAGAGTTGAATAGCGTCCTTGCTCATTCAGCAACAGAGATAATCACGATCTTAGCTCTTTTAGCAAGTAATGCTTGGAAAACAGTGTGCGCCTTATCATTGAGGTTGTCTTGTTAGGAAAATGAGTTAGGAGACAAAATAACGGTGTTCCTACATGAAAATAGTGAGTCTCTCTTAGATTAGAGTTCAATAGCGTCCTAGCTCATTCAGCAACAGAGATAATCACGATCTTAGCTCTTTTAGCTAGAAATGCATGGAAAACAGTGTGCGTCTTATCATTGAGGTTGTCTTGTTAGGAAAAGGAGTTAGGAGACAAAGTAACGGTGTTCCTACATGAAGTTAGTGAGTCTCTCTTAGATTAGAGTTGCATAGCGTCCTAGCTCATTCAGCAACAGAGATAATCACGATCTTAGCTCTTTTAGCTAGAAATGCATTGAAAACAGTGTGCGTCTTATCATTGAGGTTGTCTTGTTAGGAAAATGAGTTAGTAAACAAAATAACGGTGTTCCTACATGAAAATAGTGAGTCTCTCTTAGATTAGAGTTCAATAGCGTCCTAGCTCATTCAGCAACAGAGATAATCACGATCTTAGCTCTTTTAGCTAGAAATGCATGGAAAACATTGTGCGTCTTATCATTGAGGTTGTCTTGTTAGGAAAAGGAGTTAGGAGACAAAGTAACGGTGTTCCTACATGAAGTTAGTGAGTCTCTCTTAGATTAGAGTTGCATAGCGTCCTAGCTCATTCAGCAACAGAGATAATCACGATCTTAGCTCTTTTAGCAAGAAATGCATGGAATACAGTGTGCGTCTTATCATTGAGGTTGTCTTGTTAGGAAAATGAGTTAGGAGACAAAGTAACGGTGTTCCTACATGAAGTTAGTATGTCTCTCTTAGATTAGAGTTGAATAGCGTCCTAGCTCATTCAGCAACAGAGATAATCACGATCTTAGCTCTTTTAGTAAGAAATTCTTGGAAAACAGTGTGCGTCTTATCATTGAGGTTGTCTTGTTAGGAAAATGAGTTAGGAGACAAAGTAACGGTGTTCCTACATGAAGTTAGTGAGTCTCTCTTAGATTAGAGTTGCATAGCGTCCTAGCTCATTCAGCAACAGAGATAATCACGATCTTAGCTCTATTAGCAAGAAATGCATGGAATACAGTGTGCGTCTTATCATTGAGGTTGTCTTGTTAGGAAAATGAGTTAGGAGACAAAATAACGGTGTTTCTACATGAAGTTAGTGAGTCTCTCTTAGATTAGAGTTGAATAGCGTCCGAGATCATACAGCAACAGAGACAATCACGATCTTAGCTCTTTTAGCAAGAAATGCTTTGAAAACAGTGTGCGTCTTATCATTGAGGTTGTCTTGTTAGGAAAATGAGTTAGGAGACAAAATAACGGTGTTCCTACATGAAAATAATGAGTCGCTCTTAGAATAGAGTCGAATAGCGTCCTAGCTCATTCAGCAACAGAGACAATCACGATCTTAGCTCTTTTAGCAAGAAATGCATGGAAAACAGTGTGCGTCTTATCATTGAGGTTGTCTTGTTAGGAAAAGGAGTTAGGAGACAAAGTAACGGTGTTCCTACATGAAGTTAGTGAGTCTCTCTTAGATTAGAGTTGAATAGCGTCCTAACTCATTCAGCAACAGAGATAATCACGATTTTAGCTCTTTTAGCAAGTAATGCTTGGAAAACAGTGTGCGCCTTATCATTGAGGTTGTCTTGTTAGGAAAATGAGTTAGGAGACAAAATAACGGTGTTCCTACATGAAGTTAGTTAGTCTCTCTTAGATTAGAGTTCAATAGCGTCCTAGCTCATTCAGCAACAGAGATAATCACGATCTTAGCTCTTTTAGCTAGAAATGCATTGAAAACAGTGTGCGTCTTATCATTGAGGTTGTCTTGTTAGGAAAAGGAGTTAGGAGACAAAGTAACGGTGTTCCTACATGAAGTTAGTTAGTTTCTCTTAGATTAGAGTTGCATAGCGTCCTAGCTCATTCAGCAACAGAGATAATCACGATCTTAGCTCTTTTAGCAAGAAATGCATGGAAAACAGTGTGCGTCTTATCATTGAGGTTGTCTTGTTAGGAAAATGAGTTAGGAGACAAAATTACGGTGTTTCTACATGAAGTTAGTGAGTCTCTCTTAGATTAGAGTTGAATACCGTCCTTGCTCATTCAGCAACAGAGATAATCACGATCTTAGCTCTTTTAGCTAGAAATGCATTGAAAACAGTGTGCGTCTTATCATTGAGGTTGTCTTGTTAGGAAAATGAGTTAGGAGACAAAATAACGGTGTTTCTACATTAAGTAAGTGTGTCTCTTTTAGATCGGAGTTGAATATCCCCCTAGCTCATTCAGCAACAGAGATAATCACGATCTTAGCTCTTTTAGCTAGAAATGCATGGAAAACAGTGTGCGTCTTATCATTGAGGTTGTCTTGTTAGGAAAAGGAGTTAGGAGACAAAGTAACGGTGTTCTTACATAAAGTTAGTGAGTCTCTCTTAGATTAGAGTTGCATAGCGTCCTAGCTCATTCAGCAACAGAGATAATCACGATCTTAGCTCTATTAGCAAGAAATGCATGGAATACAGTGTGCGTCTTATCATTGAGGTTGTCTTGTTAGGAAAATGAGTTAGGAGACAAAATAACGGTGTTTCTACATTAAGTAAGTGTGTCTCTTTTAGATCGGAGTTGAATATCCCCCTAGCTCATTCAGCAACAGAGATAATCACGATCTTAGCTCTTTTAGCTAGAAATGCATGGAAAACAGTGTGCGTCTTATCATTGAGGTTGTCTTGTTAGGAAAAGGAGTTAGGAGACAAAGTAACGGTGTTCCTACATGAAGTTAGTGAGTCTCTCTTAGATTAGAGTTGAATAGCGTCCTTGCTCATTCAGCAACAGAGATAATCACGATCTTAGCTCTTTTAGTAAGAAATGCTTGGAAAACAGTGTGCGTCTTATCATTGAGGTTGTCTTGTTAGGAAAATGAGTTAGGAAACAAAATAACGGTGTTCCTACATGAAAATAGTGAGTCTCTCTTAGATTAGAGTTCAATAGCGTCCTAGCTCATTCAGCAACAGAGATAATCACGATCTTAGCTCTTTTAGCTAGAAATGCATTGAAAACAGTGTGCGTCTTATCATTGAGGTTGTCTTGTTAGGAAAATGAGTTAGGAGACAAAGTAACGGTGTTCCTACATGAAGTTAGTTAGTTTCTCTTAGATTAGAGTTGCATAGCGTCCTAGCTCATTCAGCAACAGAGATAATCACGATCTTAGCTCTTTTAGCAAGAAATGCATGGAAAACAGTGTGCGTCTTATCATTGAGGTTGTCTTGTTAGGAAAATGAGTTAGGAGACAAAATTACGGTGTTTCTACATGAAGTTAGTGAGTCTCTCTTAGATTAGAGTTGAATACCGTCCTTGCTCATTCAGCAACAGAGATAATCACGATCTTAGCTCTTTTAGCTAGAAATGCATTGAAAACAGTGTGCGTCTTATCATTGAGGTTGTCTTGTTAGGAAAATGAGTTAGGAGACAAAATAACGGTGTTTCTACATTAAGTAAGTGTGTCTCTTTTAGATCGGAGTTGAATATCCCCCTAGCTCATTCAGCAACAGAGATAATCACGATCTTAGCTCTTTTAGCTAGAAATGCATTGAAAACAGTGTGCGTCTTATCATTGAGATTGTCTTGTTAGGAAAAGGGGTTAGGAGACAAAGTAACGGTGTTCCTACATGAAGTTAGTGAGTCTCTCTTAGATTAGAGTTGCATAGCGGTCCTAGCTCATTCAGCAACAGAGATAATCACGATCTTAGCTCTTTTAGCAAGAAATGCATGGAATACAGTGTGCGTCTTATCATTGAGGTTGTCTTGTTAGGAAAATGAGTTAGGAGACAAAGTAACGGTGTTCCTACATGAAGTTAGTGAGTCTCTCTTAGATTAGAGTTGAATAGCGTCCTTGCTCATTCAGCAACAGAGATAATCACGATCTTAGCTCTTTTAGCAAGTAATGCTTGGAAAACAGTGTGCGCCTTATCATTGAGGTTGTCTTGTTAGGAAAATGAGTTAGGAGACAAAATAACGGTGTTCCTACATGAAAATAGTGAGTCTCTCTTAGATTAGAGTTCAATAGCGTCCTAGCTCATTCAGCAACAGAGATAATCACGATCTTAGCTCTTTTAGCTAGAAATGCATGGAAAACAGTGTGCGTCTTATCATTGAGGTTGTCTTGTTAGGAAAAGGAGTTAGGAGACAAAGTAACGGTGTTCCTACATGAAGTTAGTGAGTCTCTCTTAGATTAGAGTTGCATAGCGTCCTAGCTCATTCAGCAACAGAGATAATCACGATCTTAGCTCTTTTAGCAAGAAATGCATGGAATACAGTGTGCGTCTTATCATTGAGGTTGTCTTGTTAGGAAAATGAGTTAGGAGACAAAGTAACGGTGTTCCTACATGAAGTTAGTGAGTCTCCCTTAGATTAGAGTTGAATAGCGTCCTAGCTCATTCAGCAACAGAGATAATCACGACCTTAGCTCTTTTAGCTAGAAATGCTTGGAAAACAGTGTGCGTCTTATCATTGAGGTTGTCTTGTTAGGAAAATGAGTTAGGAAACAAAATAACGGTGTTCCTACATGAAAATAGTGAGTGTCTCTTAGATTAGAGTTCAATAGCGTCCTAGCTCATTCAGCAACAGAGATAATCACGATCTTAGCTCTTTTAGCTAGAAATGCATGGAAAACAGTGTGCGTCTTATCATTGAGGTTGTCTTGTTAGGAAAATGAGTTAGGAGACAAAATAACGGTGTTCCTACATGAAAATAGTGAGTCTCTCTTAGATTAGAGTTGAATACCGTCCTAGCTCATTCAGCAACAGAGATAATCACGATTTTAGTTTTTTTAGCAAGTAATGCTTGGAAAACAGTGTGCGCCTTATCATTGAGGTTGTCTTGTTAGGAAAATGAGTTAGGAGACAAAATAACGGTGTTCCTACATGAAGTTAGTTAGTCTCTCTTAGATTAGAGTTGAATAGCGTCCTAGCTCATTCAGCAACAGAGATAATCACGATGTTAGCTCTTTTAGCAAGAAATGCTTGGAAAACAGTGTGCGTCTTATCATTGAGGTTGTCTTGTTAGGAAAATGAGTTAGGAGACAAAATTACGGTGTTTCTACATGAAAATAGTGAGTCTCTCTTAGATTAGAGTTCAATAGCGTCCTTGCTCATTCAGCAACAGAGATAATCACGATCTTAGCTCTTTTAGCTAGAAATGCATTGAAAACAGTGTGCGTCTTATCATTGAGGTTGTCTTGTTAGGAAAATGAGTTAGTAAACAAAATAACGGTGTTCCTACATGAAAATAGTGAGTCTCTCTTAGATTAGAGTTCAATAGCGTCCTAGCTCATTCAGCAACAGAGATAATCACGATCTTAGCTCTTTTAGCTAGAAATGCATGGAAAACATTGTGCGTCTTATCATTGAGGTTGTCTTGTTAGGAAAAGGAGTTAGGAGACAAAGTAACGGTGTTCCTACATGAAGTTAGTGAGTCTCTCTTAGATTAGAGTTGCATAGCGTCCTAGCTCATTCAGCAACAGAGATAATCACGATCTTAGCTCTTTTAGCAAGAAATGCATGGAATACAGTGTGCGTCTTATCATTGAGGTTGTCTTGTTAGGAAAATGAGTTAGGAGACAAAGTAACGGTGTTCCTACATGAAGTTAGTATGTCTCTCTTAGATTAGAGTTGAATAGCGTCCTAGCTCATTCAGCAACAGAGATAATCACGATCTTAGCTCTTTTAGTAAGAAATTCTTGGAAAACAGTGTGCGTCTTATCATTGAGGTTGTCTTGTTAGGAAAAGGAGTTAGGAGACAAAGTAACGGTGTTCCTACATGAAGTTAGTGAGTCTCTCTTAGATTAGAGTTGAATAGCGTCCTAGCTCATTCAGCAACAGAGACAATCACGATCTTAGCTCTTTTAGCAAGAAATGCATTGAAAACAGTGTGCGTCTTATCATTGAGGTTGTCTTGTTACGAAAATGAGTTAGGAGACAAAATAACGGTGTTCCTACATGAAGTTAGTTAGTCTCTCTTAGATTAGAGTTGAATAGCGTCCTAGCTCATTCAGCAACAGAGATAATCACGATGTTAGCTCTTTTAGCAAGAAATGCTTGGAAAACAGTGTGCGTCTTATCATTGAGGTTGTCTTGTTAGGAAAATGAGTTAGGAGACAAAATTACGGTGTTTCTACATGAAAATAGTGAGTCTCTCTTAGATTAGAGTTCAATAGCGTCCTTGCTCATTCAGCAACAGAGATAATCACGATCTTAGCTCTTTTAGCTAGAAATGCATTGAAAACAGTGTGCGTCTTATCATTGAGGTTGTCTTGTTAGGAAAATGAGTTAGGAAACAAAATAACGGTGTTCCTACATGAAAATAGTGAGTCTCTCTTAGATTAGAGTTCAATAGCGTCCTAGCTAATTCAGCAACAGAGATAATCACGATCTTAGCTCTTTTAGCTAGAAATGCATGGAAAACATTGTGCGTCTTATCATTGAGGTTGTCTTGTTAGGAAAAGGAGTTAGGAGACAAAGTAACGGTGTTCCTACATGAAGTTAGTGAGTCTCTCTTAGATTAGAGTTGCATAGCGTCCTAGCTCATTCAGCAACAGAGATAATCACGATCTTAGCTCTTTTAGCAAGAAATGCATGGAATACAGTGTGCGTCTTATCATTGAGGTTGTCTTGTTAGGAAAATGAGTTAGGAGACAAAGTAACGGTGTTCCTACATGAAGTTAGTATGTCTCTCTTAGATTAGAGTTGAATAGCGTCCTAGCTCATTCAGCAACAGAGATAATCACGATCTTAGCTCTTTTAGTAAGAAATTCTTGGAAAACAGTGTGCGTCTTATCATTGAGGTTGTCTTGTTAGGAAAAGGAGTTAGGAGACAAAGTAACGGTGTTCCTACATGAAGTTAGTGAGTCTCTCTTAGATTAGAGTTGAATAGCGTCCTAGCTCATTCAGCAACAGAGACAATCACGATCTTAACTCTTTTAGCAAGAAATGCATTGAAAACAGTGTGCGTCTTATCATTGAGGTTGTCTTGTTAGGAAAAGGAGTTAGGAGACAAAGTAACGGTGTTCCTACATGAAGTTAGTTAGTCTCTCTTAGATTAGAGTTGCATAGCGTCCTAGCTCATTCAGCAACAGAGATAATCACGATCTTAGCTCTTTTAGCAAGAAATGCATGGAAAACAGTGTGCGTCTTATCATTGAGGTTGTCTTGTTAGGAAAATGAGTTAGGAGACAAAATTACGGTGTTTCTACATGAAGTTAGTGAGTCTCTCTTAGATTAGAGTTGAATACCGTCCTTGCTCATTCAGCAACAGAGATAATCACGATCTTAGCTCTTTTAGCTAGAAATGCATTGAAAACAGTGTGCGTCTTATCATTGAGGTTGTCTTGTTAGGAAAATGAGTTAGGAGACAAAATAACGGTGTTCCTACATGAAAATAGTGAGTCTCTCTTAGATTAGAGTTCAGTAGCGTCCTAGCTCATTCAGCAACAGAGATAATCACGATCTTAGCTCTTTTAGCTAGAAATGCATGGAAAACAGTGTGCGTCTTATCATTGAGGTTGTCTTGTTAGGAAAATGAGTTAGGAGACAAAGTAACGGTGTTCCTACATGAAGTTAGTGAGTCTCTCTTAGATTAGAGTTGCATAGCGTCCTAGCTCATTCAGCAACAGAGATAATCACGATCTTAGCTCTTTTAGCAAGAAATGCATGGAATACAGTGTGCGTCTTATCATTGAGGTTGTCTTGTTAGGAAAATGAGTTAGGAGACAAAGTAACGGTGTTCCTACATGAAGTTAGTATGTCTCTCTTAGATTAGAGTTGAATAGCGTCCTTGCTCATTCAGCAACAGAGATAATCACGATCTTAGCTCTTTTAGTAAGAAATGCTTGGAAAACAGTGTGCGTCTTATCATTGAGGTTGTCTTGTTAGGAAAAGGAGTTAGGAGACAAAATAACGGTGTTTCTACATTAAGAAAGTGTGTCTCTTTTAGATCGGAGTAGAATATCCCCCTAGCTCATTCAGCAACAGAGATAATCACGATCTTAGCTCTTTTAGCTAGAAATGCATGGAAAACAGTGTGTGTCTTATCATTGAGGTTGTCTTGTTAGGAAAATGAGTTAGGAGACAAAGTAACGGTGTTCCTACATGAAGTTAGTGAGTCTCTCTTAGATTAGAGTTGCATAGCGTCCTAGCTCATTCAGCAACAGAGATCATCACGATCTTAGCTCTTTTAGCTAGAAATGCATTGAAAACAGTGTGCGTCTTATCATTGAGGTTGTCTTGTTAGGAAAATGAGTTAGGAGACAAAGTAACGGTGTTCCTACATGAAGTTAGTGAGTCTCTCTTAGATTAGAGTTGAATAGCGTCCTAGCTCATTCAGCAACAGAGATAATCACGATCTTAGCTCTTTTGGCTAGAAATGCTTGGAAAACAGTGTGCGTCTTATCATTGAGGTTGTCTTGTTAGGAAAATGAGTTAGGAAACAAAATAACGGTGTTCCTACATGAAAATAGTGAGTCTCTCTTAGATTAGAGTTCAATAACGTCCTAGCTCATTCAGCAACAGAGATAATCACGATCTTAGCTCTTTTAGCTAGAAATGCATGGAAAACAGTGTGCGTCTTATCATTGAGGTTGTCTGGTTAGGAAAATGAGTTAGGAGACAAAGTAACGGTGTTCCTACATGAAGTTAGTATGTCTCTCTTAGATTAGAGTTGAATAGCGTCCTTGCTCATTCAGCAACAGAGATAATCACGATCTTAGCTCTTTTAGTAAGAAATGCATGGAAAACAGTGTGCGTCTTATCATTGAGGTTGTCTTGTTAGGAAAATGAGTTAGGAGACAAAGTAACGGTGTTCCTACATGAAGTTAGTGAGTCTCTCTTAGATTAGAGTTGAATAGCGTCCTAGCTCATTCAGCAACAGAGATAATCACGATCTTAGCTCTTTTGGCTAGAAATGCTTGGAAAACAGTGTGCGTCTTATCATTGAGGTTGTCTTGTTAGGAAAATGAGTTAGGAAACAAAATAACGGTGTTCCTACATGAAAATAGTGAGTCTCTCTTAGATTAGAGTTGCATAGCGTCCTAGCTCATTCAGCAACAGAGATAATCACGATCTTAGCTCTTTAAGCAAGAAATGCATGGAATACAGTGTGCGTCTTATCATTGAGGTTGTCTTGTTAGGAAAATGAGTTAGGAGACAAAGTAACGGTGTTCCTACATGAAGTTAGTATGTCTCTCTTAGATTAGAGTTGAATAGCGTCCTTGCTCATTCAGCAACAGAGATAATCACGATCTTAGCTCTTTTAGTAAGAAATGCATGGAAAACAGTGTGCGTCTTATCATTGAGGTTGTCTTGTTAGGAAAATGAGTTAGGAGACAAAGTAACGGTGTTCCTACATGAAGTTAGTGAGTCTCTCTTAGATTAGAGTTGCATAGCGTCCTAGCTCATTCAGCAACAGAGATCATCACGATCTTAGCTCTTTTAGCTAGAAATGCATTGAAAACAGTGTGCGTCTTATCATTGAGGTTGTCTTGTTAGGAAAATGAGTTAGGAGACAAAGTAACGGTGTTCCTACATGAAGTTAGTGAGTCTCTCTTAGATTAGAGTTGAATAGCGTCCTAGCTCATTCAGCAACAGAGATAATCACGATCTTAGCTCTTTTAGCTAGAAATTCATGGAAAACAGTGTGCGTCTTATCATTGAGGTTGTCTTGTTAGGAAAAGGAGTTAGGAGACAAAGTAACGGTGTTCTTACATGAAGTTAGTGAGTCTCTCTTAGATTAGAGTTGCATAGCGTCCTAGCTCATTCAGCAACAGAGATAATCACGATCTTAGCTCTTTTAGCAAGAAATGCATGGAATACAGTGTGCGTCTTATCATTGAGGTTGTCTTGTTAGGAAAATGAGTTAGGAGACAAAGTAACGGTGTTCCTACATGAAGTTAGTGAGTCTCTCTTAGATTAGAGTTGAATAGCGTCCTTGCTCATTCAGCAACAGAGATAATCACGATCTTAGCTCTTTTAGTAAGAAATGCTTGGAAAACAGTGTGCGTCTTATCATTGAGGTTGTCTTGTTAGGAAAATGAGTTAGGAAACAAAATAACGGTGTTCCTACATGAAAATAGTGAGTCTCTCTTAGATTATAGTTCAATAGCGTCCTAGCTCATTCAGCAACAGAGATAATCACGATCTTAGCTCTTTTAGCTAGAAATGCATGGAAAACAGTGTGCGTCTTATCATTGAGGTTGTCTTGTTAGGAAAATGAGTTAGGAGACAAAGTAACGGTGTTCCTACATGAAGTTAGTGAGTCTCTCTTAGATTAGAGTTGCATAGCGTCCTAGCTCATTCAGCAACAGAGATAATCACGATCTTAGCTCTATTAGCAAGAAATGCATGGAATACAGTGTGCGTCTTATCATTGAGGTTGTCTTGTTAGGAAAATGAGTTAGGAGACAAAATTACGGTGTTTCTACATGAAGTTAGTGAGTCTCTCTTAGATTAGAGTTGAATACCGTCCTTGCTCATTCAGAAACAGAGATAATCACGATCTTAGCTCTTTTAGCTAGAAATGCATTGAAAACAGTGTGCGTCTTATCATTGAGGTTGTCTTGTTAGGAAAATGAGTTAGGAGACAAAGTAACGGTGTTCCTACATGAAGTTAGTGAGTCTCTCTTAGATTAGAGTTGCATAGCGTCCTAGCTCATTCAGCAACAGAGATAATCACGATCTTAGCTCTATTAGCAAGAAATGCATGGAATACAGTGTGCGTCTTATCATTGAGGTTGTCTTGTTAGGAAAATGAGTTAGGAGACAAAATAACGGTGTTTCTACATGAAGTTAGTGAGTCTCTCTTAGATTAGAGTTGAATAGCGTCCGAGATCATACAGCAACAGAGACAATCACGATCTTAGCTCTTTTAGCAAGAAATGCTTTGAAAACAGTGTGCGTCTTATCATTGAGGTTGTCTTGTTAGGAAAATGAGTTAGGAGACAAAATAACGGTGTTCCTACATGAAAATAATGAGTCGCTCTTAGAATAGAGTCGAATAGCGTCCTAGCTCATTCAGCAACAGAGACAATCACGATCTTAGCTCTTTTAGCAAGAAATGCATGGAAAACAGTGTGCGTCTTATCATTGAGGTTGTCTTGTTAGGAAAAGGAGTTAGGAGACAAAGTAACGGTGTTCCTACATGAAGTTAGTGAGTCTCTCTTAGATTAGAGTTGAATAGCGTCCTAACTCATTCAGCAACAGAGATAATCACGATTTTAGCTCTTTTAGCAAGTAATGCTTGGAAAACAGTGTGCGCCTTATCATTGAGGTTGTCTTGTTAGGAAAATGAGTTAGGAGACAAAATAACGGTGTTCCTACATGAAGTTAGTTAGTCTCTCTTAGATTAGAGTTCAATAGCGTCCTAGCTCATTCAGCAACAGAGATAATCACGATCTTAGCTCTTTTAGCTAGAAATGCATTGAAAACAGTGTGCGTCTTATCATTGAGGTTGTCTTGTTAGGAAAAGGAGTTAGGAGACAAAGTAACGGTGTTCCTACATAAAGTTAGTTAGTTTCTCTTAGATTAGAGTTGCATAGCGTCCTAGCTCATTCAGCAACAGAGATAATCACGATCTTAGCTCTTTTAGCAAGAAATGCATGGAAAACAGTGTGCGTCTTATCATTGAGGTTGTCTTGTTAGGAAAATGAGTTAGGAGACAAAATTACGGTGTTTCTACATGAAGTTAGTGAGTCTCTCTTAGATTAGAGTTGAATACCGTCCTTGCTCATTCAGCAACAGAGATAATCACGATCTTAGCTCTTTTAGCTAGAAATGCATTGAAAACAGTGTGCGTCTTATCATTGAGGTTGTCTTGTTAGGAAAATGAGTTAGGAGACAAAATAACGGTGTTTCTACATTAAGTGTGTCTCTTTTAGATCGGAGTTGAATATCCCCCTAGCTCATTCAGCAACAGAGATAATCACGATCTTAGCTCTTTTAGCTAGAAATGCATGGAAAACAGTGTGCGTCTTATCATTGAGGTTGTCTTGTTAGGAAAAGGAGTTAGGAGACAAAGTAACGGTGTTCTTACATGAAGTTAGTGAGTCTCTCTTAGATTAGAGTTGCATAGCGTCCTAGCTCATTCAGCAACAGAGATAATCACGATCTTAGCTCTATTAGCAAGAAATGCATGGAATACAGTGTGCGTCTTATCATTGAGGTTGTCTTGTTAGGAAAATGAGTTAGGAGACAAAATAACGGTGTTTCTACATTAAGTAAGTGTGTCTCTTTTAGATCGGAGTTGAATATCCCCCTAGCTCATTCAGCAACAGAGATAATCACGATCTTAGCTCTTTTAGCTAGAAATGCATGGAAAACAGTGTGCGTCTTATCATTGAGGTTGTCTTGTTAGGAAAAGGAGTTAGGAGACAAAGTAACGGTGTTCCTACATGAAGTTAGTGAGTCTCTCTTAGATTAGAGTTGCATAGCGTCCTAGCTCATTCAGCAACAGAGATAATCACGATCTTAGCTCTTTTAGCAAGAAATGCATGGAATACAGTGTGCGTCTTATCATTGAGGTTGTCTTGTTAGGAAAATGAGTTAGGAGACAAAGTAACGGTGTTCCTACATGAAGTTAGTGAGTCTCTCTTAGATTAGAGTTGAATAGCGTCCTTGCTCATTCAGCAACAGAGATAATCACGATCTTAGCTCTTTTAGTAAGAAATGCTTGGAAAACAGTGTGCGTCTTATCATTGAGGTTGTCTTGTTAGGAAAATGAGTTAGGAAACAAAATAACGGTGTTCCTACATGAAAATAGTGAGTCTCTCTTAGATTAGAGTTCAATAGCGTCCTAGCTCATTCAGCAACAGAGATAATCACGATCTTAGCTCTTTTAGCTAGAAATGCATGGAAAACAGTGTGCGTCTTATCATTGAGGTTGTCTTGTTAGGAAAATGAGTTAGGAGACAAAGTAACGGTGTTCCTACATGAAGTTAGTGAGTCTCTCTTAGATTAGAGTTGCATAGCGTCCTAGCTCATTCAGCAACAGAGATAATCACGATCTTAGCTCTTTTAGCTAGAAATGCATTGAAAACAGTGTGCGTCTTATCATTGAGGTTGTCTTGTTAGGAAAATGAGTTAGGAGACAAAATAACGGTGTTCCTACATGAATATAGTGAGTCTCTCTTAGATTAGAGTTCAATAGCGTCCTAGCTCATTCAGCAACAGAGATAATCACGATCTTAGCTCTTTTAGCTAGAAATGCATGGAAAACAGTGTGCGTCTTATCATTGAGGTTGTCTTGTTAGGAAAAGGAGTTAGGAGACAAAGTAACGGTGTTCCTACATGAAGTTAGTGAGTCTCTCTTAGATTAGAGTTGCATAGCGTCCTAGCTCATTCAGCAACAGAGATAATCACGATCTTAGCTCTTTTAGCAAGAAATGCATGGAATACAGTGTGCGTCTTATCATTGAGGTTGTCTTGTTAGGAAAATGAGTTAGGAGACAAAGTAACGGTGTTCCTACATGAAGTTAGTATGTCTCTCTTAGATTAGAGTTGAATAGCGTCCTTGCTCATTCAGCAACAGAGATAATCACGATCTTAGCTCTTTTAGTAAGAAATGCTTGGAAAACAGTGTGCGTCTTATCATTGAGGTTGTCTTGTTAGGAAAAGGAGTTAGGAGACAAAATAACGGTGTTTCTACATTAAGTAAGTGTGTCTCTTTTAGATCGGAGTAGAATATCCCCCTAGCTAATTCAGCAACAGAGATAATCACGATCTTAGCTCTTTTAGCTAGAAATGCATGGAAAACAGTGTGCGTCTTATCATTGAGGTTGTCTTGTTAGGAAAATGAGTTAGGAGACAAAGTAACGGTGTTCCTACATGAAGTTAGTGAGTCTCTCTTAGATTAGAGTTGCATAGCGTCCTAGCTCATTCAGCAACAGAGATCATCACGATCTTAGCTCTTTTAGCTAGAAATGCATTGAAAACAGTGTGCGTCTTATCATTGAGGTTGTCTTGTTAGGAAAATGAGTTAGGAGACAAAGTAACGGTGTTCCTACATGAAGTTAGTGAGTCTCTCTTAGATTAGAGTTGAATAGCGTCCTAGCTCATTCAGCAACAGAGATAATCACGATCTTAGCTCTTTTGGCTAGAAATGCTTGGAAAACAGTGTGCGTCTTATCATTGAGGTTGTCTTGTTAGGAAAATGAGTTAGGAAACAAAATAACGGTGTTCCTACATGAAAATAGTGAGTCTCTCTTAGATTAGAGTTCAATAGCGTCCTAGCTCATTCAGCAACAGAGATAATCACGATCTTAGCTCTTTTAGCTAGAAATGCATGGAAAACAGTGTGCGTCTTATCATTGAGGTTGTCTTGTTAGGAAAATGAGTTAGGAGACAAAGTAACGGTGTTCCTACATGAAGTTAGTGAGTCTCTCTTAGATTAGAGTTGAATAGCGTCCTTGCTCATTCAGCAACAGAGATAATCACGATCTTAGCTCTTTTAGTAAGAAATGCTTGGAAAACAGTGTGCGTCTTATCATTGAGGTTGTCTTGTTAGGAAAAGGAGTTAGGAGACAAAATAACGGTGTTTCTACATTAAGTAAGTGTGTCTCTTTTAGATCGGAGTAGAATATCCCCCTAGCTCATTCAGCAACAGAGATAATCACGATCTTAGCTCTTTTAGCTAGAAATGCATGGAAAACAGTGTGCGTCTTATCATTGAGGTTGTCTTGTTAGGAAAATGAGTTAGGAGACAAAGTAACGGTGTTCCTACATGAAGTTAGTGAGTCTCTCTTAGATTAGAGTTGCATAGCGTCCTAGCTCATTCAGCAACAGAGATCATCACGATCTTAGCTCTTTTAGCTAGAAATGCATTGAAAACAGTGTGCGTCTTATCATTGAGGTTGTCTTGTTAGGAAAATGAGTTAGGAGACAAAGTAACGGTGTTCCTACATGAAGTTAGTGAGTCTCTCTTAGATTAGAGTTGAATAGCGTCCTAGCTCATTCAGCAACAGAGATAATCACGATCTTAGCTCTTTTGGCTAGAAATGCTTGGAAAACAGTGTGCGTCTTATCATTGAGGTTGTCTTGTTAGGAAAATGAGTTAGGAAACAAAATAACGGTGTTCCTACATGAAAATAGTGAGTCTCTCTTAGATTAGAGTTCAATAGCGTCCTAGCTCATTCAGCAACAGAGATAATCACGATCTTAGCTCTTTTAGCTAGAAATGCATGGAAAACAGTGTGCGTCTTATCATTGAGGTTGTCTTGTTAGGAAAATGAGTTAGGAGACAAAGTAACGGTGTTCCTACATGAAGTTAGTGAGTCTCTCTTAGATTAGAGTTGCATAGCGTCCTAGCTCATTCAGCAACAGAGATAATCACGATCTTAGCTCTATTAGCAAGAATTGCATGGAATACAGTGTGCGTCTTATCATTGAGGTTGTCTTGTTAGGAAAATGAGTTAGGAGACAAAATAACGGTGTTTCTACATTAAGTAAGTGTGTCTCTTTTAGATCGGAGTTGAATATCCCCCTAGCTCATTCAGCAACAGAGATAATCACGATCTTAGCTCTTTTAGCTAGAAATGCATGGAAAACAGTGTGCGTCTTATCATTGAGGTTGTCTTGTTAGGAAAAGGAGTTAGGAGACAAAGTAACGGTGTTCTTACATGAAGTTAGTGAGTCTCTCTTAGATTAGAGTTGCATAGCGTCCTAGCTCATTCAGCAACAGAGATAATCACGATCTTAGCTCTATTAGCAAGAAATGCATGGAATACAGTGTGCGTCTTATCATTGAGGTTGTCTTGTTAGGAAAATGAGTTAGGAGACAAAATAACGGTGTTTCTACATTAAGTAAGTGTGTCTCTTTTAGATCGGAGTTGAATATCCCCCTAGCTCATTCAGCAACAGAGATAATCACGATCTTAGCTCTTTTAGCTAGAAATGCATGGAAAACAGTGTGCGTCTTATCATTGAGGTTGTCTTGTTAGGAAAAGGAGTTAGGAGACAAAGTAACGGTGTTCCTACATGAAGTTAGTGAGTCTCTCTTAGATTAGAGTTGCATAGCGTCCTAGCTCATTCAGCAACAGAGATAATCACGATCTTAGCTCTTTTAGCAAGAAATGCATGGAATACAGTGTGCGTCTTATCATTGAGGTTGTCTTGTTAGGAAAATGAGTTAGGAGACAAAGTAACGGTGTTCCTACATGAAGTTAGTGAGTCTCTCTTAGATTAGAGTTGAATAGCGTCCTTGCTCATTCAGCAACAGAGATAATCACGATCTTAGCTCTTTTAATAAGAAATGCTTGGAAAACAGTGTGCGTCTTATCATTGAGGTTGTCTTGTTAGGAAAATGAGTTAGGAAACAAAATAACGGTGTTCCTACATGAAAATAGTGAGTCTCTCTTAGATTAGAGTTCAATAGCGTCCTAGCTCATTCAGCAACAGAGATAATCACGATCTTAGCTCTTTTAGCTAGAAATGCATTGAAAACAGTGTGCGTCTTATCATTGAGGTTGTCTTGTTAGGAAAAGGAGTTAGGAGACAAAGTAACGGTGTTCCTACATGAAGTTAGTTAGTTTCTCTTAGATTAGAGTTGCATAGCGTCCTAGCTCATTCAGCAACAGAGATAATCACGATCTTAGCTCTTTTAGCAAGAAATGCATGGAAAACAGTGTGCGTCTTATCATTGAGGTTGTCTTGTTAGGAAAATGAGTTAGGAGACAAAATTACGGTGTTTCTACATGAAGTTAGTGAGTCTCTCTTAGATTAGAGTTGAATACCGTCCTTGCTCATTCAGCAACAGAGATAATCACGATCTTAGCTCTTTTAGCTAGAAATGCATTGAAAACAGTGTGCGTCTTATCATTGAGGTTGTCTTGTTAGGAAAATGAGTTAGGAGACAAAATAACGGTGTTTCTACATTAAGTAAGTGTGTCTCTTTTAGATCGGAGTTGAATATCCCCCTAGCTCATTCAGCAACAGAGATAATCACGATCTTAGCTCTTTTAGCTAGAAATGCATTGAAAACAGTGTGCGTCTTATCATTGAGGTTGTCTTGTTAGGAAAAGGGGTTAGGAGACAAAGTAACGGTGTTCCTACATGAAGTTAGTGAGTCTCTCTTAGATTAGAGTTGCATAGCGGTCCTAGCTCATTCAGCAACAGAGATAATCACGATCTTAGCTCTTTTAGCAAGAAATGCATGGAATACAGTGTGCGTCTTATCATTGAGGTTGTCTTGTTAGGAAAATGAGTTAGGAGACAAAGTAACGGTGTTCCTACATGAAGTTAGTGAGTCTCTCTTAGATTAGAGTTGAATAGCGTCCTTGCTCATTCAGCAACAGAGATAATCACGATCTTAGCTCTTTTAGCAAGAAATGCATGGAATACAGTGTGCGTCTTATCATTGAGGTTGTCTTGTTAGGAAAATGAGTTAGGAGACAAAGTAACGGTGTTCCTACATGAAGTTAGTGAGTCTCCCTTAGATTAGAGTTGAATAGCGTCCTAGCTCATTCAGCAACAGAGATAATCACGACCTTAGCTCTTTTAGCTAGAAATGCTTGGAAAACAGTGTGCGTCTTATCATTGAGGTTGTCTTGTTAGGAAAATGAGTTAGGAAACAAAATAACGGTGTTCCTACATGAAAATAGTGAGTGTCTCTTAGATTAGAGTTCAATAGCGTCCTAGCTCATTCAGCAACAGAGATAATCACGATCTTAGCTCTTTTAGCTAGAAATGCATGGAAAACAGTGTGCGTCTTATCATTGAGGTTGTCTTGTTAGGAAAATGAGTTAGGAGACAAAATAACGGTGTTCCTACATGAAAATAGTGAGTCTCTCTTAGATTAGAGTTGAATACCGTCCTAGCTCATTCAGCAACAGAGATAATCACGATTTTAGTTTTTTTAGCAAGTAATGCTTGGAAAACAGTGTGCGCCTTATCATTGAGGTTGTCTTGTTAGGAAAATGAGTTAGGAGACAAAATAACGGTGTTCCTACATGAAGTTAGTTAGTCTCTCTTAGATTAGAGTTGAATAGCGTCCTAGCTCATTCAGCAACAGAGATAATCACGATGTTAGCTCTTTTAGCAAGAAATGCTTGGAAAACAGTGTGCGTCTTATCATTGAGGTTGTCTTGTTAGGAAAATGAGTTAGGAGACAAAATTACGGTGTTTCTACATGAAAATAGTGAGTCTCTCTTAGATTAGAGTTCAATAGCGTCCTTGCTCATTCAGCAACAGAGATAATCACGATCTTAGCTCTTTTAGCTAGAAATGCATTGAAAACAGTGTGCGTCTTATCATTGAGGTTGTCTTGTTAGGAAAATGAGTTAGTAAACAAAATAACGGTGTTCCTACATGAAAATAGTGAGTCTCTCTTAGATTAGAGTTCAATAGCGTCCTAGCTCATTCAGCAACAGAGATAATCACGATCTTAGCTCTTTTAGCTAGAAATGCATGGAAAACATTGTGCGTCTTATCATTGAGGTTGTCTTGTTAGGAAAAGGAGTTAGGAGACAAAGTAACGGTGTTCCTACATGAAGTTAGTGAGTCTCTCTTAGATTAGAGTTGCATAGCGTCCTAGCTCATTCAGCAACAGAGATAATCACGATCTTAGCTCTTTTAGCAAGAAATGCATGGAATACAGTGTGCGTCTTATCATTGAGGTTGTCTTGTTAGGAAAATGAGTTAGGAGACAAAGTAACGGTGTTCCTACATGAAGTTAGTATGTCTCTCTTAGATTAGAGTTGAATAGCGTCCTAGCTCATTCAGCAACAGAGATAATCACGATCTTAGCTCTTTTAGTAAGAAATTCTTGGAAAACAGTGTGCGTCTTATCATTGAGGTTGTCTTGTTAGGAAAAGGAGTTAGGAGACAAAGTAACGGTGTTCCTACATGAAGTTAGTGAGTCTCTCTTAGATTAGAGTTGAATAGCGTCCTAGCTCATTCAGCAACAGAGACAATCACGATCTTAACTCTTTTAGCAAGAAATGCATTGAAAACAGTGTGCGTCTTATCATTGAGGTTGTCTTGTTAGGAAAAGGAGTTAGGAGACAAAGTAACGGTGTTCCTACATGAAGTTAGTTAGTCTCTCTTAGATTAGAGTTGCATAGCGTCCTAGCTCATTCAGCAACAGAGATAATCACGATCTTAGCTCTTTTAGCAAGAAATGCATGGAAAACAGTGTGCGTCTTATCATTGAGGTTGTCTTGTTAGGAAAATGAGTTAGGAGACAAAATTACGGTGTTTCTACATGAAGTTAGTGAGTCTCTCTTAGATTAGAGTTGAATACCGTCCTTGCTCATTCAGCAACAGAGATAATCACGATCTTAGCTCTTTTAGCTAGAAATGCATTGAAAACAGTGTGCGTCTTATCATTGAGGTTGTCTTGTTAGGAAAATGAGTTAGGAGACAAAATAACGGTGTTCCTACATGAAAATAGTGAGTCTCTCTTAGATTAGAGTTCAGTAGCGTCCTAGCTCATTCAGCAACAGAGATAATCACGATCTTAGCTCTTTTAGCTAGAAATGCATGGAAAACAGTGTGCGTCTTATCATTGAGGTTGTCTTGTTAGGAAAATGAGTTAGGAGACAAAGTAACGGTGTTCCTACATGAAGTTAGTGAGTCTCTCTTAGATTAGAGTTGCATAGCGTCCTAGCTCATTCAGCAACAGAGATAATCACGATCTTAGCTCTTTTAGCAAGAAATGCATGGAATACAGTGTGCGTCTTATCATTGAGGTTGTCTTGTTAGGAAAATGAGTTAGGAGACAAAGTAACGGTGTTCCTACATGAAGTTAGTATGTCTCTCTTAGATTAGAGTTGAATAGCGTCCTTGCTCATTCAGCAACAGAGATAATCACGATCTTAGCTCTTTTAGTAAGAAATGCTTGGAAAACAGTGTGCGTCTTATCATTGAGGTTGTCTTGTTAGGAAAAGGAGTTAGGAGACAAAATAACGGTGTTTCTACATTAAGAAAGTGTGTCTCTTTTAGATCGGAGTAGAATATCCCCCTAGCTCATTCAGCAACAGAGATAATCACGATCTTAGCTCTTTTAGCTAGAAATGCATGGAAAACAGTGTGTGTCTTATCATTGAGGTTGTCTTGTTAGGAAAATGAGTTAGGAGACAAAGTAACGGTGTTCCTACATGAAGTTAGTGAGTCTCTCTTAGATTAGAGTTGCATAGCGTCCTAGCTCATTCAGCAACAGAGATCATCACGATCTTAGCTCTTTTAGCTAGAAATGCATTGAAAACAGTGTGCGTCTTATCATTGAGGTTGTCTTGTTAGGAAAATGAGTTAGGAGACAAAGTAACGGTGTTCCTACATGAAGTTAGTGAGTCTCTCTTAGATTAGAGTTGAATAGCGTCCTAGCTCATTCAGCAACAGAGATAATCACGATCTTAGCTCTTTTGGCTAGAAATGCTTGGAAAACAGTGTGCGTCTTATCATTGAGGTTGTCTTGTTAGGAAAATGAGTTAGGAAACAAAATAACGGTGTTCCTACATGAAAATAGTGAGTCTCTCTTAGATTAGAGTTCAATAACGTCCTAGCTCATTCAGCAACAGAGATAATCACGATCTTAGCTCTTTTAGCTAGAAATGCATGGAAAACAGTGTGCGTCTTATCATTGAGGTTGTCTGGTTAGGAAAATGAGTTAGGAGACAAAGTAACGGTGTTCCTACATGAAGTTAGTGAGTCTCTCTTAGATTAGAGTTGCATAGCGTCCTAGCTCATTCAGCAACAGAGATAATCACGATCTTAGCTCTATTAGCAAGAAATGCATGGAATACAGTGTGCGTCTTATCATTGAGGTTGTCTTGTTAGGAAAATGAGTTAGGAGACAAAATAACGGTGTTTCTACATTAAGTAAGTGTGTCTCTTTTAGATCGGAGTTGAATATCCCCCTAGCTCATTCAGCAACAGAGATAATCACGATCTTAGCTCTTTTAGCTAGAAATGCATGGAAAACAGTGTGCGTCTTATCATTGAGGTTGTCTTGTTAGGAAAAGGAGTTAGGAGACAAAGTAACGGTGTTCTTACATGAAGTTAGTGAGTCTCTCTTAGATTAGAGTTGCATAGCGTCCTAGCTCATTCAGCAACAGAGATCATCACGATCTTAGCTCTTTTAGCTAGAAATGCATTGAAAACAGTGTGCGTCTTATCATTGAGGTTGTCTTGTTAGGAAAATGAGTTAGGAGACAAAGTAACGGTGTTCCTACATGAAGTTAGTGAGTCTCTCTTAGATTAGAGTTGAATAGCGTCCTAGCTCATTCAGCAACAGAGATAATCACGATCTTAGCTCTTTTGGCTAGAAATGCTTGGAAAACAGTGTGCGTCTTATCATTGAGGTTGTCTTGTTAGGAAAATGAGTTAGGAAACAAAATAACGGTGTTCCTACATGAAAATAGTGAGTCTCTCTTAGATTAGAGTTGCATAGCGTCCTAGCTCATTCAGCAACAGAGATAATCACGATCTTAGCTCTTTAAGCAAGAAATGCATGGAATACAGTGTGCGTCTTATCATTGAGGTTGTCTTGTTAGGAAAATGAGTTAGGAGACAAAGTAACGGTGTTCCTACATGAAGTTAGTATGTCTCTCTTAGATTAGAGTTGAATAGCGTCCTTGCTCATTCAGCAACAGAGATAATCACGATCTTAGCTCTTTTAGTAAGAAATGCATGGAAAACAGTGTGCGTCTTATCATTGAGGTTGTCTTGTTAGGAAAATGAGTTAGGAGACAAAGTAACGGTGTTCCTACATGAAGTTAGTGAGTCTCTCTTAGATTAGAGTTGCATAGCGTCCTAGCTCATTCAGCAACAGAGATCATCACGATCTTAGCTCTTTTAGCTAGAAATGCATTGAAAACAGTGTGCGTCTTATCATTGAGGTTGTCTTGTTAGGAAAATGAGTTAGGAGACAAAGTAACGGTGTTCCTACATGAAGTTAGTGAGTCTCTCTTAGATTAGAGTTGAATAGCGTCCTAGCTCATTCAGCAACAGAGATAATCACGATCTTAGCTCTTTTGGCTAGAAATGCTTGGAAAACAGTGTGCGTCTTATCATTGAGGTTGTCTTGTTAGGAAAATGAGTTAGGAAACAAAATAACGGTGTTCCTACATGAAAATAGTGAGTCTCTCTTAGATTAGAGTTCAATAGCGTCCTAGCTCATTCAGCAACAGAGATAATCACGATCTTAGCTCTTTTAGCTAGAAATGCATGGAAAACAGTGTGCGTCTTATCATTGAGGTTGTCTTGTTAGGAAAATGAGTTAGGAGACAAAATAACGGTGTTTCTACATTAAGTAAGTGTGTCTCTTTTAGATCGGAGTTGAATATCCCCCTAGCTCATTCAGCAACAGAGATAATCACGATCTTAGCTCTTTTAGCTAGAAATTCATGGAAAACAGTGTGCGTCTTATCATTGAGGTTGTCTTGTTAGGAAAAGGAGTTAGGAGACAAAGTAACGGTGTTCTTACATGAAGTTAGTGAGTCTCTCTTAGATTAGAGTTGCATAGCGTCCTAGCTCATTCAGCAACAGAGATCATCACGATCTTAGCTCTTTTAGCTAGAAATGCATTGAAAACAGTGTGCGTCTTATCATTGAGGTTGTCTTGTTAGGAAAATGAGTTAGGAGACAAAGTAACGGTGTTCCTACATGAAGTTAGTGAGTCTCTCTTAGATTAGAGTTGAATAGCGTCCTAGCTCATTCAGCAACAGAGATAATCACGATCTTAGCTCTTTTGGCTAGAAATGCTTGGAAAACAGTGTGCGTCTTATCATTGAGGTTGTCTTGTTAGGAAAATGAGTTAGGAAACAAAATAACGGTGTTCCTACATGAAAATAGTGAGTCTCTCTTAGATTAGAGTTGCATAGCGTCCTAGCTCATTCAGCAACAGAGATAATCACGATCTTAGCTCTTTTAGCAAGAAATGCATGGAATACAGTGTGCGTCTTATCATTGAGGTTGTCTTGTTAGGAAAATGAGTTAGGAGACAAAGTAACGGTGTTCCTACATGAAGTTAGTATGTCTCTCTTAGATTAGAGTTGAATAGCGTCCTTGCTCATTCAGCAACAGAGATAATCACGATCTTAGCTCTTTTAGTAAGAAATGCATGGAAAACAGTGTGCGTCTTATCATTGAGGTTGTCTTGTTAGGAAAATGAGTTAGGAGACAAAGTAACGGTGTTCCTACATGAAGTTAGTGAGTCTCTCTTAGATTAGAGTTGCATAGCGTCCTATCTCATTCAGCAACAGAGATAATCACGATCTTAGCTCTTTTGGCTAGAAATGCTTGGAAAACAGTGTGCGTCTTATCATTGAGGTTGTCTTGTTAGGAAAATGAGTTAGGAGACAAAATAACGGTGTTCCTACATGAAGTTAGTTAGTCTCTCTTAGATTAGAGTTGAATAGCGTCCTAGCTCATTCAGCAACAGAGATAATCACGATGTTAGCTCTTTTAGCAAGAAATGCTTGGAAAACAGTGTGCGTCTTATCATTGAGGTTGTCTTGTTAGGAAAATGAGTTAGGAGACAAAATTACGGTGTTTCTACATGAAAATAGTGAGTCTCTCTTAGATTAGAGTTCAATAGCGTCCTTGCTCATTCAGCAACAGAGATAATCACGATCTTAGCTCTTTTAGCTAGAAATGCATTGAAAACAGTGTGCGTCTTATCATTGAGGTTGTCTTGTTAGGAAAATGAGTTAGTAAACAAAATAACGGTGTTCCTACATGAAAATAGTGAGTCTCTCTTAGATTAGAGTTCAATAGCGTCCTAGCTCATTCAGCAACAGAGATAATCACGATCTTAGCTCTTTTAGCTAGAAATGCATGGAAAACATTGTGCGTCTTATCATTGAGGTTGTCTTGTTAGGAAAAGGAGTTAGGAGACAAAGTAACGGTGTTCCTACATGAAGTTAGTGAGTCTCTCTTAGATTAGAGTTGCATAGCGTCCTAGCTCATTCAGCAACAGAGATAATCACGATCTTAGCTCTTTTAGCATGAAATGCATGGAATACAGTGTGCGTCTTATCATTGAGGTTGTCTTGTTAGGAAAATGAGTTAGGAGACAAAGTAACGGTGTTCCTACATGAAGTTAGTATGTCTCTCTTAGATTAGAGTTGAATAGCGTCCTAGCTCATTCAGCAACAGAGATAATCACGATCTTAGCTCTTTTAGTAAGAAATTCTTGGAAAACAGTGTGCGTCTTATCATTGAGGTTGTCTTGTTAGGAAAAGGAGTTAGGAGACAAAGTAACGGTGTTCCTACATGAAGTTAGTGAGTCTCTCTTAGATTAGAGTTGAATAGCGTCCTAGCTCATTCAGCAACAGAGACAATCACGATCTTAACTCTTTTAGCAAGAAATGCATTGAAAACAGTGTGCGTCTTATCATTGAGGTTGTCTTGTTAGGAAAAGGAGTTAGGAGACAAAGTAACGGTGTTCCTACATGAAGTTAGTTAGTCTCTCTTAGATTAGAGTTGCATAGCGTCCTAGCTCATTCAGCAACAGAGATAATCACGATCTTAGCTCTTTTAGCAAGAAATGCATGGAAAACAGTGTGCGTCTTATCATTGAGGTTGTCTTGTTAGGAAAATGAGTTAGGAGACAAAATTACGGTGTTTCTACATGAAGTTAGTGAGTCTCTCTTAGATTAGAGTTGAATACCGTCCTTGCTCATTCAGCAACAGAGATAATCACGATCTTAGCTCTTTTAGCTAGAAATGCATTGAAAACAGTGTGCGTCTTATCATTGAGGTTGTCTTGTTAGGAAAATGAGTTAGGAGACAAAATAACGGTGTTTCTACATTAAGTAAGTGTGTCTCTTTTAGATCGGAGTTGAATATCCCCCTAGCTCATTCAGCAACAGAGATAATCACGATCTTAGCTCTTTTAGCTAGAAATGCATGGAAAACAGTGTGCGTCTTATCATTGAGGTTGTCTTGTTAGGAAAAGGAGTTAGGAGACAAAGTAACGGTGTTCCTACATGAAGTTAGTGAGTCTCTCTTAGATTAGAGTTGAATAGCGTCCTAGCTCATTCAGCAACAGAGATAATCACGATCTTAGCTCTTTTAGCTAGAAATGCATGGAAAACAGTGTGCTTCTTATCATTGAGGTTGTCTTGTTAGGAAAATGAGTTAGGAGTCAAAATTACGGTGTTGCTACATTAAGTAAGTGTGTCTCTTTTAGATCGGAGTTGAATATCCCCCTAGCTCATTCAGCAACAGAGATCATCACGATCTTAGCTCTTTTAGCTAGAAATGCATTGAAAACAGTGTGCGTCTTATCATTGAGGTTGTCTTGTTAGGAAAATGAGTTAGGAGACAAAGTAACGGTGTTCCTACATGAAGTTAGTGAGTCTCTCTTAGATTAGAGTTGAATAGCGTCCTAGCTCATTCAGCAACAGAGATAATCACGATCTTAGCTCTTTTGGCTAGAAATGCTTGGAAAACAGTGTGCGTCTTATCATTGAGGTTGTCTTGTTAGGAAAATGAGTTAGGAAACAAAATAACGGTGTTCCTACATGAAAATAGTGAGTCTCTCTTAGATTAGAGTTCAATAACGTCCTAGCTCATTCAGCAACAGAGATAATCACGATCTTAGCTCTTTTAGCTAGAAATGCATGGAAAACAGTGTGCGTCTTATCATTGAGGTTGTCTGGTTAGGAAAATGAGTTAGGAGACAAAGTAACGGTGTTCCTACATGAAGTTAGTGAGTCTCTCTTAGATTAGAGTTGCATAGCGTCCTAGCTCATTCAGCAACAGAGATAATCACGATCTTAGCTCTATTAGCAAGAAATGCATGGAATACAGTGTGCGTCTTATCATTGAGGTTGTCTTGTTAGGAAAATGAGTTAGGAGACAAAATAACGGTGTTTCTACATTAAGTGTGTCTCTTTTAGATCGGAGTTGAATATCCCCCTAGCTCATTCAGCAACAGAGATAATCACGATCTTAGCTCTTTTAGCTAGAAATGCATGGAAAACAGTGTGCGTCTTATCATTGAGGTTGTCTTGTTAGGAAAAGGAGTTAGGAGACAAAGTAACGGTGTTCTTACATGAAGTTAGTGAGTCTCTCTTAGATTAGAGTTGCATAGCGTCCTAGCTCATTCAGCAACAGAGATCATCACGATCTTAGCTCTTTTAGCTAGAAATGCATTGAAAACAGTGTGCGTCTTATCATTGAGGTTGTCTTGTTAGGAAAATGAGTTAGGAGACAAAGTAACGGTGTTCCTACATGAAGTTAGTGAGTCTCTCTTAGATTAGAGTTGAATAGCGTCCTAGCTCATTCAGCAACAGAGATAATCACGATCTTAGCTCTTTTGGCTAGAAATGCTTGGAAAACAGTGTGCGTCTTATCATTGAGGTTGTCTTGTTAGGAAAATGAGTTAGGAAACAAAATAACGGTGTTCCTACATGAAAATAGTGAGTCTCTCTTAGATTAGAGTTGCATAGCGTCCTAGCTCATTCAGCAACAGAGATAATCACGATCTTAGCTCTTTTAGCAAGAAATGCATGGAATACAGTGTGCGTCTTATCATTGAGGTTGTCTTGTTAGGAAAATGAGTTAGGAGACAAAGTAACGGTGTTCCTACATGAAGTTAGTATGTCTCTCTTAGATTAGAGTTGAATAGCGTCCTTGCTCATTCAGCAACAGAGATAATCACGATCTTAGCTCTTTTAGTAAGAAATGCATGGAAAACAGTGTGCGTCTTATCATTGAGGTTGTCTTGTTAGGAAAATGAGTTAGGAGACAAAGTAACGGTGTTCCTACATGAAGTTAGTGAGTCTCTCTTAGATTAGAGTTGCATAGCGTCCTATCTCATTCAGCAACAGAGATAATCACGATCTTAGCTCTTTTGGCTAGAAATGCTTGGAAAACAGTGTGCGTCTTATCATTGAGGTTGTCTTGTTAGGAAAATGAGTTAGGAGACAAAATAACGGTGTTCCTACATGAAGTTAGTTAGTCTCTCTTAGATTAGAGTTGAATAGCGTCCTAGCTCATTCAGCAACAGAGATAATCACGATGTTAGCTCTTTTAGCAAGAAATGCTTGGAAAACAGTGTGCGTCTTATCATTGAGGTTGTCTTGTTAGGAAAATGAGTTAGGAGACAAAATTACGGTGTTTCTACATGAAAATAGTGAGTCTCTCTTAGATTAGAGTTCAATAGCGTCCTTGCTCATTCAGCAACAGAGATAATCACGATCTTAGCTCTTTTAGCTAGAAATGCATTGAAAACAGTGTGCGTCTTATCATTGAGGTTGTCTTGTTAGGAAAATGAGTTAGTAAACAAAATAACGGTGTTCCTACATGAAAATAGTGAGTCTCTCTTAGATTAGAGTTCAATAGCGTCCTAGCTCATTCAGCAACAGAGATAATCACGATCTTAGCTCTTTTAGCTAGAAATGCATGGAAAACATTGTGCGTCTTATCATTGAGGTTGTCTTGTTAGGAAAAGGAGTTAGGAGACAAAGTAACGGTGTTCCTACATGAAGTTAGTGAGTCTCTCTTAGATTAGAGTTGCATAGCGTCCTAGCTCATTCAGCAACAGAGATAATCACGATCTTAGCTCTTTTAGCAAGAAATGCATGGAATACAGTGTGCGTCTTATCATTGAGGTTGTCTTGTTAGGAAAATGAGTTAGGAGACAAAGTAACGGTGTTCCTACATGAAGTTAGTATGTCTCTCTTAGATTAGAGTTGAATAGCGTCCTAGCTCATTCAGCAACAGAGATAATCACGATCTTAGCTCTTTTAGTAAGAAATTCTTGGAAAACAGTGTGCGTCTTATCATTGAGGTTGTCTTGTTAGGAAAAGGAGTTAGGAGACAAAGTAACGGTGTTCCTACATGAAGTTAGTTAGTCTCTCTTAGATTAGAGTTGCATAGCGTCCTAGCTCATTCAGCAACAGAGATAATCACGATCTTAGCTCTTTTAGCAAGAAATGCATGGAAAACAGTGTGCGTCTTATCATTGAGGTTGTCTTGTTAGGAAAATGAGTTAGGAGACAAAATTACGGTGTTTCTACATGAAGTTAGTGAGTCTCTCTTAGATTAGAGTTGAATACCGTCCTTGCTCATTCAGCAACAGAGATAATCACGATCTTAGCTCTTTTAGCTAGAAATGCATTGAAAACAGTGTGCGTCTTATCATTGAGGTTGTCTTGTTAGGAAAATGAGTTAGGAGACAAAATAACGGTGTTCCTACATGAAAATAGTGAGTCTCTCTTAGATTAGAGTTCAGTAGCGTCCTAGCTCATTCAGCAACAGAGATAATCACGATCTTAGCTCTTTTAGCTAGAAATGCATGGAAAACAGTGTGCGTCTTATCATTGAGGTTGTCTTGTTAGGAAAATGAGTTAGGAGACAAAGTAACGGTGTTCCTACATGAAGTTAGTGAGTCTCTCTTAGATTAGAGTTGCATAGCGTCCTAGCTCATTCAGCAACAGAGATAATCACGATCTTAGCTCTTTTAGCAAGAAATGCATGGAATACAGTGTGCGTCTTATCATTGAGGTTGTCTTGTTAGGAAAATGAGTTAGGAGACAAAGTAACGGTGTTCCTACATGAAGTTAGTATGTCTCTCTTAGATTAGAGTTGAATAGCGTCCTTGCTCATTCAGCAACAGAGATAATCACGATCTTAGCTCTTTTAGTAAGAAATGCTTGGAAAACAGTGTGCGTCTTATCATTGAGGTTGTCTTGTTAGGAAAAGGAGTTAGGAGACAAAATAACGGTGTTTCTACATTAAGAAAGTGTGTCTCTTTTAGATCGGAGTAGAATATCCCCCTAGCTCATTCAGCAACAGAGATAATCACGATCTTAGCTCTTTTAGCTAGAAATGCATGGAAAACAGTGTGTGTCTTATCATTGAGGTTGTCTTGTTAGGAAAATGAGTTAGGAGACAAAGTAACGGTGTTCCTACATGAAGTTAGTGAGTCTCTCTTAGATTAGAGTTGCATAGCGTCCTAGCTCATTCAGCAACAGAGATCATCACGATCTTAGCTCTTTTAGCTAGAAATGCATTGAAAACAGTGTGCGTCTTATCATTGAGGTTGTCTTGTTAGGAAAATGAGTTAGGAGACAAAGTAACGGTGTTCCTACATGAAGTTAGTGAGTCTCTCTTAGATTAGAGTTGAATAGCGTCCTAGCTCATTCAGCAACAGAGATAATCACGATCTTAGCTCTTTTGGCTAGAAATGCTTGGAAAACAGTGTGCGTCTTATCATTGAGGTTGTCTTGTTAGGAAAATGAGTTAGGAAACAAAATAACGGTGTTCCTACATGAAAATAGTGAGTCTCTCTTAGATTAGAGTTCAATAACGTCCTAGCTCATTCAGCAACAGAGATAATCACGATCTTAGCTCTTTTAGCTAGAAATGCATGGAAAACAGTGTGCGTCTTATCATTGAGGTTGTCTGGTTAGGAAAATGAGTTAGGAGACAAAGTAACGGTGTTCCTACATGAAGTTAGTGAGTCTCTCTTAGATTAGAGTTGCATAGCGTCCTAGCTCATTCAGCAACAGAGATAATCACGATCTTAGCTCTATTAGCAAGAAATGCATGGAATACAGTGTGCGTCTTATCATTGAGGTTGTCTTGTTAGGAAAATGAGTTAGGAGACAAAATAACGGTGTTTCTACATTAAGTAAGTGTGTCTCTTTTAGATCGGAGTTGAATATCCCCCTAGCTCATTCAGCAACAGAGATAATCACGATCTTAGCTCTTTTAGCTAGAAATGCATGGAAAACAGTGTGCGTCTTATCATTGAGGTTGTCTTGTTAGGAAAAGGAGTTAGGAGACAAAGTAACGGTGTTCTTACATGAAGTTAGTGAGTCTCTCTTAGATTAGAGTTGCATAGCGTCCTAGCTCATTCAGCAACAGAGATCATCACGATCTTAGCTCTTTTAGCTAGAAATGCATTGAAAACAGTGTGCGTCTTATCATTGAGGTTGTCTTGTTAGGAAAATGAGTTAGGAGACAAAGTAACGGTGTTCCTACATGAAGTTAGTGAGTCTCTCTTAGATTAGAGTTGAATAGCGTCCTAGCTCATTCAGCAACAGAGATAATCACGATCTTAGCTCTTTTGGCTAGAAATGCTTGGAAAACAGTGTGCGTCTTATCATTGAGGTTGTCTTGTTAGGAAAATGAGTTAGGAAACAAAATAACGGTGTTCCTACATGAAAATAGTGAGTCTCTCTTAGATTAGAGTTGCATAGCGTCCTAGCTCATTCAGCAACAGAGATAATCACGATCTTAGCTCTTTAAGCAAGAAATGCATGGAATACAGTGTGCGTCTTATCATTGAGGTTGTCTTGTTAGGAAAATGAGTTAGGAGACAAAGTAACGGTGTTCCTACATGAAGTTAGTGAGTCTCTCTTAGATTAGAGTTGAATAGCGTCCTTGCTCATTCAGCAACAGAGATAATCACGATCTTAGCTCTTTTAGTAAGAAATGCATGGAAAACAGTGTGCGTCTTATCATTGAGGTTGTCTTGTTAGGAAAATGAGTTAGGAGACAAAGTAACGGTGTTCCTACATGAAGTTAGTGAGTCTCTCTTAGATTAGAGTTGCATAGCGTCCTAGCTCATTCAGCAACAGAGATCATCACGATCTTAGCTCTTTTAGCTAGAAATGCATTGAAAACAGTGTGCGTCTTATCATTGAGGTTGTCTTGTTAGGAAAATGAGTTAGGAGACAAAGTAACGGTGTTCCTACATGAAGTTAGTGAGTCTCTCTTAGATTAGAGTTGAATAGCGTCCTAGCTCATTCAGCAACAGAGATAATCACGATCTTAGCTCTTTTGGCTAGAAATGCTTGGAAAACAGTGTGCCTCTTATCATTGAGGTTGTCTTGTTAGGAAAATGAGTTAGGAAACAAAATAACGGTGTTCCTACATGAAAATAGTGAGTCTCTCTTAGATTAGAGTTCAATAGCGTCCTAGCTCATTCAGCAACAGAGATAATCACGATCTTAGCTCTTTTAGCTAGAAATGCATGGAAAACAGTGTGCGTCTTATCATTGAGGTTGTCTTGTTAGGAAAATGAGTTAGGAGACAAAATAACGGTGTTTCTACATTAAGTAAGTGTGTCTCTTTTAGATCGGAGTTGAATATCCCCCTAGCTCATTCAGCAACAGAGATAATCACGATCTTAGCTCTTTTAGCTAGAAATTCATGGAAAACAGTGTGCGTCTTATCATTGAGGTTGTCTTGTTAGGAAAAGGAGTTAGGAGACAAAGTAACGGTGTTCTTACATGAAGTTAGTGAGTCTCTCTTAGATTAGAGTTGCATAGCGTCCTAGCTCATTCAGCAACAGAGATAATCACGATCTTAGCTCTTTTAGCAAGAAATGCATGGAATACAGTGTGCGTCTTATCATTGAGGTTGTCTTGTTAGGAAAATGAGTTAGGAGACAAAGTAACGGTTTTCCTACATGAAGTTAGTGAGTCTCTCTTAGATTAGAGTTAAATAGCGTCCTTGCTCATTCAGCAACAGAGATAATCACGATCTTAGCTCTTTTAGTAAGAAATGCTTGGAAAACAGTGTGCGTCTTATCATTGAGGTTGTCTTGTTAGGAAAATGAGTTAGGAAACAAAATAACGGTGTTCCTACATGAAAATAGTGAGTCTCTCTTAGATTATAGTTCAATAGCGTCCTAGCTCATTCAGCAACAGAGATAATCACGATCTTAGCTCTTTTAGCTAGAAATGCATGGAAAACAGTGTGCGTCTTATCATTGAGGTTGTCTTGTTAGGAAAATGAGTTAGGAGACAAAGTAACGGTGTTCCTACATGAAGTTAGTGAGTCTCTCTTAGATTAGAGTTGCATAGCGTCCTAGCTCATTCAGCAACAGAGATAATCACGATCTTAGCTCTATTAGCAAGAAATGCATGGAATACAGTGTGCGTCTTATCATTGAGGTTGTCTTGTTAGGAAAATGAGTTAGGAGACAAAATTACGGTGTTTCTACATGAAGTTAGTGAGTCTCTCTTAGATTAGAGTTGAATACCGTCCTTGCTCATTCAGCAACAGAGATAATCACGATCTTAGCTCTTTTAGCAAGAAATGCATGGAATACAGTGTGCGTCTTATCATTGAGGTTGTCTTGTTAGGAAAATGAGTTAGGAGACAAAGTAACGGTGTTCCTACATGAAGTTAGTATGTCTCTCTTAGATTAGAGTTGAATAGCGTCCTTGCTCATTCAGCAACAGAGATAATCACGATCTTAGCTCTTTTAGTAAGAAATGCTTGGAAAACAGTGTGCGTCTTATCATTGAGGTTGTCTTGTTAGGAAAATGAGTTAGGAGACAAAGTAACGGTGTTCCTACATGAAGTTAGTGAGTCTCTCTTAGATTAGAGTTGCATAGCGTCCTAGCTCATTCAGCAACAGAGATAATCACGATCTTAGCTCTATTAGCAAGAAATGCATGGAATACAGTGTGCGTCTTATCATTGAGGTTGTCTTGTTAGGAAAATGAGTTAGGAGACAAAATAACGGTGTTTCTACATGAAGTTAGTGAGTCTCTCTTAGATTAGAGTTGAATAGCGTCCGAGATCATACAGCAACAGAGACAATCACGATCTTAGCTCTTTTAGCAAGAAATGCTTTGAAAACAGTGTGCGTCTTATCATTGAGGTTGTCTTGTTAGGAAAATGAGTTAGGAGACAAAATAACGGTGTTCCTACATGAAAATAATGAGTCGCTCTTAGAATAGAGTCGAATAGCGTCCCAGCTCATTCAGCAACAGAGACAATCACGATCTTAGCTCTTTTAGCAAGAAATGCATGGAAAACAGTGTGCGTCTTATCATTGAGGTTGTCTTGTTAGGAAAAGGAGTTAGGAGACAAAGTAACGGTGTTCCTACATGAAGTTAGTGAGTCTCTCTTAGATTAGAGTTGAATAGCGTCCTAACTCATTCAGCAACAGAGATAATCACGATTTTAGCTCTTTTAGCAAGTAATGCTTGGAAAACAGTGTGCGCCTTATCATTGAGGTTGTCTTGTTAGGAAAATGAGTTAGGAGACAAAATAACGGTGTTCCTACATGAAGTTAGTTAGTCTCTCTTAGATTAGAGTTCAATAGCGTCCTAGCTCATTCAGCAACAGAGATAATCACGATCTTAGCTCTTTTAGCTAGAAATGCATTGAAAACAGTGTGCGTCTTATCATTGAGGTTGTCTTGTTAGGAAAAGGAGTTAGGAGACAAAGTAACGGTGTTCCTACATGAAGTTAGTTAGTTTCTCTTAGATTAGAGTTGCATAGCGTCCTAGCTCATTCAGCAACAGAGATAATCACGATCTTAGCTCTTTTAGCAAGAAATGCATGGAAAACAGTGTGCGTCTTATCATTGAGGTTGTCTTGTTAGGAAAATGAGTTAGGAGACAAAATTACGGTGTTTCTACATGAAGTTAGTGAGTCTCTCTTAGATTAGAGTTGAATACCGTCCTTGCTCATTCAGCAACAGAGATAATCACGATCTTAGCTCTTTTAGCTAGAAATGCATTGAAAACAGTGTGCGTCTTATCATTGAGGTTGTCTTGTTAGGAAAATGAGTTAGGAGACAAAATAACGGTGTTTCTACATTAAGTAAGTGTGTCTCTTTTAGATCGGAGTTGAATATCCCCCTAGCTCATTCAGCAACAGAGATAATCACGATCTTAGCTCTTTTAGCTAGAAATGCATGGAAAACAGTGTGCGTCTTATCATTGAGGTTGTCTTGTTAGGAAAAGGAGTTAGGAGACAAAGTAACGGTGTTCCTACATGAAGTTAGTGAGTCTCTCTTAGATTAGAGTTGAATAGCGTCCTAGCTCATTCAGCAACAGAGATAATCACGATCTTAGCTCTTTTAGCTAGAAATGCATGGAAAACAGTGTGCTTCTTATCATTGAGGTTGTCTTGTTAGGAAAATGAGTTAGGAGTCAAAATTACGGTGTTGCTACATTAAGTAAGTGTGTCTCTTTTAGATCGGAGTTGAATATCCCCCTAGCTCATTCAGCAACAGAGATCATCACGATCTTAGCTCTTTTAGCTAGAAATGCATTGAAAACAGTGTGCGTCTTATCATTGAGGTTGTCTTGTTAGGAAAATGAGTTAGGAGACAAAGTAACGGTGTTCCTACATGAAGTTAGTGAGTCTCTCTTAGATTAGAGTTGAATAGCGTCCTAGCTCATTCAGCAACAGAGATAATCACGATCTTAGCTCTTTTGGCTAGAAATGCTTGGAAAACAGTGTGCGTCTTATCATTGAGGTTGTCTTGTTAGGAAAATGAGTTAGGAAACAAAATAACGGTGTTCCTACATGAAAATAGTGAGTCTCTCTTAGATTAGAGTTCAATAACGTCCTAGCTCATTCAGCAACAGAGATAATCACGATCTTAGCTCTTTTAGCTAGAAATGCATGGAAAACAGTGTGCGTCTTATCATTGAGGTTGTCTGGTTAGGAAAATGAGTTAGGAGACAAAGTAACGGTGTTCCTACATGAAGTTAGTGAGTCTCTCTTAGATTAGAGTTGCATAGCGTCCTAGCTCATTCAGCAACAGAGATAATCACGATCTTAGCTCTATTAGCAAGAAATGCATGGAATACAGTGTGCGTCTTATCATTGAGGTTGTCTTGTTAGGAAAATGAGTTAGGAGACAAAATAACGGTGTTTCTACATTAAGTGTGTCTCTTTTAGATCGGAGTTGAATATCCCCCTAGCTCATTCAGCAACAGAGATAATCACGATCTTAGCTCTTTTAGCTAGAAATGCATGGAAAACAGTGTGCGTCTTATCATTGAGGTTGTCTTGTTAGGAAAAGGAGTTAGGAGACAAAGTAACGGTGTTCTTACATGAAGTTAGTGAGTCTCTCTTAGATTAGAGTTGCATAGCGTCCTAGCTCATTCAGCAACAGAGATCATCACGATCTTAGCTCTTTTAGCTAGAAATGCATTGAAAACAGTGTGCGTCTTATCATTGAGGTTGTCTTGTTAGGAAAATGAGTTAGGAGACAAAGTAACGGTGTTCCTACATGAAGTTAGTGAGTCTCTCTTAGATTAGAGTTGAATAGCGTCCTAGCTCATTCAGCAACAGAGATAATCACGATCTTAGCTCTTTTGGCTAGAAATGCTTGGAAAACAGTGTGCGTCTTATCATTGAGGTTGTCTTGTTAGGAAAATGAGTTAGGAAACAAAATAACGGTGTTCCTACATGAAAATAGTGAGTCTCTCTTAGATTAGAGTTGCATAGCGTCCTAGCTCATTCAGCAACAGAGATAATCACGATCTTAGCTCTTTTAGCAAGAAATGCATGGAATACAGTGTGCGTCTTATCATTGAGGTTGTCTTGTTAGGAAAATGAGTTAGGAGACAAAGTAACGGTGTTCCTACATGAAGTTAGTATGTCTCTCTTAGATTAGAGTTGAATAGCGTCCTTGCTCATTCAGCAACAGAGATAATCACGATCTTAGCTCTTTTAGTAAGAAATGCATGGAAAACAGTGTGCGTCTTATCATTGAGGTTGTCTTGTTAGGAAAATGAGTTAGGAGACAAAGTAACGGTGTTCCTACATGAAGTTAGTGAGTCTCTCTTAGATTAGAGTTGCATAGCGTCCTATCTCATTCAGCAACAGAGATAATCACGATCTTAGCTCTTTTGGCTAGAAATGCTTGGAAAACAGTGTGCGTCTTATCATTGAGGTTGTCTTGTTAGGAAAATGAGTTAGGAAACAAAATAACGGTGTTCCTACATGAAAATAGTGAGTCTCTCTTAGATTAGAGTTCAATAGCGTCCTAGCTCATTCAGCAACAGAGATAATCACGATCTTAGCTCTTTTAGCTAGAAATGCATGGAAAACAGTGTGCGTCTTATCATTGAGGTTGTCTTGTTAGGAAAATGAGTTAGGAGACAAAATAACGGTGTTTCTACATTAAGTAAGTGTGTCTCTTTTAGATCGGAGTTGAATATCCCCCTAGTTTATTCAGCAACAGAGATAATCACGATCTTAGCTCTTTTAGCTAGAAATTCATGGAAAACAGTGTGCGTCTTATCATTGAGGTTGTCTTGTTAGGAAAAGGAGTTAGGAGACAAAGTAACGGTGTTCTTACATGAAGTTAGTGAGTCTCTCTTAGATTAGAGTTGCATAGCGTCCTAGCTCATTCAGCAACAGAGATAATCACGATCTTAGCTCTTTTAGCAAGAAATGCATGGAATACAGTGTGCGTCTTATCATTGAGGTTGTCTTGTTAGGAAAATGAGTTAGGAGACAAAGTAACGGTGTTCCTACATGAAGTTAGTGAGTCTCTCTTAGATTAGAGTTGAATAGCGTCCTTGCTCATTCAGCAACAGAGATAATCACGATCTTAGCTCTTTTAGTAAGAAATGCTTGGAAAACAGTGTGCGTCTTATCATTGAGGTTGTCTTGTTAGGAAAATGAGTTAGGAAACAAAATAACGGTGTTCCTACATGAAAATAGTGAGTCTCTCTTAGATTATAGTTCAATAGCGTCCTAGCTCATTCAGCAACAGAGATAATCACGATCTTAGCTCTTTTAGCTAGAAATGCATGGAAAACAGTGTGCGTCTTATCATTGAGGTTGTCTTGTTAGGAAAATGAGTTAGGAGACAAAGTAACGGTGTTCCTACATGAAGTTAGTGAGTCTCTCTTAGATTAGAGTTGCATAGCGTCCTAGCTCATTCAGCAACAGAGATAATCACGATCTTAGCTCTATTAGCAAGAAATGCATGGAATACAGTGTGCGTCTTATCATTGAGGTTGTCTTGTTAGGAAAATGAGTTAGGAGACAAAATTACGGTGTTTCTACATGAAGTTAGTGAGTCTCTCTTAGATTAGAGTTGAATACCGTCCTTGCTCATTCAGCAACAGAGATAATCACGATCTTAGCTCTTTTAGCAAGAAATGCATGGAATACAGTGTGCGTCTTATCATTGAGGTTGTCTTGTTAGGAAAATGAGTTAGGAGACAAAGTAACGGTGTTCCTACATGAAGTTAGTATGTCTCTCTTAGATTAGAGTTGAATAGCGTCCTTGCTCATTCAGCAACAGAGATAATCACGATCTTAGCTCTTTTAGTAAGAAATGCTTGGAAAACAGTGTGCGTCTTATCATTGAGGTTGTCTTGTTAGGAAAATGAGTTAGGAGACAAAGTAACGGTGTTCCTACATGAAGTTAGTGAGTCTCTCTTAGATTAGAGTTGAATAGCGTCCGAGATCATACAGCAACAGAGACAATCACGATCTTAGCTCTTTTAGCAAGAAATGCTTTGAAAACAGTGTGCGTCTTATCATTGAGGTTGTCTTGTTAGGAAAATGAGTTAGGAGACAAAATAACGGTGTTCCTACATGAAAATAATGAGTCGCTCTTAGAATAGAGTCGAATAGCGTCCTAGCTCATTCAGCAACAGAGACAATCACGATCTTAGCTCTTTTAGCAAGAAATGCATGGAAAACAGTGTGCGTCTTATCATTGAGGTTGTCTTGTTAGGAAAAGGAGTTAGGAGACAAAGTAACGGTGTTCCTACATGAAGTTAGTGAGTCTCTCTTAGATTAGAGTTGAATAGCGTCCTAACTCATTCAGCAACAGAGATAATCACGATTTTAGCTCTTTTAGCAAGTAATGCTTGGAAAACAGTGTGCGCCTTATCATTGAGGTTGTCTTGTTAGGAAAATGAGTTAGGAGACAAAATAACGGTGTTCCTACATGAAAATAGTGAGTCTCTCTTAGATTAGAGTTCAATAGCGTCCTAGCTCATTCAGCAACAGAGACAATCACGATCTTAGCTCTTTTATCAAGAAATGCATTGAAAACAGTGTGCGTCTTATCATTGAGGTTGTCTTGTTAGGAAAATGAGTTAGGAGACAAAGTAACGGTGTTCCTACATGAAGTTAGTTAGTCTCTCTTAGATTAGAGTTGAATAGCGTCCTAGCTCATTCAGCAACAGAGATAATCACGATCTTAGCTCTTTTAGCTAGAAATGCATTGAAAACAGTGTGCGTCTTATCATTGAGGTTGTCTTGTTAGGAAAAGGAGTTAGGAGACAAAGTAACGGTGTTCCTACATGAAGTTAGTTAGTTTCTCTTAGATTAGAGTTGCATAGCGTCCTAGCTCATTCAGCAACAGAGATAATCACGATCTTAGCTCTTTTAGCAAGAAATGCATGGAAAACAGTGTGCGTCTTATCATTGAGCTTGTCTTGTTAGGAAAATGAGTTAGGAGACAAAATTACGGTGTTTCTACATGAAGTTAGTGAGTCTCTCTTAGATTAGAGTTGAATACCGTCCTTGCTCATTCAGCAACAGAGATAATCACGATCTTAGCTCTTTTAGCTAGAAATGCATTGAAAACAGTGTGCGTCTTATCATTGAGGTTGTCTTGTTAGGAAAATGAGTTAGGAGACAAAATAACGGTGTTTCTACATTAAGTAAGTGTGTCTCTTTTAGATCGGAGTTGAATATCCCCCTAGCTCATTCAGCAACAGAGATAATCACGATCTTAGCTCTTTTAGCTAGAAATGCATGGAAAACAGTGTGCGTCTTATCATTGAGGTTGTCTTGTTAGGAAAAGGAGTTAGGAGACAAAGTAACGGTGTTCCTACATGAAGTTAGTGAGTCCCTCTTAGATTAGAGTTGAATAGCGTCCTAGCTCATTCAGCAACAGAGATAATCACGATCTTAGCTCTTTTAGCTAGAAATGCATGGAAAACAGTGTGCTTCTTATCATTGAGGTTGTCTTGTTAGGAAAATGAGTTAGGAGTCAAAATTACGGTGTTGCTACATTAAGTAAGTGTGTCTCTTTTAGATCGGAGTTGAATATCCCCCTAGCTCATTCAGCAACAGAGATAATCACGATCTTAGCTCTTTTAGCTAGAAATGCATGGAAAACAGTGTGCGTCTTATCATTGAGGTTGTCTTGTTAGGAAAAGGAGTTAGGAGACAAAGTAACGGTGTTCCTACATGAAGTTAGTGAGTCTCTCTTAGATTAGAGTTGAATAGCGTCCTAGCTCATTCAGCAACAGAGATAATCACGATCTTAGCTCTTTTAGCTAGAAATGCATGGAAAACAGTGTGCTTCTTATCATTGAGGTTGTCTTGTTAGGAAAATGAGTTAGGAGTCAAAATTACGGTGTTGCTACATTAAGTTAGTGTGTCTCTATTATATTAGAGTTGAATAGCGTCCTAGCTCATTCAGCAACAGAGACAATCACGACCTTAGCTCTTTTAGTAAGAAATGCTTGGAAAACAGTGTGCGTCTTATCATTGAGGTTGTCTTGTTAGGAAAAGGGGTTAGGAGACAAAGTAACGGTGTTCCTACATGAAGTTAGTGAGTCTCTCTTAGATTAGAGTTGCATAGCGGTCCTAGCTCATTCAGCAACAGAGATAATCACGATCTTAGCTCTTTTAGCTAGAAATGCATGGAATACAGTGTTCGTCTTATCATTGAGGTTGTCTTGTTAGGAAAATGAGTTAGGAGACAAAGTAACGGTGTTCCTACATGAAGTTAGTGAGTCTCTCTTAGATTAGAGTTGAATAGCGTCCTTGCTCATTCAGCAACAGAGATAATCACGATCTTAGCTCTTTTAGTAAGAAATGCTTGGAAAACAGTGTGCGTCTTATCATTGAGGTTGTCTTGTTAGGAAAATGAGTTAGGAAACAAAATAACGGTGTTCCTACATGAAAATAGTGAGTCTCTCTTAGATTATAGTTCAATAGCGTCCTAGCTCATTCAGCAACAGAGATAATCACGATCTTAGCTCTTTTAGCTAGAAATGCATGGAAAACAGTGTGCGTCTTATCATTGAGGTTGTCTTGTTAGGAAAATGAGTTAGGAGACAAAATAACGGTGTTCCTACATGAAAATAGTGAGTCTCTCTTAGATTAGAGTTCAATAGCGTCCTAGCTCATTCAGCAACAGAGATAATCACGATCTTAGCTCTTTTAGCTAGAAATGCATGGAAAACAGTGTGCGTCTTATCATTGAGGTTGTCTTGTTAGGAAAAGGAGTTAGGAGACAAAGTAACGGTGTTCCTACATGAAGTTAGTGAGTCTCTCTTAGATTAGAGTTGCATAGCGTCCTAGCTCATTCAGCAACAGAGATAATCACGATCTTAGCTCTTTTAGCAAGAAATGCATGGAATACAGTGTGCGTCTTATCATTGAGGTTGTTTTGTTAGGAAAATGAGTTAGGAGACAAAGTAACGGTGTTCCTACATGAAGTTAGTATGTCTCTCTTAGATTAGAGTTGAATAGCGTCCTTGCTCATTCAGCAACAGAGATAATCACGATCTTAGCTCTTTTAGTAAGAAATGCTTGGAATACAGTGTGCGTCTTATCATTGAGGTTGTCTTGTTAGGAAAATGAGTTAGGAGACAAAATAACGGTGTTTCTACATTAAGTAAGTGTGTCTCTTTTAGATCGGAGTTGAATATCCCCCTAGCTCATTCAGCAACAGAGATAATCACGATCTTAGCTCTTTTAGCTAGAAATGCATGGAAAACAGTGTGCGTCTTATCATTGAGGTTGTCTTGTTAGGAAAAGGAGTTAGGAGACAAAGTAACGGTGTTCCTACATGAAGTTAGTGAGTCTCTCTTAGATTAGAGTTGCATAGCGTCCTAGCTCATTCAGCAACAGAGATAATCACGATCTTAGCTCTTTTAGCAAGAAATGCATGGAATACAGTGTGCGTCTTATCATTGAGGTTGTCTTGTTAGGAAAATGAGTTAGGAGACAAAGTAACGGTGTTCCTACATGAAGTTAGTGAGTCTCTCTTAGATTAGAGTTGAATAGCGTCCTTGCTCATTCAGCAACAGAGATAATCACGATCTTAGCTCTTTTAGTAAGAAATGCTTGGAAAACAGTGTGCGTCTTATCATTGAGGTTGTCTTGTTAGGAAAATGAGTTAGGAAACAAAATAACGGTGTTCCTACATGAAAATAGTGAGTCTCTCTTAGATTAGAGTTCAATAGCGTCCTAGCTCATTCAGCAACAGAGATAATCACGATCTTAGCTCTTTTAGCTAGAAATGCATGGAAAACAGTGTGCGTCTTATCATTGAGGTTGTCTTGTTAGGAAAATGAGTTAGGAGACAAAGTAACGGTGTTCCTACATGAAGTTAGTGAGTCTCTCTTAGATTAGAGTTGCATAGCGTCCTAGCTCATTCAGCAACAGAGATAATCACGATCTTAGCTCTATTAGCAAGAAATGCATGGAATACAGTGTGCGTCTTATCATTGAGGTTGTCTTGTTAGGAAAATGAGTTAGGAGACAAAATAACGGTGTTCCTACATGAAGTTAGTGAGTCTCTCTTAGATTAGAGTTGAATAGCGTCCGAGATCATACAGCAACAGAGACAATCACGATCTTAGCTCTTTTAGCAAGAAATGCTTTGAAAACAGTGTGCGTCTTATCATTGAGGTTGTCTTGTTAGGAAAATGAGTTAGGAGACAAAATAACGGTGTTCCTACATGAAAATAATGAGTCGCTCTTAGAATAGAGTCGAATAGCGTCCAAGCTCATTCAGCAACAGAGACAATCACGATCTTAGCTCTTTTAGCAAGAAATGCATGGAAAACAGTGTGCGTCTTATCATTGAGGTTGTCTTGTTAGGAAAAGGAGTTAGGAGACAAAGTAACGGTGTTCCTACATGAAGTTAGTGAGTCTCTCTTAGATTAGAGTTGAATAGCGTCCTAACTCATTCAGCAACAGAGATAATCACGATTTTAGCTCTTTTAGCAAGTAATGCTTGGAAAACAGTGTGCGCCTTATCATTGAGGTTGTCTTGTTAGGAAAATGAGTTAGGAGACAAAATAACGGTGTTCCTACATGAAAATAGTGAGTCTCTCTTAGATTAGAGTTCAATAGCGTCCTAGCTCATTCAGCAACAGAGACAATCACGATCTTAGCTCTTTTATCAAGAAATGCATTGAAAACAGTGTGCGTCTTATCATTGAGGTTGTCTTGTTAGGAAAATGAGTTAGGAGACAAAGTAACGGTGTTCCTACATGAAGTTAGTTAGTCTCTCTTAGATTAGAGTTGAATAGCGTCCTAGCTCATTCAGCAACAGAGATAATCACGATCTTATCTCTTTTAGCTAGAAATGCATTGAAAACAGTGTGCGTCTTATCATTGAGGTTGTCTTGTTAGGAAAAGGAGTTAGGAGACAAAGTAACGGTGTTCCTACATGAAGTTAGTTAGTTTCTCTTAGATTAGAGTTGCATAGCGTCCTAGCTCATTCAGCAACAGAGATAATCACGATCTTAGCTCTTTTAGCAAGAAATGCATGGAAAACAGTGTGCGTCTTATCATTGAGGTTGTCTTGTTAGGAAAATGAGTTAGGAGACAAAATTACGGTGTTTCTACATGAAGTTAGTGAGTCTCTCTTAGATTAGAGTTGAATACCGTCCTTGCTCATTCAGCAACAGAGATAATCACGATCTTAGCTCTTTTAGCTAGAAATGCATTGAAAACAGTGTGCGTCTTATCATTGAGGTTGTCTTGTTAGGAAAATGAGTTAGGAGACAAAATAACGGTGTTTCTACATTAAGTAAGTGTGTCTCTTTTAGATCGGAGTTGAATATCCCCCTAGCTCATTCAGCAACAGAGATAATCACGATCTTAGCTCTTTTAGCTAGAAATGCATGGAAAACAGTGTGCGTCTTATCATTGAGGTTGTCTTGTTAGGAAAAGGAGTTAGGAGACAAAGTAACGGTGTTCCTACATGAAGTTAGTGAGTCTCTCTTAGATTAGAGTTGAATAGCGTCCTAGCTCATTCAGCAACAGAGATAATCACGATCTTAGCTCTTTTAGCTAGAAATGCATGGAAAACAGTGTGCTTCTTATCATTGAGGTTGTCTTGTTAGGAAAATGAGTTAGGAGTCAAAATTACGGTGTTGCTACATTAAGTAAGTGTGTCTCTTTTAGATCGGAGTTGAATATCCCCCTAGCTCATTCAGCAACAGAGATAATCACGATCTTAGCTCTTTTAGCTAGAAATGCATGGAAAACAGTGTGCGTCTTATCATTGAGGTTGTCTTGTTAGGAAAAGGAGTTAGGAGACAAAGTAACGGTGTTCCTACATGAAGTTAGTGAGTCTCTCTTAGATTAGAGTTGAATAGCGTCCTAGCTCATTCAGCAACAGAGATAATCACGATCTTAGCTCTTTTAGCTAGAAATGCATGGAAAACAGTGTGCTTCTTATCATTGAGGTTGTCTTGTTAGGAAAATGAGTTAGGAGTCAAAATTACGGTGTTGCTACATTAAGTTAGTGTGTCTCTATTATATTAGAGTTGAATAGCGTCCTAGCTCATTCAGCAACAGAGACAATCACGACCTTAGCTCTTTTAGTAAGAAATGCTTGGAAAACAGTGTGCGTCTTATCATTGAGGTTGTCTTGTTAGGAAAAGGGGTTAGGAGACAAAGTAACGGTGTTCCTACATGAAGTTAGTGAGTCTCTCTTAGATTAGAGTTGCAAAGCGGTCCTAGCTCATTCAGCAACAGAGATAATCACGATCTTAGCTCTTTTAGCTAGAAATGCATGGAATACAGTGTTCGTCTTATCATTGAGGTTGTCTTGTTAGGAAAATGAGTTAGGAGACAAAGTAACGGTGTTCCTACATGAAGTTAGTGAGTCTCTCTTAGATTAGAGTTGAATAGCGTCCTTGCTCATTCAGCAACAGAGATAATCACGATCTTAGCTCTTTTAGCAAGTAATGCTTGGAAAACAGTGTGCGCCTTATCATTGAGGTTGTCTTGTTAGGAAAATGAGTTAGGAGACAAAATAACGGTGTTTCTACATTAAGTAAGTGTGTCTCTTTTAGATCGGAGTTGAATATCCCCCTAGCTCATTCAGCAACAGAGATAATCACGATCTTAGCTCTTTTAGCTAGAAATGCATTGAAAACAGTGTGCGTCTTATCATTGAGGTTGTCTTGTTAGGAAAAGGGGTTAGGAGACAAAGTAACGGTGTTCCTACATGAAGTTAGTGAGTCTCTCTTAGATTAGAGTTGCATAGCGGTCCTAGCTCATTCAGCAACAGAGATAATCACGATCTTAGCTCTTTTAGCAAGAAATGCATGGAATACAGTGTGCGTCTTATCATTGAGGTTGTCTTGTTAGGAAAATGAGTTAGGAGACAAAGTAACGGTGTTCCTACATGAAGTTAGTGAGTCTCTCTTAGATTAGAGTTGAATAGCGTCCTAGCTCATTCAGCAACAGAGATAATCACGATCTTAGCTCTTTTAGCTAGAAATGCTTGGAAAACAGTGTGCGTCTTATCATTGAGGTTGTCTTGTTAGGAAACTGAGTTAGGAAACAAAATAACGGTGTTCCTACATGAAAATAGTGAGTCTCTCTTAGATTAGAGTTCAATAGCGTCCTAGCTCATTCAGCAACAGAGATAATCACGATCTTAGCTCTTTTAGCTAGAAATGCATGGAAAACAGTGTGCGCCTTATCATTGAGGTTGTCTTGTTAGGAAAAGGAGTTAGGAGACAAAGTAACGGTGTTCCTACATGAAGTTAGTGAGTCTCTCTTAGATTAGAGTTGCATAGCGTCCTAGCTCATTCAGCAACAGAGATAATCACGATCTTAGCTCTTTTAGCAAGAAATGCATGGAATACAGTGTGCGTCTTATCATTGAGGTTGTCTTGTTAGGAAAATGAGTTAGGAGACAAAGTAACGGTGTTCCTACATGAAGTTAGTGAGTCTCTCTTAGATTAGAGTTGAATAGCGTCCTTGCTCATTCAGCAACAGAGATAATCACGATCTTAGCTCTTTTAGCAAGTAATGCTTGGAAAACAGTGTGCGCCTTATCATTGAGGTTGTCTTGTTAGGAAAATGAGTTAGGAGACAAAATAACGGTGTTTCTACATTAAGTAAGTGTGTCTCTTTTAGATCGGAGTTGAATATCCCCCTAGCTCATTCAGCAACAGAGATAATCACGATCTTAGCTCTTTTAGCTAGAAATGCATTGAAAACAGTGTGCGTCTTATCATTGAGGTTGTCTTGTTAGGAAAATGAGTTAGGAGACAAAGTAACGGTGTTCCTACATGAAGTTAGTGAGTCTCTCTTAGATTAGAGTTGAATAGCGTCCTAGCTCATTCAGCAACAGAGATAATCACGATCTTAGCTCTTTTAGCTAGAAATGCTTGGAAAACAGTGTGCGTCTTATCATTGAGGTTGTCTTGTTAGGAAAAGGGGTTAGGAGACAAAGTAACGGTGTTCCTACATGAAGTTAGTGAGTCTCTCTTAGATTAGAGTTGCATAGCGGTCCTAGCTCATTCAGCAACAGAGATAATCACGATCTTAGCTCTTTTAGCTAGAAATGCATGGAATACAGTGTTCGTCTTATCATTGAGGTTGTCTTGTTAGGAAAATGAGTTAGGAGACAAAGTAACGGTGTTCCTACATGAAGTTAGTGAGTCTTTCTTAGATTAGAGTTGAATAGCGTCCTTGCTCATTCAGCAACAGAGATAATCACGATCTTAGCTCTTTTAGCAAGTAATGCTTGGAAAACAGTGTGCGCCTTATCATTGAGGTTGTCTTGTTAGGAAAATGAGTTAGGAGACAAAATAACGGTGTTTCTACATTAAGTAAGTGTGTCTCTTTTAGATCGGAGTTGAATATCCCCCTAGCTCATTCAGCAACAGAGATAATCACGATCTTAGCTCTTTTAGCTAGAAATGCATTGAAAACAGTGTGCGTCTTATCATTGAGGTTGTCTTGTTAGGAAAAGGGGTTAGGAGACAAAGTAACGGTGTTCCTACATGAAGTTAGTGAGTCTCTCTTAGATTAGAGTTGCATAGCGGTCCTAGCTCATTCAGCAACAGAGATAATCACGATCTTAGCTCTTTTAGCAAGAAATGCATGGAATACAGTGTGCGTCTTATCATTGAGGTTGTCTTGTTAGGAAAATGAGTTAGGAGACAAAGTAACGGTGTTCCTACATGAAGTTAGTGAGTCTCTCTTAGATTAGAGTTGAATAGCGTCCTAGCTCATTCAGCAACAGAGATAATCACGATCTTAGCTCTTTTAGCTAGAAATGCTTGGAAAACAGTGTGCGTCTTATCATTGAGGTTGTCTTGTTAGGAAACTGAGTTAGGAAACAAAATAACGGTGTTCCTACATGAAAATAGTGAGTCTCTCTTAGATTAGAGTTCAATAGCGTCCTTGCTCATTCAGCAACAGAGATAATCACGATCTTAGCTCTTTTAGCAAGTAATGCTTGGAAAACAGTGTGCGCCTTATCATTGAGGTTGTCTTGTTAGGAAAATGAGTTAGGAGACAAAATAACGGTGTTTCTACATTAAGTAAGTGTGTCTCTTTTAGATCGGAGTTGAATATCCCCCTAGCTCATTCAGCAACAGAGATAATCACGATCTTAGCTCTTTTAGCTAGAAATGCATTGAAAACAGTGTGCGTCTTATCATTGAGGTTGTCTTGTTAGGAAAATGAGTTAGGAGACAAAGTAACGGTGTTCCTACATGAAGTTAGTGAGTCTCTCTTAGATTAGAGTTGAATAGCGTCCTAGCTCATTCAGCAACAGAGATAATCACGATCTTAGCTCTTTTAGCTAGAAATGCTTGGAAAACAGTGTGCGTCTTATCATTGAGGTTGTCTTGTTAGGAAACTGAGTTAGGAAACAAAATAACGGTGTTCCTACATGAAAATAGTGAGTTTCTCTTAGATTAGAGTTCAATAGCGTCCTAGCTCATTCAGCAACAGAGATAATCACGATCTTAGCTCTTTTAGCTAGAAATGCATGGAAAACAGTGTGCGTCTTATCATTGAGGTTGTCTTGTTAGGAAAATGAGTTAGGAAACAAAATAACGGTGTTCCTACATGAAAATAGTGAGTGTCTCTTAGATTAGAGTTCAATAGCGTCCTAGCTCATTCAGCAACAGAGATAATCACGATCTTAGCTCTTTTAGCTAGAAATGCATGGAAAACAGTGTGCGTCTTATCATTGAGGTTGTCTTGTTAGGAAAATGAGTTAGGAGACAAAATAACGGTGTTCCTACATGAAAATAGTGAGTCGCTCTTAGAATAGAGTCGAATAGCGTCCTAGCTCATTCAGCAACAGAGACAATCACGATCTTAGCTCTTTTAGCAAGAAATGCATGGAAAACAGTGTGCGTCTTATCATTGAGGTTGTCTTGTTAGGAAAAGGAGTTAGGAGACAAAGTAACGGTGTTCCTACATGAAGTTAGTGAGTCTCTCTTAGATTAGAGTTGAATAGCGTCCTAGCTCATTCAGCAACAGAGATAATCACGATTTTAGTTTTTTTAGCAAGTAATGCTTGGAAAACAGTGTGCGCCTTATCATTGAGGTTGTCTTGTTAGGAAAATGAGTTAGGAGACAAAATAACGGTGTTCCTACATGAAAATAGTGAGTCTCTCTTAGAGTAGAGTTCAATAGCGTCCTAGCTCATTCAGCAACAGAGACAATCACGATCTTAGCTCTTTTATCAAGAAATGCATTGAAAACAGTGTGCGTCTTATCATTGAGGTTGTCTTGTTAGGAAAATGAGTTAGGAGACAAAGTAACGGTGTTCCTACATGAAGTTAGTTAGTCTCTCTTAGATTAGAGTTGAATAGCGTCCTAGCTCATTCAGCAACAGAGATAATCACGATGTTAGCTCTTTTAGCAAGAAATGCTTGGAAAACAGTGTGCGTCTTATCATTGAGGTTGTCTTGTTAGGAAAATGAGTTAGGAGACAAAATTACGGTGTTTCTACATGAAAATAGTTAGTCTCTCTTAGATTAGAGTTCAATAGCGTCCTTGCTCATTCAGCAACAGAGATAATCACGATCTTAGCTCTTTTAGCTAGAAATGCATTGAAAACAGTGTGCGTCTTATCATTGAGGTTGTCTTGTTAGGAAAATGAGTTAGGAGACAAAATAACGGTGTTTCTACATTAAGTAAGTGTGTCTCTTTTAGATCGGAGTTGAATATACCCCTAGCTCATTCAGCAACAGAGATAATCACGATCTTAGCTCTTTTAGCTAGAAATGCATGAAAAACAGTGTGCGTCTTATCATTGAGGTTGTCTTGTTAGGAAAAGGAGTTAGGAGACAAAGTAACGGTGTTCCTACATGAAGTTAGTTAGTTTCTCTTAGATTAGAGTTGCGTAGCGTCCTAGCTCATTCAGCAACAGAGATAATCACGATCTTAGCTCTTTTAGCTAGAAATGCATGGAAAACAGTGTGCGTCTTATCATTGAGGTTGTCTTGTTAGGAAAAGGAGTTAGGAGACAAAGTAACGGTGTTCCTACATGAAGTTAGTTAGTCTCTCTTAGATTAGAGTTGCATAGCGTCCTAGCTCATTCAGCAACAGAGATAATCACGATCTTAGCTCTTTTAGCAAGAAATGCATGGAAAACAGTGTGCGTCTTATCATTGAGGTTGTCTTGTTAGGAAAATGAGTTAGGAGACAAAATTACGGTGTTTCTACATGAAGTTAGTGAGTCTCTCTTAGATTAGAGTTGAATACCGTCCTTGCTCATTCAGCAACAGAGATAATCACGATCTTAGCTCTTTTAGCTAGAAATGCATTGAAAACAGTGTGCGTCTTATCATTGAGGTTGTCTTGTTAGGAAAAGGAGTTAGGAGACAAAGTAACGGTGTTCCTACATGAAGTTAGTGAGTCTCTCTTAGATTAGAGTTGAATAGCGTCCTAGCTCATTCAGCAACAGAGATAATCACGATTTTAGTTTTTTTAGCAAGTAATGCTTGGAAAACAGTGTGCGCCTTATCATTGAGGTTGTCTTGTTAGGAAAATGAGTTAGGAGACAAAATAACGGTGTTCCTACATGAAAATAGTGAGTCTCTCTTAGAGTAGAGTTCAATAGCGTCCTAGCTCATTCAGCAACAGAGACAATCACGATCTTAGCTCTTTTATCAAGAAATGCATTGAAAACAGTGTGCGTCTTATCATTGAGGTTGTCTTGTTAGGAAAATGAGTTAGGAGACAAAGTAACGGTGTTCCTACATGAAGTTAGTTAGTCTCTCTTAGATTAGAGTTGAATAGCGTCCTAGCTCATTCAGCAACAGAGATAATCACGATGTTAGCTCTTTTAGCAAGAAATGCTTGGAAAACAGTGTGCGTCTTATCATTGAGGTTGTCTTGTTAGGAAAATGAGTTAGGAGACAAAATTACGGTGTTTCTACATGAAAATAGTTAGTCTCTCTTAGATTAGAGTTCAATAGCGTCCTTGCTCATTCAGCAACAGAGATAATCACGATCTTAGCTCTTTTAGCTAGAAATGCATTGAAAACAGTGTGCGTCTTATCATTGAGGTTGTCTTGTTAGGAAAATGAGTTAGGAGACAAAATAACGGTGTTTCTACATTAAGTAAGTGTGTCTCTTTTAGATCGGAGTTGAATATACCCCTAGCTCATTCAGCAACAGAGATAATCACGATCTTAGCTCTTTTAGCTAGAAATGCATGAAAAACAGTGTGCGTCTTATCATTGAGGTTGTCTTGTTAGGAAAAGGAGTTAGGAGACAAAGTAACGGTGTTCCTACATGAAGTTAGTTAGTTTCTCTTAGATTAGAGTTGCGTAGCGTCCTAGCTCATTCAGCAACAGAGATAATCACGATCTTAGCTCTTTTAGCTAGAAATGCATGGAAAACAGTGTGCGTCTTATCATTGAGGTTGTCTTGTTAGGAAAAGGAGTTAGGAGACAAAGTAACGGTGTTCCTACATGAAGTTAGTTAGTCTCTCCTAGATTAGAGTTGCATAGCGTCCTAGCTCATTCAGCAACAGAGATAATCACGATCTTAGCTCTTTTAGCAAGAAATGCATGGAAAACAGTGTGCGTCTTATCATTGAGGTTGTCTTGTTAGGAAAATGAGTTAGGAGACAAAATTACGGTGTTTCTACATGAAGTTAGTGAGTCTCTCTTAGATTAGAGTTGAATACCGTCCTTGCTCATTCAGCAACAGAGATAATCACGATCTTAGCTCTTTTAGCTAGAAATGCATTGAAAACAGTGTGCGTCTTATCATTGAGGTTGTCTTGTTAGGAAAAGGAGTTAGGAGACAAAGTAACGGTGTTCCTACATGAAGTTAGTGAGTCTCTCTTAGATTAGAGTTGCATAGCGTCCTAGCTCATTCAGCAACAGAGATAATCACGATCTTAGCTCTTTTAGCAAGAAATGCATGGAATACAGTGTGCGTCTTATCATTGAGGTTGTCTTGTTAGGAAAATGAGTTAGGAGACAAAGTAACGGTGTTCCTACATGAAGTTAGTATGTCTCTCTTAGATTAGAGTTGAATAGCGTCCTTGCTCATTCAGCAACAGAGATAATCACGATCTTAGCTCTTTTAGTAAGAAATGCTTGGAAAACAGTGTGCGTCTTATCATTGAGGTTGTCTTGTTAGGAAAAGGAGTTAGGAGACAAAATAACGGTGTTTCTACATTAAGTAAGTGTGTCTCTTTTAGATCGGAGTTGAATATCCCCCTAGCTCATTCAGCAACAGAGATAATCACGATCTTAGCTCTTTTAGCTAGAAATGCATGGAAAACAGTGTGCGTCTTATCATTGAGGTTGTCTTGTTAGGAAAAGGAGTTAGGAGACAAAGTAACAGTGTTCCTACATGAAGTTAGTGAGTCTCTCTTAGATTAGAGTTGCATAGCGTCCTAGCTCATTCAGCAACAGAGATAATCACGATCTTAGCTCTATTAGCAAGAAATGCATGGAATACAGTGTGCGTCTTATCATTGAGGTTGTCTTGTTAGGAAAATGAGTTAGGAGACAAAATTACGGTGTTTCTACATGA